>NC_056726.1:1141128745-1141456245 GCF_019279795.1 Protopterus annectens | reverse complement strand
TACTGCCAATTAGAATGATCAGTTTACATGTCCAGCGAAAATGCATGTGAATTGGGTAGCTATGTATGGGGCATAATTTTTTTGTGGGAACAGATTGCTCTTTTTTTAAATTTTTTTTTTCAGGTGAGAGTGGAATGTGAGGTAGAGGAAGTAGGTATATTTCGGGAGGTAGGTTGCGGAGGTAAACAGACAAGACAAACAAGACACATACAGTGGTGGAGTTTGACACATGGGGGTGGGTGAACACAATTGACGGAGAAGGATGTTTGGAAATTGCAAGCCCATGAGCCCACAGATGGTAACAGTGGAACTGAGATCCCCACCCATGGGCAGTCACCACTGCACCTTCACAGCCCTGAGGGTGGCTGTGCTGAGGGCTGTGTAGGATGGGCAGGCTCACCCGAGAGATGCACTACTCTCGCCTTGAGCTGGTGTAGGGGATCAGCGACTGAACGCTGAATCTCCCTATGCACCACAGCCAGGACCCTAGCAAGGGTGACAGGTGGCTCTCCTCTGCCAACGCTTACACAGGGGGGATGAGTCCCATCCCCTGCAGCGCTTCCACCCGAAGGTGGTACAGGACCAACAGAGGAGGTGAGCCCGGGCTGGGCACCAGAGCCACTGGTGCCAGGTGCACTCGCCAACTAAGGAGGAACAGTTGGGTCCACTGTGACCGGCCTTCCCATACGTTCTGTGATTAGGTGTATTTAATTACAACATAAACAACAGCATTCCAGATTAGTTGTAACAGCATGCAGTAATATTCCCATTAACTCAACACACCAAGGTTCTAACAGTTGAACAGCAAGCATAACACATGCATATATTGAACGACAGTGGATATTCCAACAGCATGCAGGGATGTTTGGTAGCAACAGGTCACCATGAACGTGGTGTTTGAACAGGGCACATGCATCAACATCAATGCAAATATTTATAAAACAATAGGACATATGTCCCAACAAATATTTAAGATTACACATACCCATTGAGGTGTGGAATTGCATTGTTTATGCACATACGGCAGGATGTAGAAAAAACATCGGTTAACATCTTATAATGACCTTTTAGTCTACAATACATTCCCAGTGACTGCAAGTGAATATCCCCTACCTGTATTATTACACTTGCCACCATACATTAGGTTGTGTCATAGGTTTGGCTAGTTCAATATATGCCTGACCTATATCTGACATACTAACTGTCCAGGATGCAGATGTTACTGCTACATATTTCTTGTTTGCATTTATATTTCTTTATCTACATATCTGGGATGTTTTCACATGACATTTTCACTTCAATTTGTACAGAACCCTGCATTTCTTGACACACACTCACATTTCTGGTAAATAATTACATGCTACACGTGTGCCAGGTTTACTTATTCATGCCAGCCAGTAAATGACTATTGTGGACTGTATATATGTTTCACAGCTACTAGCACTTCAATCACCCACTTTATATGGGACTGCATTACACTGGGTTGTCAGCACATTTTCAAACAGTACTGTTTGTATAATGCAAGGGTACAACAACATTTCAGACTCTGTGACACAGACACACTCTGGGTTTTAGGCATTTATTAATGATATTGCACACTTTTCCACAGGATCACTCCTTTATTTGATTTAACGGTGTTTATGGCAGACATGTTCAAGGCATATTATACCTTTATTAATAGGTTAGAACAATCTTTTTTCAGGCTCACTCACTTATATTATATGAAAGTGCCTGCAGAGATATTATTCCAGACATATGTTACCTTTCTTAATGGGTTACTACACTCTTTTTCTGCCTCTCTGACATTTTTATCTGGCAGTACATGCAGAGGACTTATTCAGACAATTCTATGGCTGTTTTATTGGACTACAACACATTCTTTCATGCTCTCAAAAAATATTTTATCTAACAATACATGCAGAATAATCACTAACCTGCCTGGTGGCGCAATCTTAGCAGCCTATCAGCATAGGCGTGCTGATTCATAACATGGTCACTTGCAGCTGTAAAGTAAATGAAGGGATATTGAAACATACCTATTCATTATACATACTCCATTATCAATTCTTATATACTGCATTCCATGGCTACATACTCAGTTGTGGAGCATCCTGCATCCCACGGGCCTCCTGTATCCACTGGTTCAGGTGGTCCTGTGTTCGTCTCTTCAGGTCTGCATGGTGGTGACAGACCTGCTCACCAGTCCGGGGAATGTCTGTGGCACTGGTGAGGTCACGAGTTAACCGGTTCCAAACCTCTGCCTTGTATTCCATCCCTTGGAACTGGCCCTGTAGGAGTCTTGACTCGTGATAGTGGACAAGGAGCAAAACCATATATTTGGACTCCTCAATGCCCCAACATTGCACTCAGAAGCATGAACCCTCTCCTACACCTGCCATTCTGACTGCAAATGTGTGCTACAATCAGTTATGGCGAGTATTCCCACCTATGGGGCTTAAATATGCCGCATTTCCCACACTTTTTTGTGATTGGTCATTTTGTAAAATTCTCAGCTGACTGCAGACCTGCTTAGTAATGGTTAAACTACCATTCGTAAGTATATGAATGTTAATGGTGGCTGCTTCGCCTATGTTGTCATGGCGTAGTGGTTCTGTACTTTGATTATGACGCATAGGGTCCTGGGTTCAAACCTTGTCATTGTTTTATTTTAATACTGTCTAGACAGGCTAGGGGGTGTGGCTGCATTTAAGCAACTTAGCTCTAAGTTGCTCCCCAGTACCCTACGGTGCCCTGGGTGGTGCAGCGCACACGTCCGCGCAAACACATTGCGCTGGGTGAAGCACTTTTAAACTTTGGGCAACTCTATTGCACTGGGTAAAGCGCTATTAAACCATGGGCAACTCTGTTTAGCTGGGTAAAGCGCTATTAGACTATGGGCACCTGTGTTTAGCTGGATAAAGCGCTATTAAACTATGGGCACCTGTGTTTAGCTGGGTAAAGTGCTATTAAACTACGGGCACCTGTGTTTTGCTGGATAAAGCATTGCTTAACAGCAGCCTATTATATATCTGGGTCCTTTAAAAATATATATTTTGTTGACTTATACATTGGCCATGTCACTGCTTTTAATAACATTTTAATCATATATGTCTGGTATTATTTCAAATACTGATTTAAAACATAAATATGAAGGGGAGTGGTGGGACTCAAACTGTGAATGCCTCCTCTTTGTGCATACGCTCTAACATTACGCTATTGCAATTTGGTGTGATTTGTATAAACATTCTTTCTTATGCTCTTCCATGTCGGAATTGCTTACTATGGCTAAGCAATGAGCACACCCGTGCACACACGCGCAAATACGGGCAGCTATATCGTGGATTTAAAAAATATATATATATTTTACGTTTTATAACTGTGATGGGGGTTTACAGTGTCAGGGAGTGTGGTGTTGGGTGCAAGTACATTTGAGTGAACTCGCTCTTGTGTGTTCACATTTTGCTTTTACTACACTTGCAGGGGCATGGACATTTAGACTGCTCGGCATTCGGACATGCTCCCTGCTTTCATACTCGGTCCGTGTATGAGTTATAGTTGAGTCAGTGTGCCCTCATGAATATTCATGGCATGCTGACATCATACTGTTCAACTCCAGCCTCCGAGTAAGACTTATTAAGTCTTACATGGACGGTTCGTGAATCTGGGGGAAGGACTGTCAATCTAAAATGCTGAATTTTTTTTTTTTTTTGAAAATGATATTTTACTAACAATGGAGATTTGAATTATTCAACTGAAGAAATAGATGAGGGAAATGAAAGGTTTCAAGTAACTGAAATGGAATAATAATAAAACTAAAACATTGGTGTTAAATCAATTAGTAGATAGTAAGTTTAAAGATAAATATAAATATAATTGGAAAGGAAAAGAAGTAAAATATTTAGGAATAAAACTCTATCAAGAAGAAGTGTTACTTCTTAATAAAAAATGTAATGAATGCTTTTTTTTAATTTCAAAGATAGGTTTGTACTTATTGAAATGATTATATTGTCCATGATTATGTGCATATTGCATTCAGTAGCTTTAATACCTGTCAAATAAATTTTAAAGAAAATAGAAAAATGTTAATTTCATTCTTATGGTATTCTAAAAAGCCAAGAAGTGCTTATAGAAATCATATAAGATTATGGGAGTATGGTGGTATTAGCTTCAAAGATGTGAAATCTTTTTTTTTTAACACCATTATTGAATTATGACTTGTGACATAGGCACATTTACATTTATATAAAAGTAATTCAGCTGTATTAACAAGTTACTCTTACTCTGTTGCTGCAAATTCTGACACTATTATACTCTGGATAGACTCAACTTACACTAGTCAATAGAAAACCATTCAGCAGCTGGTGTTACTAAATTCTTATGAGTTTATCAATATGATAAATTATAAACTTGTAACAATCCTTTCCTCTGGTTGACAAGATTTACATTCAAAGGAAGTTCATTTTAGTCTTTAGACTTTACAATTACAAAATCAGTTTTTTAAAACAGTTAAGAAATATGTTTTTAAAACTCCATTAATATCAAAATGGAAAATGTTGTGCTTTTCCATTGTACACACCTCAAGATTTAAGAAAACTCAGAACGATGTTAAAACAAATTTACTAAAAAGGAATGGATTAGTGTTATGGCCTGAATGCTTTGAGAAAGTAAAAGCTAAGGCGGAATTACATTTAATGAAAGATTATACATTAGATAAATTTGTTAACCAATTAGTTTTATCAATCAGTAAGAAATTAAATAAATGTATAGATTATATGAGTGAAGAAGAACATAACACTATTCCTTCATCATATAAAAATATGAATGGTATCATCAAGGGTAAATTGACCTACAAAGGAAGTTTGTCTAAGTTATATAATTTAATTATAAATAATAATAATGATTTTGATCCATAATTCTGGAATGTTTTAGACAGTAGTGGAGTGAGTGACTCAGCAGATGGTAAGAATTAAACTTTGCTACTTAAATCATAGGATCATAGGAGGCTACTAGCCTAACAGCTCATGGCCCTTACAAGCCTAGCCAAGTTCAATCCATGTTCACAAAAGTGTCTGGTTCAAACAGACACTAAAATCAGCACCTATTGCTCTTGTTCAAGAGGGACATAGGCGAAACCCCTGTAGTGAATTTCATGTTTCCCATCCAGTCCTCCAAATTGTGCTTAAATAGGGACAATGAGAGGCTTTATTTAACATGAATAGGAAGCTTGTTGCAAAATTGGGGCAACCTCTGTGAGACAAATCTCTCTCTCCAGCAAGTTCTGTTGATGTCACATACCAGGTTAATGTCCTTTTAGTGAGTGATCCATGTGCCATTTGACTTGCAAATGGGCAGGATTTCCATTAAAGCTGGGTCAGAGATTGCTCTGTATGGCAGAGTACTAAGAGAAAATTTGCAGGCAGAAGTGTTTGCATCTATAACCACCAATGTTGCCCACAGCTATGCGGCAGTGTGAGATGCACAAATGCAGTACTTATGTAGAAAATGAGTTCTAACTGCACACTTCTGCCATTAGGATACAGGGGAACCCTCTACAACAAAACATGGCCTGGTTTAGTGCTCAAGTTATACAAAGAAAACTATATTCAGCGGGTCTGAATTTAGTCTATGGTTCAGCAAAGTCCAAAAATTTCAGAAAACAAAAAAAAAAAAAAAAAAACAGTTCAAATAAGCAGCGGTATGGTAAAAAAGCAGTTCAAAAGTGCAATATATAGTGAAAGATTCTACTTAAGTTTTGCAAAGATCAGCTGATGGCTTGGATTTGCTTATGTAGCAAATGAGTGCAAACTGATTTAAACAAATTGACCAGTTAAAATAACTCAACACTGAGACCTGTTCCAGAAACCTTCAGTGAGATGAGTTCTAACTGTACACTCCTGCCACTAGGGTGTAGGGGAACACTCTCCAACAAAAGATGTCCTAGCTTAGTGCGCAAGTTATAGAAACAGTGCTAGATTGAAAAGGTCTGAATTTAATCTATGCTACAGCAAATAAAGTGCACAAATTTCAGGAAAAAAAAGTTCAAATAAGCAGGCACAATAAGTCTTCAATCAGCAATTCCAAGATCAGAAGGGTAGAAGCTACCCTTTCTTCCCACAAGAGTGTAGACCAAAACCATTCTTAATGTAAAATAACTGGCTTGAAGCCCAAGTTCTTAAACAAGCTCTAAGACACTTTTATAATAACAGACACACAAAGTATTCAACCAGCAATTCCCAACTTAGAAGTATCTAAGGTGTCTCTTCTCCCACAAGATTGTAGACCACAAACCTTCTTAATGTAAAATAACTGGCCTGAAGCCCAAGCACTTAAATCAAAGCCAAGAGGCTTAGATCAACAGTTACAATTTAATCAGGCTATTAACAAACAGTAATAAATGCAGCGGAATAAATGCAACTGAATATTTTTAAGAACAAGCAGCAAAAGTAAAATAAAGTAATAAAGCAGGAAGAAGCACAAATACAGTAAAAGCAGCTGAATGAAACACATTTCTAAGTTAATTAGGAAGGGAGGAATCAGAAGATAATTCAGTGTTAGGAAACTAAGGGGTGGGGCTTCTCATATTATCTCTCTGTACTCAGTAGAATGAGCTGATGAGATGGGACTGGGAGGAGTGTCCAAAATCAGATTTATAGTAGGGATGGGCAACTCAAAAGCCACCAAAGTTTAACAACACAACAACAATTTGGAGGGAGGGTGTGAAAAATAAAATGCAGACAGAAGTCAGAAATATTCAGGCAGAGTACAGCAAACAGGACAAAAATGCTTCAGCTAAATACTAATATTTCTAACTAAAAGAGGAATGCAGTTTCTCAACTCCTCCCACTAATTATCAGATGTTATTCACTGTTTGCAAAGAAATTCTTTGCTAACTTTTCTAATTGACCCTAGCCAAGACCTCTTAAAACTCCAACAGAACAGAAAACTTAAAACAAAACAAATGTAACACAAGAATAAGATACAAAATAGAAGTAACCAAGCCTTAAATGAAAAACTTCAATTAAAAATAAAATGCAGTCAGAGATCAACAATATTGAGGCAGAGTACAGCAAGCAAAATAAACAAACACTCATCAGTTAGTTAAACTTCTTTAAGTTCATACTGGAAAGGTTTTATGTGGAAATATATACACAGAATGTTTGTTACTCTCTATAAAATCTCTGAGTTCAGTAAAATGACTTCTTCAGTGTGTTCGAGATGTAGTAAAGATGTAAAACCTGATTGACCACACGTGTTTATGAATTGTGAAAATTAAATGTATATTGGGAAGAGGTATATTTTAAGGAGCTCTAGTCTGATAACTGTTCTTTTACTAGATTAATAATACTAATAAATGTTCCGCTTCCTTTATCTGTAAAAGCAAAACAACAAAAACTGTTCTCCTGGCAGTTGCTAGAAAAGTTATTACAAAGATAAGAAATCAAATTCATTTTCCATATTCAAAGAAGTTTTAAATGTAACAGAAATACTATGTAAAACTGAAAAAGAAGTGATTAGAACAAACTCTATAAAGTATGCTAAGACTTTTAGTGGTTGGGATAGCCTTGAAATGTTGCTATTGAAATTCCAAGGCTCTTAATGTGTTAACTGTATAAGACTACTAAGATTATCTTGATGATTCCATGTTTTCCTAACAGTGTATAACCATATGTGATGCTGCATTTCTTCATTTCTGAGTATATATTGTAAATATATTATATTATTAAAAAATTCTAAAAAAGAAAATGAATGAATGACATCACCTTCCTAGACACATTTTCTTATATCTGCAGTCTGTCTAAAAGAAACATTAAATTGCCTTATAAACACTTTTGCTGCATTTACTTTGCAGTGGTTTATTTTAATTTTTATTTTATTTAATCATGTCTGTCTTCCTTTATAACTAACACTTTCTGACATGTAACTGTTTTAATATAAACCAGGTAATAGATATGAAGCTGCACACTGGAGTTTTTTCCCTTGGGTCTCATCTGAAAATGGATTCTGCATCAGTCAAACCATCATATCAAGTACAACAGGTTACTCGGGGGGTGGGGGTATATTAGTTTTACCGCTAGTGTCTGCCTCTATCTATCTGAATAATGGGGATCTGAATCATGGGGGGGGGTCAGACCTGGGGTGAATTATCAATATCCCATTCATTGGTCAAAGTTATGCTTAAATGGTGTTAGGGATGGACTCTGCCTCACACAAATGGGAATGCTGTTCCACAGAATGAGGATCCCCTGAGACACATGTCTGTCTCACCAACATGTCTTATTTATCTCACAAGTAAAGTTTAAATCCTTGGCTCTAGTAGCTCTGATGCTGTTCATTTTGCTGCTGTGCAAACGGTCCATCAGAGTTGTATCATTGGATGCCTTGTATGCCAGCCATAGATTGTCTCTCGGTTATCTGCAGGAGACAGAGTACAGAGATAGGGCTTTAAGGCTATCTGTATTGGACAATATGTTTATACCCTGGATTCTTCTGGTAATGAACCTTCATGGCTTTCCACCTAATGCATATATCTAGTCAGTTACATGCCATTGGGGCATTATTCTCAATGGTGGGGTTGATAAGGGACAAATAAAGTGGCATTATGACTTCCTTGGACCTGGATCCCATACCTTTACTTATAAGTTGGGAAACATAGAATGATTTTCTTACTACATTGGCTACATTTTGGTTAAAGGCCAGATTACTTTCTACATATGTTCACAGACCTCTGACTTCTGGGTCAACTCTTAGGAGTGTCTTATCAAAGGAGTAATTAGTGTATGTAGCAGTTTTCCCAAAAGACACTGGGAAAATAAAACCCTGCACCACAGGAACTATAAAGCACAGACTTAACCATCTGCACCAACTGCCAGTTTGACTTGAAGGTCAGTTACAAGTTTGAGGAAACTGGAAGTTCCTTCTCTACCCAAGATGGACACACAGTGCTTGTATACTAAAGTTGATAACTACTTCTGCTTAATAGTACAGTTACACAAACAAGAAAGGAGTGGATCATATTAAGCAGCTGTGGTAGAAGAACATATTGTGTGCTATACTGTATGTCTATCCTTTCCTGAAATTAAAGGTACCCCTTCACTCAGTCTGCTGCAATTAAGCTACCACGCTAAAGAGAATGGAAAGCAATGCTCCAGCTAAGAGATAAAGACTCCTACATTCATCGTGTTAAGGTACATTACAAATTCTAATGAAAAGAGGATCCTTCTGAACCCAAGCTAGATACACACACACACACACACACACGTGCACACGAGCACACACACACACACACACACACACACACACACACACACACACACACACACACGCACATTAATCAGTTTCATGATTTTCACTTTTAAACAACAGCATCAAGATGGAGGAAAGAACAAATAGCTCTATAGCCTATCACCTTGTGTGCTACATAATTCCCTCTCCCTCATCTGTTAACAGTAATAAAGAAATTGTATTTGTTTCACATATGTTTGTGAGAAGTAATTGTTCCTTCTATAGTTTTCTGAATTCATGAAAATATGTCCAAAAACTAGATAAATTTGTTCTTCTTCTCCATTACTTGACTGTTTAATTAATATTCTAGCACTGTAATGTTATATTATATTAAACAATATAACTTTTAAGCTTTTTATTTAGTAGTTTAGCACAGAATCCTAGGGCATGAGTTGCTGTACTTCATCTTCTTGTCTTCTGTTCAATTCTCTCAACTTCTACTTATAAACTTTGTGACTTTGAACAAGTTAATCAAACAGACAGTGCCCTCTGCTGCAGTTGAAAATGAGCATGTGTGCCCAGTGAGCTTATCTAGTTAACCAATTGATTGAAAATATCTGTCTTATACTGTCATGGATTGCTGAAAACGTTATGCATCCTTGTCTGGAAGTTAGCATAAAGGTTTAAGGCTATAAGCTGTTAGCCCAGGATTTGATACTTTCTGCCTTTATTTGCTTGCTGAATAGGTCACTTAACCAAGCACACTGTTCTCAGGAAATTTAGATAAGCTCCTCAGTGGACTCCTGAACTGTATTAGTAGCTACCAACAAAACAGCAAGCCCATACTGTGTGTGTGTGTGTGTGTGTGTGTGTGTGTGTGTGTGTGTGTGTGTGTGTGTGCGTGTGTGTGTGTGTTTGTGTGTGTGTGTGTGTGTGTGCCCATTATAGCTATCAGTGGGGTAATATGTAGTCAGTATGTGTTCAGGGCTTCAGCTCTCATCTTCTTGGTGCCAGTATGCATACAACATAAGTTTTGTGCTACACTAGCTTCTTTGTTATTTGTGCCTCTGCTATAAAACTCTTTTTGGTTAATAATGGTGCTTTATTAACAGAACTTAATCAATGCTTATCATGCTATTCATTCTTGTCGTCATCATCTGGCAGATGTAAGGTCATGACTCCTGGAGGGAACAGCCATGATTCAGCCAGGCTGTCCCTTCCCTTCTTCCAAAGATCCCATCGGCAAAACCATACTCACAGATTCCTTTATCACTCCTTTTCCGGCTCAAATAGGTGGTTGTAGAATGCTGGAAAAGAATAACCCAATAGCCAGGGGATCCTAGAGAGTCTGCAACTGCAAATTATAATTTCTAAGTATTCCATATCATGTAAGCATACCATAAATGCCTGGGGACCATGTGAACCCTAGTTTATCCTCTACTAAAAAAACATGGGACTAGAGAAAAGAGAGAGAAAACTAAAGACAAAAGAAAACTCAGGTTTTTACTCAAGACTGTTCCTTGTGCCCAGAAAGGAAAGCACTTGGAGGCTCAATTTAGAACTCTCAGAATTTAACATTAATTCCTAATCATTCCTTCATTCAGAACATTGTCCCTTAAATGTCTTTTTCCATTTCTATTATAGCTTCATAGATTGCTACTTGGCTGGGCGGCCATGGTGGTGCAGTGGTTAGCATTGTCACCTCACAGCATGAGGTTCTCCGGTTCGATCCTCAGCTGGGGTGCCTTCTGTGCAGAGTCTGTCCTCCTTGTGGTCGCGTGGGTTTCCTCCAGGTGCTCCAGTTTCCTCCCACATCCCAAAGACATGCTGCAGGTGGATTGGACACTCTAAATTGGCTCTAGGTGTGAGTGTGCCTTCTGTGGAAGGTTGGGCGCCGGGCTGGCAGCTCGACACTGTAAAACTCCACTGCCAATCGTGAGCGGACAGGTGATCCGCTGTGGTGACCCCTAACCAGGAAAAGAAGAAGAAGATTGTTACTTGGCTAATGACATGGGGGGTGGGGGGCTTTATATGTCCACAAGCTCTTCTGGTCACTATGGACCAATGATGTATATCTACAAACCACCATTCTGATAACCACAGAAAGTTTCTAAGGTTCACAGTGGGGAGCTGACTTACCAATTAATTGCCTTCCCACAGGTTGTCTACTGCACCCAGGGTCTTCATCAGGTAGCCTTTTGCATGACAATGGGAATACACTTTTACGTAGATCTGAATGACTGTTTCTCCAGAGCTTAAGTGAACTCAGAGGTAGTAACTCCATGTGAGTAATTGGTGCACCTTAGCAGTTGTCAGTGTCTTTCTCTCTCTGAGAAGTATATTAAGATTAAGGAGGGAAGAGAACTCTGATAGGGAGATGAGAGAGAAGGCAAGAGAAAAAAAAAATGAGACCAACTTAAACCACAGGGTGCTAAAAGAAGAACAAGAGAGGAGGGAGTGAGGTAATAAAGACATACTTAAACACCTGATTTTATGCTATGTTCCTAATACACATCTGCTATTTTCATCACGCTGTTCAGTGGTACAGTCATCATATGGATTGCAACAGTGAAGGAACTCAAACAACTACAATACTTTTATGTAAAGTTCTTATCACAACAGCGAGCTCTATGTGTGTAAAAGTTGAAGACCAAATAACCTGATCTTTCGGCCAACTATTAAAATGTAGTTAGTCATTTAACTAGTTGGTTAGTTAGTTGCTTAGTTCATTTGTTAATCAACTGGTCCCAAATCTGGACCATTTTTAGTCATGACCTGGACCAAATAGTAAAATCACACAAGTATATACAAGAATAAGAACAAATAATTCATAAACCCGGAACCCCAGCTAACCCTGGAATGTTCAGGAACTACTCTAAGGATAACATGCTACTATAAAGTAATAAACTCGCAAAATTTCAAGACCTCATAAACCCTGAGAACAATGCTGTGTATGCAGAACTGTTAAGAGAAACCCTATACAAGCATGTCAATAGCTGCATAGAGGCAGCTGTACCCACCAGGAATAATTAAAAAAACTAACTAAAAAAACAAGCTACATGGGTAGAATCACAACATCAATAGGCTGCATAACAGAAGAAAGATAGTGGCAAAAATTAGGAGGTGTAGCATCCAGCAGAATAAAACCACTTTCAAACTAAACAAACAACTCAGAGAAGAAATAAAGTCGACCAATGCCAAATTTAAAGTAAATTTGGCCTCCCAGGCCAAGAACAACCCCAAGGGATTCTTTAGCTATGCCCACTTCTTCAAAGGCAAGACACAGTTGTGTGTAGAGCTCATTGTTAATGGAGCCATCTATACTGAGCCAGAAGATATAGTAAATCTAAGGGCAGACAATTTCTGCTCTAATTTTACTTCTTACTCCTCCTCAACCTTCCCTCAGGAAATACCACCACATATAACTCACCCTACTATCACTAGGAAACAGGTCTTCAATGCTCTCTCTAGGGCAAGAACACTGCAGTGAAGGGCCCAGACAATATCCTAGGATACCTTCTAAATAGCATGATCAGGCCCTCTGGAACTGCTATTTAACCATAGCCTCCAAACAGGCTTTGAGCCTCACGAGTGAAGAACAGCAACAGCGATCCGTTTTCACAAAGGTGGGCTATCTACATAACCTGGAAAGAACACACCCATAAGTCTCACTAGTCTCTTATACAAAGCAATGGAAATAATTATTATGGAAATGATCTTTCAGCCAAGTACTTGCAATAGTCAAAACACTTGTCTTACCCCCACCCACATCTATGCAAACCCACAGAGTGTCTCCACAAAACATGCCTTTAAAAAAATCTTTACCTAAGCCTCCTAGAATTCCTGTGTAACACTACCTCTTGAATGTTGCTCACAGTCAACAACTCTGACACTATATACAAAAACACCTCCTTAGAAAAGGTGTCACACAACTAGTATGCAGAAGCCATTACAACAGCAAGAATGAGCTAGTACTTCATAGGTAACACCATAGTTAGACACAAATGCTGCACCTACCAGGCTGAGTAAAGATGGAAGTTACATTTAGCTGCTCTCAGGTGCCAGGAACTACAGTGTCTAGAACCCTGAAGCCCATTCACTCCTGGTGCATTTATTGCCTGATTATTTAACACATGACAAAGAATGATTTAAGACTGATCTTCTTGCATCATATGAAGAGAGACATGATAGAATTCTTTGAATATGCATCTGAAATGGATAAAATAAATACTCTTTCCTTATCAGGTTAATAATAGAATATCCATACATCTACAACCCCTTTTTTCCATTTTTTTGCACAAGCGGTTGGGGGTATCACTTCAACAGTGACAATCATCTATAATATAATATATCTAATAACATAATATAATGTATCTATTATAATCAGTAATAGATAATAATGCCCCTTTTGTATGTACTTTTCAACTCATATTACCCAGCTTGAGAGACTGCATTTCAAATAAGAGAATGTCCTAACACATTAAAGCACTCCTATTGTTTTTCATTTCCTGTCAACTTCTGAGAGGGAACCTCTGTATACAGACCCTCAAAAGATCTTGCCCTGTGTGACCTCCTGGACATCCACAAAACAAATAACACCCTAAACACCTCCTATAGATATCTGAACTTCCACCAAAACATAAACAGAACATACTGGCAAGACAGATATGTATCACATAGAATCTCTTTTTTTTATGGAACAGACTCCCCTTAAATGTAAAGCAGAGTAGTTCCATGGCTGTTTTTTCATGTAACCTGGATAATCAGATGGACAGTCATAACTACACCGACAGTTTGGCCCCTAAAGCTGTTACAGAAAGGGGTCAAAACTATGCATAGTGTACTTAATTCCAATGTGTTCTGCTATTAATTCATATCATGGTAAATCCCAATTTGGTTCTTGTGGCCAGGCTACAAATAGTGCATTGGATCAACAGCCTGGTATTAACCAATATACCTATTATAAAAATGGCAATACAATGCTTCTATACCTCACCCAGTCTCACCAAGAAATGGACTTGGCCATCGATAAAAGAGGAGACTCTGCTTAGGAGGAATGGCATATGAATATATTGTACAATATATTGTAAATGTTCAGTTCCCTAAAGCAGTTTAGCTATGAAGTGCTTTCTTAGAATGACTACTGCTTTGTAGAAATTCATAAAGAAAATGGACTTTTGAGACTGCTTGTATAAATTCACTGAAGGAAATTTATTCAGATTGAAGTGGGCCTTTACACAAGATTAAGGAAGTATGGCCATTTTTTCCTACACCGAATAGAATCACCTCCTGTTCTTAAACTAATTTAATTTATTTATTGATCGCTAGATAGACGCATTACTCTATGACCAGTAGAGTTCAAGCAGATTAATATTTCCTAGTAGACAACAATGTATTTTAATGGTGGCACTTATATTATGTCCTGGTTTTCATTTTTAATAACAATGAATAGCTTTCATAGGTATCTCAGAAATGGCAATCGATAAATACACAATGGTGGAGTGGAACTTCATGAAAAGACACAATTAGAGCTAGTTGAATGGGGAATATGAAGAGATGCCAGGAGATAAAAGCTTCTGGTGATACAAATATTGTTTCTTCCTTTTCATAATAACATACACTATGTGTCAGCATTATACTCATATTTAACAGCATCAGTAGCTTTTATCTCTTGGTATCTCTTCATATTCAATATGTTAGTAGCCAGACCTTTTTTTTTATTTGTTTTTTTGTTTCAGACAAATTTTTCCCCAGGTGTAAGATTCACAATGCCACATGGATTACTATGTAAAATAATAAACTGAGTATTGTAATTACTTGGTGAATGTTGATGGTTATTACAAATGCATCAATATGTTTCTGATATCTGTTACATATATGCACCATTTCTAATAGTGGACCCAGTGGCGAGAGATCTGGGTACTCAGAGAGATAGTAATCTGAATTTTGATGAGCACATGTCCACTATGGTGAGGAAATCCTTCTATGTGGCTTAGCTTTTAAGTACAGGCATGGCATCCAGATCTAAGGATGTCATAGTACTGCTGTACATGGCCCTCATCACACCAGTAATCAAGTATAATGCACCCCTTGGTATGTACCTCACCAGGCAACTGCACCATTTGCAGTGTCCTCAGAGGTTTCTCACCAAAAAAATACAGGGTATAACCAACATGTCATATGTGGACAGATTAAAAACCCTATCACTGTATTCAGTTTCCTACTGATTACTGAGGGGTAATCTGTGCCTGACCTGCAAGGCAGTCTCTGACCCAGCCCTAATGGAAATGTTCCATACTTGCAAAACTAACTATGAGGGTTACTCACTCCAAAATCTAAACCTGATCTGAGACATGAATAGATCATGCTGGTGAGACAGATATATGCCCTAGAGATTGCCCCTCATCTGGAAAAGACTTCCTATCCACGTGAAGCAGAGCCCTTCCCTGACCATCTTCAAGTGCAATCTGGATCGATAGATACAAAATTGCATATTCAAGCTTGGGCTAAAGTCCATGTCCCTTATGGGCGGAGGCAGTCTATACAAATTGTCAAACCCTGCTTGCTGATCCACTGACCCTTATCTGTCCCCTAGGGAAGGAAAATTAGTAAATCTGGATAGAAATGGCTAGGCTTATAAGGACTCTTGAGCCATTAGCCCAGTAACCTATGAACCTATGAACCTGAGATTGCTGCACATTTAACACTATTCTCCAAGGTGCTGTAATGTAGATCTTATTATCTATTCATGGCTTTATACTTTCACTGCCAGTATTTTGAAGATCACAGATATGAGCCTCAGAACTGCAACAGGAAAGTATTGCACACACTACATGGCGTGTTTTCTCTTTTCATCTGTGGGCGTGTCAGTTCTTTTTTGCATGTGTATTTTGTTCTTATCTTTCATTTCTGCAGTAATTTTGCAATCTTGTATTTTACACCTGCATTTTTCCTCATTGTTTCTCTTTGAAATGTTTGTTGTTGTATTTTTCTCATGTTTTGTTTGAATTGTTGCAGATAATATAGTTTCATAGGTTAGTACTAGGCTAACTGTCCTTGTGAGCCAATTTAAGCCTAGTCAATTATCCCCTGTGAGATTCAAACCCTGTACCTTGCATCTGTAAGGCAAACACCTTAACAATTAGGCCAGCCTCCCAACCACTTAGTAGCTATAGCTGTGCATGATTTTTTTAGTATGTTGTGTATCTTCATTTCTTTTAGTTGCTGTGCTATTCTAGAAGTGCTGGTACTGACTTTTGTTCTAGTCTTTATTGTTGTGAAGTGTGGTTATATGTTAAGATTGATCTTTTGTGTTCTATCAGTGTTTTATGTTTATATTATTTTCCAGACTATCCAGAAAAACAGGTAGTCAGTAAATCTAGTCTACAGGGCTCATTTTCCAGTGAAGTCTAAGGGTATTTTCTTCCAGTTATAGTCTATAGGGGAAGTAGCTTGGCTTGTTACTTCTCTAAGGATGATGTACTCACCATGCATGCTTTTATATTGTTTTAACAGTTTTATGATTAGCTTGGTGTTCTGGCAGAAGTTCTATGGGAACTGCATTGAACAGGAAAAACAGAGAACATTGGAAAGTGATTTAATCTGTAATAGCCCTGTTTGAGAGTCTTATAAGTATATATAAGGGATAAAGGTGTGGGGTGTGGGGTTTCCTCTCCAACAAAAGATTTATTAATGTGTCTGTTTATTTATTAACTGGCCTCTAGTTGGAGTGAAAACAGTTTTTTTCAGTTGCAGTTTTGACATGAGAAAAGTCGATGAAACAATGCAACCATTTAATGCAGATGAGAAGTTTTAATTCACATAAGGAGTTGTAAAAGTGGAATACATTATGAGATATTATAGTTGGACATGCATCGATGATAGAACCAAAAGGGCTTGGAATAAATAAAGAAGGGGAGAACTTTGGATGAGTATAGATATATTTCATCTGTAGCCACATAGGAAACAGTATAAGTTGTATTCTTTTCTGCAGGGAAGTTCTATGCCTATGTATCTGCTAGGCCATACTACAATTGTGTTTTTTTTTTACAATGTTTTTAGCTACAAGTATGCTATTTACAATATTTCTAAAATATGTCAAAGACATTGTAGATGAATATCAGTGACTGTAAACCAAAGCAGTAATATTATACAAAAGCTAGAGAAAAAAAGAGAATTACTTATACCAAGATTGCATCTTCTCTTTTTGCTTTTCTTTTTAATTGTACACAGTATATATATATTTATATATATATATATATATATATATATATATATATATATATATATATATACATATATATATATATACTCAGTCCAGGGTGATAGCATTTCTAAGAATATCCTCTTCGACTCCACTTTTCTTTCTATATAATACTAATGCATTAAACATATTCTCTGCATTCTCACTGCACCTAGTATCACTAAACCTGTAAATATATACTCTTCTATTATTCTTTTTGTTACTGTATAAACTCAATGGCATTGACTTTTTATTCTGTATGTTATAACCAAAGGCTGATGTGTTGTAACTATGACCTGTATTAGTCTCGTGTGAAATATATATGGTCTTGTTATTTTCTTGTTTTCTGCCTCAGCCAGGACTGACCATGAAAATGATCAAATAGACCAATGTGATACCCTGGTTAACAAATTTAGAAAGATAGATAAATAAATAAATAAATAAATAAATAGCTCATTTGCTGAAGAAAGAAACTGATAAGAATGCTATATGTATAGATTGTACTACTTTCAATGTGTAGGTTTACACATTTATGCCTTTAACATTACTACAAAGCAAGAACTAAAAGGTCACACACTTCCAAGCTAAGTAAGCAAAGTCATAGGGCAGGATTCACGAAGGCTTACACGGAGTTTAAGAGTAGTGTAAGCCTCCCGATCCAGGAACAGCCCAAACCTCCGTGTAAGAGACAGCTAAAACGTCTCTTACACGGACTGGGCGTGAAAATGCTCAATACCTCATTTGCAGCTGAAAGATATGCAAATGAGGTATTTGAGCGATCCAGGAAGACCAAAGCAGTCCGTGTAACGTACGTTTTAGCTGCAGAAATGTACTCAGCTGACAACTGAGTACATTTCTGCAAAATTGACAACGGAGCTATGTCAGCTCCAAATAAAGGGTGCATATCTGTTATCTAGCATGCCAATTTCCAAATATGTGGCCATTGGCATTAAAAAAAGTTGCAAAATTATTTAAAATAACTTTTTTTTTTCGTGGGATTTTGATGTTTAACTGCAGCGCACACCCGCGCAAACAGGGTGCGCTGCCTAAAAGTGAAAACCGAAGCTTATAAACCCACAATTGTGGGTTTTATGTATTACATGGAATGACAATGCAGGGACTAGCAGACCAAAAACAATATGGCCACCGTGTAGTGGTTGCCAAGGGGGGGAAGCTCAGTCTAAGAGATGTAACTAAGCATTACTAGGCAATCCTATGTAAATGAGGGTTACAATACTGAATCACACTGCCACATAGGTAATGAGCACTTTCTGAGTAGTGTAAGAGTTATAGAAGGGGGAGGAATAGAGTAAGAGGTAGGTGACATCACGGGGGGGGATGATAGAAATAAATGTATCACATTGGAGGGCAGTGTAACGTGACAGATGACAGACAGACATCAGGGAGAGAGGTGTGTCCCAACAGAACACTAGGAAAGTCAAGAAATAGAGGGTGCACACTATCCCTACACTCAAACTTTCTTGATAAACGTGCATGCGCGCGTGTGCGCGCGTGTAAGGCAGGTTCAACATGTGGGAGCATGTTGCAAACCGTTTACAACGGTTTGCGCGGGCATGCACGTGTGTAAGGCAATGTAAACATCAGGAAGCCTGTTGCCTGATGTAGAAGGCTGTGTGCACGCGTTTTACCATGAATCAGCCCAGTTCAAACCATGTAAGGATGTGTGCGCGCGTTTAAGTCACTGTGAGCGTGCTTATGCTGGTGTGCACATTGCTCCCCTTGAGGAAACAGAGAGGAAAAAGGAAACAACCAGATTACAAGGAAGCTGCCAGAGGATACTGCTGGAGTTAATTGGTGGAAACAATTGGAAGCAGGCAATTACACAGGCAGACTAGAAGCCCGACCCAGCACTTAAAACACTGCAAACAGCAGTGCAGGCTGTTTCTCACAAGAGATACTGCAAGAAAGGAGTAAGCTATCAGAATTGAAAACTGAAAAAAGCCGAACTCAGAGCAGAAATGCTAGGGGCTGCCATAGCTGTTATAATCAGGCATAGGCAAATTGCTGAGGGTGGTGACAATGCAGATGCTGACAGACAACCCAGAGTGAGGAGGAAGGAGGAGAGTATACAGGCCCAGTGTCACCTACCATGGGTGACATGAGCTGGAGATAGTAGAGCGCTACAGAGTGGACAGAGACCTTCTGCAGCAAATTGTTGAGCTGTGCAGGCCACATCTCACACACAGAACCAACAGAGGGGAACCCATCCCAGTGGAAACCAAGGTATGTGTTGGCCTAAGAATACTAGCAACAGGTACCTTCCAGAGACCAACTGGCGATATGATGGGGATATCACAGGCATCAGCCTCCAGGGTACTACACCAGTTCCTGGATGCCATGTCAGCACATGTCGGTGATCATGTATATTTCCCCAATGCCCGTGAGGTATTGGCCAGCAATATGCGTCTCTTCCAGTAAATAGCGGGATACCCTGAGGTACTGGGTGCAATAGACTGCACGCATACGCATCAAAGCACCAGCCGGTGAGCGGGGTAGAGCCTATATTAACCACAAGGGATTCCCCTCCATCAACTGCCAGGTCATGTGTGATGCCCAGGGCATAATAATGAATGTGTGTGCTGGCTGCCCTGGGAGCTACCACGATTCCCACATCTGGCATCTGACGCAGCTGTACCAATCATTTGCCAGTGGGGACTTCCCACACGGACACCTAGTGGGGGATGCAGGTTATGCACTTGAGCCGTGGCTGATGACACCCATCAGAAATGCACACACACCCGAACAGGAATGCCATAATGAGGCACACGCACAAACACATATTGTCATAGAGCGTGTGTTTGGGCTGCTCAAGTCACAGTTCCTGTGTCTGGACACATCTGGTGGAGCCTTGCAGTACACACCAACTACATGTACCCAAATGATCATGATATGTGCTATGCTACATAATATGATCCTGTGGAAACAGCTGCAGCAGGACCAGCATAGGGCTGGGCCAAACATACCCCCACCATTGCCAAGGCCACCACAGGCAGAGGGTGACTCGGAGGAGGAACAACCTGACCTTACCCCAGTAGGCAGAAGGAGGTGTGCCCAGCATGCCCTGGCCTTGGCAAAGAGGCAAAGCATAGCACATACACTGGCTCAGTAGGAACACTGGGACTGATACCCCCTCCGACTCACTCATATAGTAACAGGGATGCCTAACATGACACAACCTGTTTCCAAACATGTACAGGGAGTGTAGTATGTGCATCTGACAGAGGCAGCCCTGCAGCACCACCTGAGGCATGAATGCCATGTGTTAAGTAATGTAACACCATGTACCATATGCACACCTGAGGACCCTGACTAACATCCACCCTCACCAATCATAAACCACAAAAACACAAACCCACCTTCATAGGTACCACAAGGGATAGGAACCTAGATGTAATGCTACCCAATGCCAGAAGTATAAACAGCAAGATGCGTGCAGTGTAAACGCACACAGTATAGAGAATGTAGATATCAGTGCTGTAATAGAAAACTGGGTCAAAGTCCACATCAGCACCCTAACACTACCAGGTCACACCTCATACAGTGATGTACATCTGCAAAAACATGGAACAAGCTACAAAACGAGGGTGACTAGCAATAAATGTCATGGATAACCACACCCCCATGTTGGTACCACAACAAGAAGCAACATGGATTAGCCATGGTCAAATAACAATGGCTAAAACTGCCTACTACTATATAGCTTGCTGCAGACCACTGTCCTAATAGCAGGATCCGCACCAGGCCTATGTTCATAGGTTCATAGGTTCATACTAGGCTATCTGCCCTAGGGCATTTATAAGCCTAGCCCAGAGTTTTGTGGCTTCCGCCACCCCTTTAGTTTGAAGGATAATATGCCCATTATTTTGCTGTGCCTCTGTCAAACAGTGACACTGAGGTTATCCCTGGGGTATACCTGCGATCTCCCATCCATTGGTCAAGATTTCTCTTGAACAAAGCCAGCGAGGTGCTCTGCCTCACATGTACCGGGATGTTGTTCCACAGCATAGGGAGTCTCTGGGTGATGAATCTGTCCCTCCAGCACGTCCTATTAATAGCCATGTTGAGGTTTAAGTCTCTTGCCCTTGTAGTTCTAATGGATTTAGAGGTTTTTAGGTGAAGCATGTTCATTAATCCGGGTTGGACATGGCCTTGTATGTCAGGCACAGGTCACCTCTGAGCAGATGGTAAGCGACTGAATAGAGCTGGAGTTCCTTCAGTCGGGCAGCATAAGACATATTTTTGAGACCCTTTATCCTTTTGGTGAGGAATTTTTGGGGCCTTTCCAATTGCTGCAGGTGTCGGGTCAGATACATTCCGAATGGGGCATTGTACTCAATCATTGGTCTGATGAGTGATGAGTACAGGGGAACGATGACCTCCCTTGATCTAGATGTGAATCCCTTCATGATCAGGTGGGCAATGTAGAAGGTCTTCCTAACTACTTTGGCAACGTGAGTGTCAAACGAAGGTTACTGTCAACCTGGGTCCCCAGATCCCTGATAACCTCTTCTGTGCTTAGAGGATTGCCACCTATATGGTAACTAGGGGTAACCTTGTTTTTCCCGAAGGGTATGACTATGCGTTTTTTAGCGTTTAACTTTAGGCCATGGCTCTGGCACCAGTTATCCGTTTCTATGAGACCCTTCTGAAGGATGTCTGTGTCAGATGGGTTTTCAACTATGGTGCCCAGTTTGCAGTCATCTGCAAACTTTGTCAGCCATAATCCTCCTGTGTTTGCTTGTACTTCTGAAAAGTAGATGCCGAACAAAAGTGGGTCCAGGACTGAGCCCTGTGGGACACCACTTGTGACAGGCTTGGAGTCTGACATAGCGCCAGCAACTCTGACCCTGTGGGTTCTGTCACTTAGCCAGTTTGCAACACATCTTGTGACGTATGGGTTTACATTTAAGCTGGTGAGTTTTTCAATGATACCCGAGTGGGGTATTGTGTCGAAAGCCTTTGCCAGGTCAAGGTAGGCTGTGTGGACTGCCTTGCCCTTGTTAATGACCTTGGTGACTGTTTCGAAAAAGTCAACCAAGTTTAAAAGGCATGATCTGCCCTTGACAAGGCCAAACTGGGTTGGATCCAAAGTCTGCAAGTCCCCTATGTCTTTATTTATGAGTTCCATTATGATCCTCTCCATAGCTCTGCAGACCAGGCTTGTCAAGCTGATGGGACAGTAGTTTCCGGGGTCGGTGGAGGCACCTCCTTTGTGAATTGGGACCACCATTGCCGTACGCCACTCCTTGGGTACATATCCTGAGGTGAGGCTAAGATTAAACAGCTGCCCTAACTGCGGGTTTAATTCCTCATTGAGTTCGTGGAGCACACAACCGGGGACACCATCTGGTCCCATGGATGCTGTGTTTTTCGCCTTGGATAGAGCAGTTCTCACCTGAGCATTTGAGATGTTTGGGGGGCTACAATCCTCTGGTATAGATATCTCTCCTTTTGGGGGGTCGAAATCTGCACTGAACCTGTCAGCCAGTATGTTGGCAATGTCTGTAGGTTCAGTGATTTTTACATCATTTTGAACTAATTCTGAGCATATCTGGGAGTTTCCTCCCAGGTTTCTAACATAGCTAAAAAAGGCCTTATGATTGTCTTTTGAGTCCTTAGCGATTTTTCTCTCAAAATTTGCCTTGGATAATTTTATGAGAGATCTCAGTTTTTTACTTATAATGAGCAGGGGTGTCTTCCCTTCTACGGATTTTGCTCTATCTTGTAGTAGCTTCTTCCTTTGTTGTAGAGCTTGTTTATGGCTGGGGTCCACCAGACTGGACGCTTGCCTTTGGTACAAAGAGTCTTTGTTTTGTTTGGGATTGCCTGATCCATGCAGTCCTGGAGGTGCTGGTAGAAGGCATTTGTAAGTGATTCAGCGGTTTGGGTAATGGTTTCCGCTGGCTTGGGGCCTTGAAAGAGACCACACCAGTCTTTAGAAGTGTGAAGTTGGCTTTTGAGAAGTTCTTCACTGTGGTCTTTTTATCTGGGGTGGGGGCGGGATGTGGGCTTCCAGTGAGATTAGTTTATGATCTGATCTCACCAATGATGGGTATACTTCTGGTGTTGAACATTGTGACCCCATGTTCGTGATGATGAGATCTAGTATGTTTTCTCCTCTTGTGGGGATGGTGACTAGTTGTTCCATGGCATTTGAGTTTATGAACTCTAGGAACCTTTGGGCTAGAGTGTTGGGGCTTGAGTAGTGATCCCAGTCTATATTTGGATAGTTGAAATCACCCAGTATGATGGTGTTTGGAGATACATTTATCCCCTCCAGTGTTTCCAGGAAAGCTGTGTGAGGTTCCTGAGTTTGAGAGGGTGACCTGTAACATGCTACAAACTGCAGAGCAGTCTTGCCTACGGTTAATTGCACCTGGATGGTCTCCAATGCATCGTGCATTGCCACCAACCTTGAGGTGAGGGTTTCCTTGATGAATATGGACACCCACCCTCCTTTCTTGGTGTTGTCCGGATTTTGGGGCCGGAACGCATGATATGAGGTAAAACCTGATAGTGCCGGGGTGCTGTCAGGAGGCTTGAACCAGGTTTCAGTCACAGCACAGACATCGATGTTCTCCATACTGAGAAGGGCTTCGAGTGCGTGCATCTTGAGGTTGAGACTTCTGGCATTGAGCAGCATTACCCTTAGTTTTTTTCCTTTTTTGTGTTCTAGGGTGGTAGGTTTAGAATTTGAGCCTTGCCTAAAAAAGGCACAATGGGGGTGGCAAGAGCCTTAGCCAAAATCCGGAAGCCCAGGGGTGACAGGTGCAAGCCGTCCCTTGCGAATCAGTGTGGCTTGTCCAGCATGTCATCCCAGGCAGACAGACATTGGATCCCCCTTTGAATGACACCATAGTTTAAGCCAATTATTAAAGCTGATCATCTTGTCTCTGTATTGTGGCATCATTTTGGTGAAGGTAGGATACTACTCAAGGTCAGGGTCATACCTGCCTGGGCTATATAATCAGAGAGCTTCTCTATGTCTCTTTTCATGTAGTCCAGGGAGGTACGTCTCAGGTTGTTCACACCAGCATGGACAATGACTGAGTCATACTTGTACTTGCAGTTGAGTGACCTGAGTGCTTGCATTATGTGGCGGATTCCAGCGCCCGATAGGCAGCTTACTGTGACCTTCACCTTACTCAATCTGGTAAGCGGGACGTCAGTGTGTCTGACTATGGAGTCACCTATGACGAGTGTGTCTGGCATTGTGTTTGGCCTTAAGGGTTGTGACTGTTTGGCACACTGACTCTGTGGTCTATGTGTTGCATGTGCTGTGCCCTGTGGAGGCAGTTGTTTGGGTGTCTGCTTTGGTGGCCTCTGCTGTTTTGGTAGATTTTTGATCAGAGCCTCCGAGTATGTCTTTGTGTGTTTATGTGTATGATCTGAAGTTGTGATAGTGCTATGTGAGACTGGGTTTGTGGTGTGTGTGGTTACCTTCTCCTCCTCTCTGGTCTTGCCAGTCCTATGTTGAGAGAGCTCAGCCTCCAGTTTGGCTATATAGTTGCATCTCTCGCATGTATTTGTGTTTTGTGGGAGAAGGAGAGGGTTGTCTGTGTACATGAGGCAATTGTAACATTGCCTCAATATTCCCAGGTTCACCAGCTGAGCAGGAGAAGACACTAGCAACTGATCCCTCGACATGCTAGAAGGAATAGACAAGAAATGTTGGAATACAGGAAGATATCAAGCCCCCCAAACCACATTATATTGCTTGACTGACAATACCTACACATACACCATAGTTTCATAGTTTCATAGTTTACTACTAGGCTATCTGCCCTAGTGCATTTATAAGCCTAGCCATAGTGATGTGGCTATTGCCACCCCTTATAGTGGTAATAAGTGTACAGAATAGATTCCGAATATTGTGCCTCTGACTTAGTAGTGACACATTATGACCCCTTTACTTAATCGAATAACTTGACTGTGCCTCTGTCTAGTAGTGACACAGGGAGGACCCCTGGGGTAAACCTACAATCTCACATCCACTTGTCCAGATTTCTCTTGAAGAGAGTTAGTGAGGGACTCTGTCTAACATGAACTTGGATTCTTTGCTAGAGTGTGATAAGCCTCTGAGTTATGACTCTGTCCCTCCAGCATGTCCTATACATGTATGTGCTGAGGTTCAAATCTTTAGCTCTCATGGTTCTGGTGGATTTGGATTGCTTGCAGTGGAGCATGTCCACCAAATCCTGATTGGACATGGTCTTGTATGTCAGGCATAGGTTACCTGTAAGTAGGCGGTATGCTACTGAATAAAGCTGGATATACTTTAGTCTGGAAGCATATGACATGTGTTGTAGACCCTTGATCCTCTTGGTAAGGTACTTTTGGGGTCTCTCCAGCTGTTGCAAGTGCTGGGTGAGGTATATACCAAATGGGGCTTTGTATTCAATCATGGGCCTGATAAGGGAGAAGTATAGGGTTACAATGACCTCCTTTGATCTGGATGGAAAACCCTTCATGATAAGGTGGGCAAGATAGAAAGTCTTTCTAACCACTTTGGCAACATGGGTGTCAAACGAGAGGTCACTATCTACATGGGTCCCCAGGTGTCTGATTTGTTTCCTGTACTCAGTGGGTTGCTGTCTATGTATTTATTTGTGGGTACTTTGTTCCTCCCAAAGAGGATGACTACACATCAGTTGCATTCAGTTTCAGGCCATGATTCCGGCACCAGCTATCTGTCTTTGTGAGGGCATTCTGTAGGATGTGTGTGTGCCAGCTGATGTATTCACTATGGTGCCTAGGTTGCATTCATCTGCAAACATTGTCAGCCACAACCCTCCTATGTTTGCTTTCACATCTGAAAAGTAAATGCCAAATAAGAGGGGTCCCAGGACAGATCCTTGTGGGACACCACTTGTGACTGGCTTTGAATCTGACAAGGCACCTGCAATGTCGACTTTATGGGTTCTGTTTCTTAGCCATTTTGCAACCTATCCTGTGACATATGGTGTTATATTTCAGCTGTTGAGCTTGTCTATGATGCCTGAGTGGGGTATTGTGTCAAAGGCCTTAGCCAAGTGCAGGTAGGTTGTGTGGACCACTTAGCCCTCATCAATGGCCCTACTGACAGTTTCAAAATAGTCAACTAGGTGCAAAAGGCAGGATCTGCCCTGTACAAAGCTGAACTGGGTGGGATCAAGGGTCTGTAGGTCACCAATGTCTCTGTTTAAGAGCTCCATAATGACTCTTTCCATAGCTTTGCAGACAAGGCTGGTTAAGCTTGTGTGGTGGTAGTTCCCAGGGTCTGTGGAGGCATCTCCTTTGTGGAGTGGGACCACTTTTGCTGTACACCAGTGTTCAGGTACATATCCTGTAGCAAGGCTAAGGTTAAATAGCATTTGTATATACGGGTTTAGCTCCTTCTGCAGTTCACATAGCACGCAACTGGGGATACCATCAGGTCCCATTGATGCTGTGTTCTTGTCTTTGCTGAGTGCGGCTCTCACATGGACATCTGAGATGACAGTGAGGTTACATTCAGCTGTGATAACTATCTTCTTTTGGGGGTGAGGGAGGGGGAAAATTGCACTGAACCTGTCTGCCAGAATGTTGCCAATATCTGTCAGGTCACTGAAATATATGTTGTTGTGTACCAACTCTGAGCATATCTGAGGGTTCCCACCCTGGTTTCTGACATAACTGAAGAAGGCATTGTGGTTATCTTAATTGTCTTTGGTGAATTTTGTCTCAAAGTTGACCTTGGAATGTCCTTATGAGAGAATGTAGCTTTTTACTAGTGCTGATCACAGCTGCCTTCCCTTTAGGAGATGTAGCTCTGTCTTGCATTAGTATCCTTCAGTTGTTATACAGTTTGTTTATGGCTGGGGTCCACCAGACAGGCCACATTCCCTTGGTGGAGAAGGTCTTGGTTTTATTTGTGATTGCATGGTCCATGCTTTCTTGGAGATGTCCTTAGAAAGCGTCTGTGAAGGAGTCACCATTGTGTGTTGTGGTTTCCACTGGCCCAGTGGGCTTAAAGGATACCATCTCTGTCTGAAGAAGTGTGAAGTCAGCTTTTTAGACGTTTGTCACTATACTCTTTGTATTATACTAGCACCGACACATTTGTAGACAATTTCCCAGAATCCATCAAACAAAATGGACATGCAAAATGTAACACTTCCACAAGAGGGGTAAGCATACTGGATGTGATAATCAGAAATATGTGTACTGGATGTCAAGATGAGAAGTGTATCCCTCACTGGTAAGACCAGACCATAGAGTAATCACACTGTAGTTACACATCCTGACCCCAGTCCCTGGCCAGAATACCACAGTGAAACACATGTATAAAGCATAGCTTGCACCCCTACAAACCAATGTGGAATCCATGAAAGGCCCTGTGCAAGTCCAGAATATGGGACACACTGCAGAACATGTCATACAGGCATACCATGAACACAGCCAAGAGTGCTTGGAGTCTGCAATCACAAATAACAACAAGACACAATGCCATACACCCAGGCATCTGGCATGCTGGACTCCAGCAATTACTAAACCATTGAAGAGAATGAGGAAGCTACCACATGATAGATCAAACATAAAAAGTGAAGTAATCAGTGATCACTAGTATGGCAATAAAATGTGTCCACACATACAATCCACTAAGGCCAGGCAAAACAAGTAGAATCTGTGAATCCAGTGGCAATGTGACACCTGTCCCAAGTACACACATAATAACAACTCACCACAATAAATACAAATATATGTGATAGACGCAACCAGGTAGCCAAACCGGAGCCTGAGCACCCCCAAATCCGTGTTGTCAAAACTAGTCAGGAGGACAAGGTAACCACATACACCACAAACCCAGTCCCACATAGACCTACAATGACTGTAAACCAAACACATAAACACAAAAACATTCCCAGAGGCCCTAATTACAAACACACAACACCAACACAAGCCTCCAAAGCAGACACCCAATAAAACAACCTCCAGACATAGCACATGTAACACATAGTACACAAAGCTGGTGTGCCAAACAGTCACAGGACAGAAGGAGAAACAACATGCCTGATACAGTTGTAATAGGTGACTCCATAGTGAGACATGCTGCTGTTCCAGGGATGGCTTGCACCTGTTACCCATGAGCGTCTGGATATTGCCTAAGGCTTTTGCAACCTACAGAGATCCTTTCATAGGCAAGGCCAAAAAGACTAACCCACCACCATAGAAAACAAAACTGGAAAGAAACAGAAGGGTAATGCTGATCAGTGCCAGATATGTAAACCTCAATATGCATGCTCCTGAGGCCCTCCCCGGTATGGAGAACATTGATGTCTGTCCAGTGATAGAAACCTGCTGCAAGCCTTGTGACAGCACACCAGCACTACCAGGTAATACCACATATCATGTGTTATGGCCACAAAACCTGGAACAAAACATAAAAGGAGGGTGAGTATCCATATTTAGCACAGACACCTATACGTCCAATTAACTGACAATACATATGTCATTGCAGTCCACCCATGTGCAACTAACCGTAGGCAAGACTGCTGTACAGTCTGTAGCATGCTACAGACCACACTCTCGCACACAGGAACCCCACCCCACTGTCCTGAAGACAGTGGACAGTATGAATGTACCACCAAATACAAAACAAGGTACACACAAATTACCACATAGGTGGTAAACCATTATGTGTGGAAGGAGTAATCAGGGACCTAGTGACACAAGTGGACAGTAACCTGTTATGTGACAGTCACATCGCCAATTTGGCTAGGAAGACTGTCTATATTGGACACTGTATCATGAAAGGATTCACATCTACGTCAACAAAGGTCATTGTGCCCCTATACTGTTCCCTTATCAGACCATATTGTAGTACAATGCCTCATTTGGGATGTACATTACCTGGCACCTGCAGCAGTTAGAAAGACCTCAAAGGTACCTCACCAAGAGTCAGAAAGGGTCTCAAATATATGTCATATGCTGCCTGGCTGTAGACACCACAGCTGAATACAGTCACATACTGCCTACACAGAGGCATTGTATGTCTGTTGTACAAGTCCATGTCCAACACAGAAGTAATGGACATGCTCCACCCCAGAAAACTCAAAGCCATCGAAGCTGTGTGAGTCAGAGATGTCAACCTCAACACATAATCAAATAGGATGTGCTGGAGGGACAGATACCTAACCCTGAGTCTCTCCACACCCTGGAACAGAATACCACTACATGTTAGGCAGAGCCCCTCACTGACACTCTTCAACAGGAAGTTTGCAAAATGGATGGATAATTGTAGATGTACACTGGGGGTCTTTACTGTGTCATGTCCAGACAGAAGCACAGCTAAGTAAATCATAAATGGCCATAATATTCACATAGCAAAGGGTGGCAAAAGCCACACACACTGTGGCTAAGCTTACAAATGCCCTAGGGTGGATAGCCTAGTATGAACCTATGAACCTATTATGATACAAATTGTACAGGACACTAAGGATAACCCCAAGGCTGCTGCAACTGATTGTAGGGAGCGTGTTGTGAATTCTGGATCACACAAATATTACAAACAACATACCAAACACACACACGTATTGCCAACATACATCCTGACAGGTGCAGTGGAAACCCCCCCCCCCATAATGCAAAATATCTTTCCCAGCAGACTGCTGCCTCCCTGACATTATGTCAGCCTTACCACAGGATATGTGCCCAAAGAGGAGTGTACAGCAACAGTGGTCGTTCTCAAGAAAGGTGTCACCTGAATGGATACTAAAATCAACCACCACAGAATCCTGAGAAGCTTGGTCTGCACAGCTATGGAAAGGATCAGCATGTACCGCAGACATACAGATATTGGGGATCTATTGACACCTGACCCTACCCCGTGTGGGTTTATTAAGTGCAGACCCTGCCCCTAAACATGTGTGACTCAGTTGAAACAGTAATTGAGGTCACTGATGAGGGCAATGTGGTCCACACAGTGTAGCTGGACCTTGCAAAGCCTTCCATACAATACCCTACGTGTTCAATATAGATATGCTCACCAGCTTATATATACACCCCTATGTCACTAGAGGGGTTGCAAACCAGACCAACGACAGAACTGATATGGTCAGACATGCTGCAGCCATATCAGACTACAAACCACATATAACAGGTATCCCACAAAGCTTGGTCCTGGGACCTTCCTCGTCTGATATATATGCCCCATAGGTACAGGCCAACATGTAAGGACTGTGCCTGAACATGTTTGCAGAGGACTACAAACCGCCCAACATATCAGACACTCCAGCTGACACAAGCATCCCACAAAAGGGCCACATAGAAACAGACAACTGGTGCCATAGCCATGTCAGCATGTTAAATGGAGAAAACTGTATAGTCAACCTCTGTGGATATACAGTAAGTGACCACCAATTACCACATAGGTGTTAACCCATGACATACTTAACATGTAATGACAGACCTGGGTACACAAGGTGATAGATATACTGCATTGGACAAACATGTGGCTGTAGTGTTAACAGAAACAATCCATATACCAACCTAATCATGAAGGTTATGACATCTAGATAAGGGGAGGTCATTGTGGTTCTGCAGTCATCCTTCATCAGCGTTACAATTGACTACAACAGCCCCTGTGGGGTGTACCTCAGCAGACACCTCCATCAACTGTAAAGTCCACAACAGTACCCCGCCAGGAGTATCAAAGAGCTTGAACAGATGTAATGTGTTGCCTGATTAAACAGAGTGCAACTCCACACACTGCCATGCTGGCCACCCAGATGCAAGCTGTGCCTAATGTAGAAAGCCATGTCCAAGCTGGAATCAATGAACATGCTGCACCTTGTACAATCTGAATGGCAGTGAGCTATGCACATGAGAGACCTGAACCCCAGCACTGACATACATAGGACAAGCTGTACTGCATTATCCATAACACAGAAGCCACCCCCACGCATGAGTAAACTACCAGTACAGGTTATCCATAGAGTCACTCGTTGATTCTCCTCAACAGGAATCTTAATGAGTGGATGGGAGATGGTAGGTTTACCCTGGGTATCACTGTTATGTCACAGGTAGACAGAGGCACAGTATTCTAAACATGACATATGTCATGGCAAACTACACTTACAACGTGTCAAAGGACAAACACACTCTCTGACTAGCATTAGAAATGGCCTAGGGCACATCAGTAATGTTTGCCAATGTACGCCTATGTTGTGGAATACACTACTGATGTTGGATGAGGCTGTTTTAAGTAGTTAATATCTGAACATAATGCAACATGGTCAGATAGGTTCATAGGTTCATAGGTTTATACTAGGCTATCTGCCCTAAGGCATTTATAAGCCTAGCCCAGAGTTTTGTGGCTTACGCCACCCCTTATATGGAAACAATACTGTGCCCATTAGTTTGTTGTGCCTCTGTCCAGCAGTGACACAGAGATGATTCCCGGGGTAAACCTACGATCTCCCATCCACAGGTCAAGATTCCTCTTGAACAGAGCCAGCAAGGTGCTCTGCCTCACATGGACTGGGATTCTATTCCACAGCATAAGGAGTCTCTGAGTGATAAGGCTATCCCTCCAGCATGTCCTACTTATATCCCTGCTAAGGTTTAAGTCACTTGCCCTAGTGGTTCTGGTGGATTTGGAGTTTTTGAGGTGGAGCATGTCCATTAATTCCTGGTTGGACATGGCCTTGTATGTCAGGCACATGTCACCTCTGAGCAGACGGTATGCGACTGAATAGAGCTGGAGTTTCTTCAATCTGGCAGCATATGACAGATGTTGGAGTCCCTTTATCCTTTTGGTGAGGGACTTTTGGGGTCTCTCCAATTGCTGCAGATGTCGGGTGAGATACATCCCAAATGGGGCATTGTACACGATCATTGGTCTGATAAGTGAAGAGTACAGGGGAACAATGACCTCACTAGATCTGGATGTGAATCCCTTCATGATCAGGAGGGCAATATAGAAGGTCTATCTAACCACTTTAGCAATGTGAGTTTCAAAAGAAAGGCCACTGTCAACCTGGGTCCCCAGGTCCCTGATAACCTCTTCTGTGCTTAGAGGATTGCCACCTATATGGTAGCTTGGGGTTACCTTGCTTTTCCCGAAGGGTATGACTATACATGTTTTGGCATTTAACTTCAGGCCATGGCTCTGGCACCAGCTATCAGTCTCCGTGAGTCATTTCTGAAGGATATCCATGTCTGATGCACTTTCCACTATGGCGCCCAGTTTGCAGTCATCTGCAAACTGTGTCAGCCAAAGTTCTCCCATGTTGGCCTGTACCTCTGAGAAGTAGATGCCGAACAATAGGTGGCCAAGGACCGTGCCCTGTGGGACACCACTTGTGACCGGCTTGGAGTCTGACATAGCGCCAGCAACTCTAACCCTGTGGGTCCTGTCCTTAAGCCAGTTTGCAACCCATCTTGTGACATATGGGTTTACATTTAAGTTGGTAGGTTTTTCTACAATACCCGAGTGGGGTATTGTGTCGAAAGCCTTTGCAAGGTCAAGGTGGGCTGCATGGACTGCCTTTCCCTCATCAATGGCCTTAGTGACTGTTTTGAAGAAGTCGACCAAGTTCAAAAGGCATGATCTGCCCTTGACAAAGCCAAACTGGGACGGGTCCAATGTCTGCATGTCCCCTATATCTTTGTTTATGAGCTCCATTATGATCCTCTGCATAGCTTTGCAGACTAGACTTGTTAAGCTTATGGGGCGGTAATTACCAGGGTCCGTAGAGGCAACGCCTTTGTGCAGATTTGCACAACTGGACCCTAACCAGGCTGTTGTGCTCACTATGGAAATGTAAAGCAGTGATAGGACTAAAGCCCAGGATACTGTCCACCACAGTGAAAGTACTGAACCACCACACTATACAACCAAACAACAAAAGGAGGGGGAGTATCAATATTCATCAAAGATACCCACACATCCACATTGGTGGCAAAGTACCACATAGGCGTTACGCCATTAAGTACAGAAGAAGTAATTGGGGACCTGGGGAACAAACTTGATAGCAATCTGTTATTTGACAACCACGTGGCCAAAGTGGATTGAAAGACATGTTATATAGCCCAGCTAATCATGCAGGGATTCACATGTACAGCAGGGGAGGTCATCGTGCCTCTTTACTCATCCATCATCAGGCCTATAATTGAGTACAATGCCCCTTTTGGGATGTACCTAACTAGACACCTACAGCAACTGGAAAAACCCCAACAGTACCTCATCAAGAGGATCAAAGGGCTCAAACAGATGCCATATGCTACCCAGTTAAAAAAAATCCAGCTGGACTCAGTGGCATACTGCCTGTTCAGAGGCAATCTGTGCCTGCCATATACAGCCATGTCCAACCCAGAAGTAATGGACATGCTGCACCTCAGGAAATCAAACTCCCATATAGCCACACACTCAGGAGACCTGAACCTTAGCACTGACATAAATAGGACATGCTGGAGAGACAGATTCATAACCCAGAGGCTCCCTTCACTCTGTAATGAACTCACAGTACAGGTTAGGCAGAGTCCCTAATTGACTCTCTTCCATAGGAATCTGGATGAGTGGATGGAGATCATAGTTGTACCCCGGGTATCACTTCTATGTCACTGTTAGACAGAGGCACAGTATACTAACCTTGGAAAAGGGCATAGCAACATAAATTTAATTGGGTGGCAAAAGACAAACACATTCTACTAGGCTTATCAATGCCCTAGGGCAAATAGCCTAGTATGAACCTATGAACCTATGTGTACTACTATACTACTTCTGCCATATGTTGCATGTGTGTGTGTTGTGGGGGATGCGCAGGTAATGGCCAGATATTTCTGCACAGGCAACACTTCTGAAACACTCTGGGTGTTCATCCCTACATACTGTATGTGTGTTGCCATCCAACCCTGTGATGTGGACACACATTACTCAGCCTGGATATACATATCCCAACAACACCACAAGCACAGTACACTACCTTGCTATGTATCTATGTAATTACACAGTTATTCACTAGTTAGGACTGTGATGCTATCCATGCAGCCCACTGGGCCAGTGGAAGCCACAACACACACTGCTGGCCCCTTTGCAAAAGCTTACCACAGACATCCCACATAGTGCATGTAATGTGCATACACATATCTAACCCAGACCGTATGCACACCACTTATTTATCCTGTCCAGTGGACTACAGATACAGGCACATTGTATAACAATAGCAGGAGGCTACTGCAGCACAGGGCAGATTCACATGAAGGCAAGGCATCTGTGGTCAGCAGTGGTAAGATGTTTCACATTCACCAAATGCACAGATATTGGCAACATTGTTGCAGACAGCTTAGGTGCAGGTATCCCCCCCCATTCTCCTACACAAGTGGAATTAGCTATCACAGATGTATGTAACCTCCCTATCATCTCACATGTCCAGGTGAGGGCCACCCTCAACATTGCAGAACACACAGCATCACTGTTACAAAATGGTATCCCTGGATGTGTGATACTCACCCTAGAGGACATAGCACCACATTACAGACTGATATTAAACCCTGGCCATACTACAGGATATGTACCTGAACAGTGCCATACATACACAGTGGTCCCACACCAATGAGGAGGAACCTCTACTGACCCTGGGAACTACTGCATCATATGCATAACTGGCCTTGTGTTCTAAGCTATGGAAGTTTTAAGTATGGACGACATGTACAGCAATATTACATATGTATATATATCAGGACTATGTACACACAACCTATCTCATGGACATACCTATAGACAGTGAACTATGATACATTTGGAGGTTTCACAGTAAACACAGTATTAACCTGCTACTTTGCATTACCTGTGTTTGTGTCAGCTGTTGCTGTGTCAGTGGTGCTACTTGCTGTTTGCTGCTGCTGCTGCTGGTTTTGTTGCTGGCTCTTTCTTTTTTTTTTTTCTCTCTCTGTCTCTCTCTCTCTCTCTCTCTCTCTTTCTCCGTCGGTTTTGTCCAATGAATGTATTGCATGTGTGGAGTGTTAGTACTGGATGCTTTTGTAGGTATCTGCATAGGTCCATGTGATGGCCTCTGCACCAATTGTAAGGCAGCATTTGCTAATTGCATGCAGCCAGTTGTGTACTGATTGCATGTCTCACTGTGATCTCAGGACAGTGCTATAAAAGGGTATGTGAGATAGGCGTTGCCCTTTCAGATTGTAAGGGTGTGGACCATGCTGGTATGCTGTCGACAGTGTTCTGTGAGTGTGAAGGTTAGTAAGTCTCTCATGCTTCATGCTGTGTTGTAAATTCAGGTTGCTGCATTTCTCTCACCTGTTCCCTGTAGTGAGTGTGTATGCATACTGACATCTACAACTATATTTCATATGTATTAATATATATATAAATATATATATATATATATATATATATATATATATATATATATATGTGTGTGTGTACATATACATACTTTCATACATGTACATTAGCTGCCATTATTGGGTACAAGCTAACAATTAGCAGGGCTGTTTCTGTTAACACTAAACTAGTATGGGAATCCAGTAATTGGGACAGTATAAGTCTACCTGACATGCTTTTGGTAGTACACATCCTATATTGCCTTTATCTTCATTCCTACTATTACATGTTCTACTTATTTTAGCACTATATTCCTGTATGAGAGTCATGGCTTACTGGTAGGTCATACAGACTAGTGTTACGCTGGTCTTGTGGTAGGGCCTAATAGTATGCTTTTATTTTGCTTTCAAATTGAGTACAGGGCCTATCAATCAGAGTGCTGGAGGCACCTTTAAGCAGTTAAAAGGGTTAGTAGGTCTCACAGGAGTCAGGCTGTGTTGCAGATTCTGGTTGCTGCATTTATCTTCCTGTAGTGAGTGTGTATGGATACTGACACCTACCACTATATTTCATATGTATTAATATATATATATATATATATATATATATATATATATATATATATATATATATATATATATACATATATATATATGTATGTGTACATACACATACTTTCATATTTGTACATTACCTTACATTATTATGTACAAGCTAACAATTAGCAGGGCTGTTTCTGTTAACACTAAACTAGTATGGGAATCCAGTAATTCGGGCATTAAAAATCCACCTGACATGCTTTGGGTAGTACACATCCTATATTGCCTTTATATTTATTCCTACCATTACATGTTATATTTATTTTAGCACTATGTTTTTGTATGAAAGTCATGGCTTAGTGGTAGGTCATACAGACTAGTGTTACCATTGTCCTGGGTTTGAGACTGACGGTGGGACTTTTTTTTCTTTCAGGATGAGTACAGGACCTGTCAATCAAAGTGCTGAAGCCACCTTTAAGCAGTTAAAAGGGTTAGTAAGTCTCACAGGAGTCAGGCTCTGTTGCAGATTCTGGTTGCTGCGTTTATCTTCACTGTTTCCTGTAGTGAGTGTGTATGAATACTAACACCTACCACTATATTTCATATGTATTAATATATATATATATGTATATGTATGTGTACATATACATACTTTCATATATGTACATTACCTTACATTATTATGCACAAGCTACCAATTAGCATGGCTGTTTCTGTTAACACTAAACTAGTATGGGAATCCAGTAATTCAGGCATTAAAATTCTACCTGACATGCTTTGGGTAGTACACATCCTATATTGCCTTTATATTGATTCCTACTATTACATGTTATATTTATTTTAGCACTATATTCTTGAATGAGAGGCATGGCTTAGTGGTAGGTCATACAGACTAGTGTTGCCGAGGTCCTAGGTTCAAGACTGACAGTGGGAATTTATTTTTCTTTCAAACTGAGTACAGGACCTGTCAATCAAAAGTGCCTAAGGCACTTTTAAGCACTTAAAACCAGGTCTGTGCTCGTTTGCGTGGAGCTCACGCATGCGCACTGGCGGTGAGCTCCGCGCACACAAGCGCACACCCACGCTATTTTCTTTGAAAGAAAAGAAAAAGGGGTGACAGGAAAGTGGTGAAAAAGGGGTCACAAAGAGGGTAAAACAGTAGGGAAACAAGCTTGGAATTTGCAGGAAGGATGTAGGTGAGGCCCATAGCTGCCCATGTCTTTCTCAGCAACAGCTGTGCATTTGTATGCAATTTGGTGTGACATTTCGAACCTTCCACCTCTGAGAGAGGTGTCAGGACAACATTACTACCTGTTGTACAGCCAATTGTAACTAACAGTTTCAATGTCCAGCGGACATGTGTGCAACATGGACAGCTATGTATGGGGCATAATTTTTTTGTGGGTACAGAGTGCCCTTTTTTCTTTTTTTATCAGGTGAGAGTGGTATGCCAGGTGAGGTAGTTGGTATAGCTGGGGAGGTAGGTTGGGTAGGTTTAACAGACAAGACAGACAAGACGCATACAGGGGCGGTGTATGACACATGTGGGGGGGGGTTACACTATTGACGGGGACGGAGCTTGGGATATCCAGGGCACATGAGCCCACAGATGGCAACAGTGGAACTGATATCCCCACCCATAGGCAGTTGCCACTGTTCCTTCACAGCCCAGGACGGAGCTGTGCTGGGGGCTGTGCAGGCAGGACAATGGGCATGCCTGTTAGCTGTGCCACCCGGGCCTCAAGCTGGCGTAGGTGCCCAAGAACAGAGTCTTGGATCTCCCTTCGCACCACAGACCGGACACCTTGGAGGGTGAGTGGACGGGCTCCTCCGGCCACGCTTGCAGAGGGGGGAGGGGCCCCATCCCCTGCAGCGCTTCCACCCGAAGATGGCACAGGGTCACTGGAGGAGGGTCCAGCCTGGGCACTAGTGCCAGGCGCAATCGCCAGCTGAGGTGGGAGAGGTGGGTCCGCTGGGACCTGCCTTCCCAAGCGTTCTAGGTTTGTGAGTATGTTATGTTAGTTTGGGTTAGTAGCATATTATTCCATTCAAATTAGTTGTAACAGCATGCATTGGTATTCCCATTAAACAAACACCCAGATATTAACACCATTGAACAACGGGCATATTAATATCACATGCATTATTTGAATGGAAATACACAATCAAACAACATGCAGGGTTGATTAACGGCAACAGGCCATCAGGTTTGCAGGTATGAACAGGGCACATGCAACAACAGAAATGCATATATTTTTGAAACAGGACAAATGTCCATGGTTAATGAAATGTTCACATACCAATATTTAGTGAGTTTTTTAATTTGCAATTATAGGGTGGGGTGGAGAAAGAAAATGATGACACATTCATAAATTATACATTTATATACATTTGTAATAGAAACACAATTAACTTGTGGGTGATAGTTTCAAAATGATTTTTAATTGACTGTCATGCTAGACCTGTTACAGATACATCACTATCCTAGTTATTTTGAATTTGATCAGATACATCATCCTGCTATACTTTGATGACAGGGCAGGGGACAACTATGGATGTTTAGTATGTCAGACAATCATTCATTCTATCTGCAAATTGTTGACTGTCATCACCATATACAGATTTTGGCTTGAACATTCAAGATTCAGACACACTAAAATCAGTTTGGGATGTTAAGTTTTAATTCCCCACATGCATTTAGTTCTGTAGAACCACACTGAAGCTTATATATTCAGGAGTTATTACTGCTTTATTCATTGATACATGACCCTTTCTGTCACTCTCACACATCCTGCAATTTCACAGTTCAGGTTGGTACTTCTAGGCTTTGTTCACATATTAGACCTGTGGTGATTCCAACACTTTCCAGAAGCCTCACTTCTGTCATGATTCAGCATTTCAACAGCGGATATATCTCACATGTGATTACCTCAGCTTCTGAAGCTGTACTCTTGAGACTACTGCAGGTTATACTACATTTAATTAATGGTGAGACATCTGTATTACAGCACTATTTATTTCTATCAATTATATTTCCAGTTTCACTTGCATACTGATGAACTTGTTGCAGCCATACCTGCAGACTTTCACTTGTTGCTTGCACATTCTATTACTTTTAATCAATACACTGCAGTGTTCTGCTACATGCTACACTATAATATTTATTTACTAGTACTAGGTGGGGTTATTAACCTGCATGATGGCACAGCCATGCCAGCCTGCGGTCATATGCCCTTCGATTCGTAGAGCGGACACCTGCAGTTGTAATACAAAACAAGTAATATTGGAATACACATCTCCATGGTATCAGCTAGTTGGATTCCTTACATACATAAGTAAAATGTAACTTACTCAGTAGTGGGGCGTTGGGCATATCCCGGGCCTCCTGGATCCATTGGGTCAACTGGTCTTCTTTACGTCGCTTCAGGTCTGCATGGTGGTGATGGACCTGCTCACCAGTACGTGGAATCCCAGTAGCACTAGTGAGATCATGAGCCAACTGGTCCCATGCCTCCACCCTGTACGCTCCCCATGAGACCTGGCCCTGCATGAGTTGGGCCTCATGATGGTGAACTAGGAGCCAGACCATGTATCTGGACTTCTCAACGCCCCACCGCTGTGCTCAAAAGCAATGTCCCTCCCCTACTCCACTCATTCTGCCTGCAGGTCTATTCTACAATCGTTTATGCTGTGTATGCCCGCCTATGGGGCTTATATATGCCGATTTTCCCGCACATTTCTATGATTGGCCATTTTGGAATTGTATCAACTTCACAGAAACTGCTTTATCATGCTCCATTTTGGATTACATAACTATATATATGCTATTTCTGCAGTTCTAAGTACTGCTGTCATGGCTTAGTGGTTTAGTACCTTGACTCTAGTTCATTGTATCCTGGGTTCGAATCTGACCACTGATTTTTAATTTTTATGACTGTCTAGAAATGAGTTCAGGACCTGTCAATCAAACATGCCAAAGGCACTTTTAAGCACTTAAAACCAGGTCTGCGCTGCTTGCGAGCTAACGCAAAGACCGGCGGTTAGCCTGTGGGCGCGGTGCGTACCTCCGTGCAAACGGTGTGCGCTGGGTTAAACCTTAACTGGCTAGTAACACACATGTTAAGCTAAGCCCAGCTAGTTGCACACAGTTTGAGCCTGTTAAACCAGTGCTTAACTATGGGCAAGCAATTTGCAGCCTTTGAAACACTACTCAGCTACGGGCACTCTGTCTCACTGTAGTTTAGCTATCAGTACATTTCTAAGTTATTTTATTATTGTATTACTTGGAAATATATGCTCCATTTCATTCCATTTTACAAAAGGAAATACTTTTACATTTGCACAATACTGTCAGGGGCCTTTTTAGTGCTTATTTACAAAAAAAAAAAAAAAGGTTGTTGTGTGGGCTCGAACCTTGCCTGCCTGCTCTTAAGCTGACAACTCTACCGCTATGCTATTACTTCTTGGCTTACTTTGCATATTTAGTTCTTATATCCTTTCCCACTGATTGCTAACTGCAGTTGCGCTAGTAGCACAGCCGCGCACACGCGCGCACACATTAGCAAACATTTACGGGGTTTTAAAAAAAAATAAAACAGTTTTCATTTTCATTTTATAACATCTGTTCACTTTTGACATTGCTGGTCTGTGGGGGCATGTGTTGTGTAGTGTGTTTATTCACATTTCCGTGGCCTCTCTCGTAGCTGTTTACTTTCTGCCATTACAGACTTCCGGGGGCATGTCCGCTTGCTGGGCTTAGCCTACAGACACGCCCCCTGCTGTCTTACATGGACCGTGTAAGAGTTACAGTGTGATTCAGCATGCCTCATGCACCTCATGCATATGCATGACATGCTGACATCACACCGTTTAACTGCAGCCTCCGTGTAAGAGTTATAACTCTTACATGGAGGCTTCCTGTATCCTGCCCATAGTCTGAGTACAAAACCATCCTGTAGAGAAACAAATGCAAAACACAACTGACCTGCCTAGCAAAAGGCTAATCAAGATATCTGATTAGTGGTCCTGTAAAAGCATCTCTGTTCTATGTGTATAAAGGAATAATCAATATGTTTTATTTTTTTAGGTCGGAAAGATTACTAATCAAAGCTTGGTTTAGAGAATTTATGAGCATTTGTATGAAAAGAAGCAATATTATATTTAAGTACACTGTTACATATAGTCATTTTAAGAAATTTCTTTTTTTTCTTTTATTCATTGTAAATTGTGTTAGAATCAGCAGCGACAGAGCTAGAAATTTTAAGTCTTTGCTACAATATAACAACCTTCCTTGACAACTTTATTTGAATGTAGTCCAAATGCCTGTACTAAATAATACTAGAATATTAAATGTGCCTTAAAATCATATGCTTTAAAATCATACCAAAGCTAACATTTATGATCATGTGATACATTTTATCCTATATAAACCCTGAATCTATGTATGTGCGTGCACTCGCGCGCGCACGTGTGTGTGTGTATGTGTGTCTGTGTGTGTGTGTGTGTGTGTGTGTGTGTGTGTGTGTGTGTGTGTGTGTGTGTGTGTGTGTGTGTGTGTGTGTGTGATGTTAGGTGAAATAAAGCTATTAGACTGATTTTAAGATGTGGTGCACATATAATACAGACATTACAATTTTAAGACTATTATATGGTATTGCCCTTTTAATACCTCATAAAAGACTGCATAAGCTAGTGTCAGTTGTTTTAAAATGCCTACCATGTAGTCCAGTAGAAACATTTCCCATTTGACTAAACTGATGGCGTTGCCAGATATTTCTAGGACAACCAACAAATATTACTGTGCTAACATTTGTGCCCACTGTGACATTATATTAGAACCAGGACTTTCTTGTGAAAAATGCCCTATCATGTATATAAATCAGACCAAATTACCCAGAGTGACTCTACCAAGCTCAGGGTCAAATACTTCAATGAAAAAATTAATGGTACCTTGCAAAGTCCTTGTTTTACTGAATTTAGCCTGTTCAGCTCACAAATAAATCTTCAGTAATGATATAATTTAACTCATCAGAGATATTTGAGTCTGAAAAACCTTTTTGCTGGCCCTCATGGAATCTTTATACTGTTCTGCGTGGTAGCCAGATTAGACAAACAGGAACAATAGTAGACAAGAGATCACAAGGACCATACAAGGTCTATCCATTTAAACCTTCAAGTAGATACATTTAAACGTTCCTGCCACCCTTTACAAGTACTTAATAGTGTCCACTTTTCAAATCAAGCAACGCTGTACATGACAACACAGTGTAAATGAATGTCTACCCATTCCAAAATCAAAATGCATCTTAAAAGCTAAGAAACTAGTTTTTTGCTTGACCTGCAGAGGTAATGTGTCCAAAGGCTGGAAATACTTTGAATTAGGAATCTTGTGGGTGGAGGTTAGTATGAAACAAGGTCAAGGGTATCAGAGCCTCTTAATGGGTGGTGTTTGCTGAAGTCCATCCCTGGGATTCAATAATGCCTGCACTAAGTGTACACCGTTGTGTGTGAATAGACAACACAGAGATAACTCACACCTTCTTCCTCCTAATTTTAATTTTCCTACTGATATTCTTGCAGCTTTAAATATTGACAGAGATTCATAAAGGTTACCACAAAGTTTAGACTTCATGTACACTTAATGTAATCTTGCTGAGTGACTAGAAAGAGCAAAATGTGTGCTAAGAATGTTATTGAATATATATCATGTACACTTAGTGTAGGCTTTATTGAATCTGGCCCCATTAGTATTAATAAAGTCTAGGAAATGCTGAGCATATACATTTTTTAGATGTGTAAGTTTTCCATCCAATTTTTGGGTAATTAAAGCTGCCTTTTCAGAAGATATCTGGTTCGATATTTAACTCCCTCAATGGTGTTAAATTAATTTACATGATCTTCGGAAGACATTGACAGGGATCATTAGCTAGCAAAGAAGTAATATTTGGATTTGATAAGGGTAATATGACTCTTCAGGATCTCCAAGTTAGGTCTGTAGGCAATTCGACATGAGATGCTGGTATTTCTGATAAATATAAACACTCTCCCCACAGTTAACCACGTGTCTAAAGGCATGATAAGCTAAACAGTGGTGCAGAGGAAGTGGTGTCATTGCACTGAAACCATGTCTCAAGAACTACACAGATATGAATGTGTTCAAATTGCAGGAAGACCAGAGGTTTTGTCATGTTTCTGTTTAAAGTGCTAAAACTGAATAGAGCCCAAACTGGGGGTTGAGATTGCAATGTAAGAATAATGAATCAGAAGAGTCTGCCAAGCAAAAGGCACAGGAGGTGTAGAAAAGGCTTTAGCCAGTTTGTGGAAGCCCTGGTATGACAGGTGTAAGCTATCCCTGGTGAAGCAGGAAATCTTATCTACCATCTCATCCCAGGCTGACACATACTGGATCCCTTAGATTACTTAGCCAGTTTTGAATGCTAATTATCCTGTTATCTGGACATCATTATTGCAAAAGGCTAGATACTTCTCAAGACTTGTGTCTTTCTTGCCTCTAACACATGCAAAGTCATTTTCATCATGTCTCTTTGCATGAACAACAGGTTGGAGCATCTCAAGTCATTCAATCTCAAATGGACCACCACCCACCATTACATCATAGTCATACTTGCTTGGTTTAAAGGCCTTTACTGTTCTTGGGACATTATTGATCCTAGCAACAACTAAGCAGCATAGAGTCACCCTCATCTTGTCCAGTCAGGTGAATGTGTAGTCTGTATGCCTAAATATAGAGTCAACTATGACCAAGACATTTCCCTATGTGGCAACAGTTTTAGTTAGTTGTAAGGGGTTAAGTATGATTACCTGTGACTCTTGGATTATCTGTGTAGAGCCGAAGTAATCAGACTGGAAAAGGAATAGTTGTTGTCTGGTGTGCTGAAATCAGAGGTCCTTTACATTGACTTCTAGGAAATTTTGGCATTTTTTTTTTTACTTGCCGTCCTAGCATAAGTTATAAGCTAAGTGATGTGTCATGACTGATGTGGTGTTGCAAATGTATGCTGATTACTGGTAGTGGGCTGTTCATAGTTAGCTACCCTTGTGGGCCAACTAAGCCTATCCAGTTTCCCTTGATGAGAATCAAACCCTGTACTTCTTGTTTGTGAGGTATATATACTTTAGCCGTTATGCCAATCCACAACCCTGTTAAGAGTCATTTGCCTCCTGGTTTATTAAATATTTACATATTTTGCAGGTTATACTGTCAGTTGTTAGAAGAACTGAACAGCGAGTGAGCATAAGGCACTTGCAGCACTGCCTGAGCTGCACTTAATGCACTTACTCTGACTGCAGGTGGGGTGATAGCAGACTGTTGAACTATGCTGTCACAGAGTAGAAGACAAAGGTTGGTTGTAATACTCAAGAGCTGAAGGGCTAGTGCTACAGAAGTCCCTGAAGATCTATGAATGAAGTGTTTAGATGATACTCCGAAGTTTGGTTACATGGTGGCTAATCTAGCAGTACTTATTGAAATGCCAGAATTAGGTTTGCTGAGAATAAATCAGAGTGGTAGTTTGCTTATTGGCTACTATCTGAGTACTACTATTGGTAGTCTAATCACTTCTACTCTTGGCTAAGAATCTATGTTCCTTTGCTCCTTCTCTTACCAGAAACAAAACAGTAGCACTCATCTCAAGCTGGTTCCAGAGAAGCAGCTGATAAACTCTTGGTGATCAGTAGTCTCATCCTAAATACTGCATGGGTTTGTAGGCTTGTCACAGCGTTCTCCTGCTAGTTGCTCAGGATAGCACATACAGTAGCTTAGTACAAAAGAGCTAAGCTGCAAAATGTTTTATACCCAGACCATTCAAAGAAGTCCTGTGGAGACAGTGATGAATCAATGTCCCCATGCTCCTTCTGTCACCAGTAGCAAAACAGTAGCACCAGTTTCAAGCTGCCTCCTAAGAAGCAGTTTTCAGGCCTTCTGCTGACTGTCATTCTCTAGGAAGGGTAGAAAATAATGTATTTGTTTTCATTCTCTTACCAGGAGCAAAACAGGTGCACTAATCTATGGCCGATTTCTTAGAAATCACCTGTAGGCTACTAGTGATCAGTAGCCTTGCCCAAATGTTTATGAGTTTAAAAGCAGGATGGAAAAAAATGGTTTAATACTCCAGGTACTGAAGTGTGTACTAAACCATGGGATGATATGAAAGAGAGGATTAACTGAAGTTTTAACAGTCTAATGGGATTTCCTAATTAGAATTTATAGTGCTCACCAGCACACAAGATTAGACTGGGGGGAGTTTCCAAAGTCAAATGTACAGAAGGTGCAGGCTAGTCAAAAGTAGCTGAATTTAATAACACAGCAGTAAAATGGAGGGGGATCGTAGTCACAAAAAACAGCACTGAACCTTTTCCTGTTCTGCTAACCTTAAATAACAAATACTACTTCTCATCTCTACTCACAGATTGCCTTTACTTAATCTCAGACAGAGAACAGAAAATAAATATTTGCTAATTTGCTCTAAAAAATTACTTTTAAAACTCCGAGAAAAAAATAAAGCAGCAAAACAAATTTAAGCTCTGTTAAATTGCAATTAATAAAAGTAAAAGAGCTCAAACAATGCAAAATTGCAAACCTTAAATGAAGAATTCCAAAATAGTCTTACAACAGCAGCAGTCACAGGTCAGTGGGATCTCCAAAGGATTAAAACAATGTCATTTTTCTACTTACCTTAAATAGTAAATGATACTTCTGAGCTTGTCTCATAGATTACACAGACTTAATCTCTTTGCAGTCAGAGCAGAGAACCATAGCTCTCAACTGTTCAGATCTTCACAAGAATGTCCATATTTTTTGCCTCATATTTTTTGTCTGTTCCTCATAAAATCGGTCACCTTCTGGCAAATCCCTGAGTACTGAAGTCACAACATAATGCTGCATGTTTGAGTTTTAGACTACATATCCTTCAGAAAAATGCATGTTAACACAAATCTAATTATTCTAGCAACTTTTTAAGTTGGTAAGAGCAATATTTAAAATATGTCGCTATTTTGGTGCCTTTGTTCCTCCCATTATTTTAGGATCTGTCCAGATTTCTTACTCTAAGAGGTTGAGTTGTATGCAGAGAACAGAAAAAAAATATTTGGTAACTTTTCCTAAACCAATACATTTAAAACTCCAATACAAAATAAAATAATAACAAAAACAAATGTAAAGCAAAACAAATTTTAGCTCAAAAGAAATTGCAGTAAATAAGTGCAAAACAAGAGAAAATATACAGATCTGCTAAACCTTAAATGAAGAATTCCAAATCAGTGTCACAACAGCATCAGTCATAAGTCAGTGTAAGCTCCCAAAGATCGCTAGTAAATCCAGGTAAATATTCTGCTGTGTGCTACACGTCATAAACAAGAGGCTAACTAAGAAGATCAGGGGACTCCAACACGTGCCTTACACAGACCGACTAAAGTCTCTGTCACTATACTCAGTATCGTATAGACTTCTTAGTGGAGACTTATGCCTGGCTTCAGAGCAATGTCCAACCCAACCTTAATGAATTTGCTGCACATCCATAAATCAAACAAGACTAGAGCTACCTATTCCAGGGACCCAAATATGGCCTTTGACTTAAACAGGATGTGCTGGAGAGATGGATTAGTCTCTCAGTGACTGCCACATCTTTGGAATAAGCTGCTAATTTGTGTAAAGCAGAGCAACTCTATGACACTGTTCAAAAGGAATCTGAATGACTGTATGCCGCAATTTAAATTCTTATGGGGATAATGCCCACAACTCTCCTGGACATGGGCAATCATTAATAAACACAATTTATTTAACACTTGTTTACCAGGGAAGTCCAGCTTGGAACAAAGCCAATTTTCAGTAGACGCCCAGAGTAAAACACTCTACATGCATGTCTATGTAATGTGGAATGAAACCTGAGTACCCAAAGAAACCATATGAAAGCAGGGAGGGCATAAAGACTCCACACAAAAGCCACCCTAGTTGAGAATTGAACCAGAGAAACTCTTGCTGTGAAACAACAATGCTACTGCAGCACCACTGCGCCATTTTACAATTATGTCTGTTGACTAGAGTGTCTGTGGTATTACATTGGGATGAAATGGCTAGGCTTGAGATGATTTCCCGGTCGATAGCCTAGTAACCACCAATGATCCTATATACAGCTCCTTTTCTTTCACAGAGGGACTGAGTGTTACGGTCGAGTTTGTCAAGCTCAATAAAGATTCTGTGCCAAAAATAAATATAATTCCTGAAGGGGCATACTTTCACAGATTTGGATAAATAAAGGAATAATGTGTTGAAGCTTTTGACATTATGAAGTGGATGAAAATTGTGGGTTTAATGGCACAAAAGATGAACAAATCAAAGATGGAATTGTGTTTGGGCTAGCTGATGATAAAGTGTCTTAACATTAATCTAATTCTGAAGAAAGCAACCAATATTAGTAGAAAAGCAGTATTAGTTAAAAGTCAAAATGCTGATATAAACATTGAAAACGTCTGTGAAATAAAACATAAATTTAACGTGTAGTTTCAAAAGAAGCATAATACCGGTAAAAATAAAAGAATGCATGAGTGAGTGAAAGCTTGGCAAAAGCATGAGTCACAACAGTATGCAGCAAATATCAAAAAGTATAAAAGAAACAGACATTTTTCTGTAACTTGTGCATAGGTTAGTAGTAAGCTAACTGTCTTTGTGGATATTTTTAAACTTAGCCAATTACCCCATATGAGAATCAAACCCTGCATCATGTGTCTATAAGGTAAACACCTTACCCATTATACCAAACTCCCTCTTGCTTTATAAGACAAAGCCCATTAAAGAGGCTGCTTCTGAATATGAAATTAAGAATAATGTACAAATGTATTATTGTCTTGAATTCAGTCACTACTATGTCTGATACAGGAGCAGACTGGAAGTTATAATTCCTGTTCTTGAAATATTATTGAGTTTCAAGACTGAAACAGCAGTCACTGTTACTATGATGTCACATGCTACATATAACATTTTCTCAAAGCGAAAAGAAAAAAAAAAGGTGGCACCCTGTGTGGCAGCAGCTGAATCGGCTCAGGGAAAATTGCTTCATTTTTCCTTCATTTTCACTCAAAAATACAAGAAACCCTGGTTCTGGGCTCTTAAATGAAAATACAGGAGTTTACACTAGACATAAATTGATGGTGGCCGCAGTGATGCAATGGTTAGTGCTACCACCTCACAGTAAGAGGTTCTCTGGTTTGATCCTCAGCTGGGGTGCCTTCTGTGTGGAGTCTGCATGTCCTCCCTATAGTCGTGTGGGTTTCCTCCCACATCCCAAAGACATGCTGCAGATGGATTGGGCACTCTAAATTGGCTCTAGGTGTGATTATGTGCCTTCTGTAAAAGGTTGGGTGCTGGGCTGGCAACTCAACACTGTAAAAACTCCATGAGCAGACAGGTGATCTGCTGTGGTGACCCCTAACTGGGGAAAGAAGAAGACACTAGACAGAAATTGCTGGAAATCAAACATACTTCATTGCCATGCTGCTGGATTGCTGTTCTATTGTCTCCAGAGTCTGTGAGGCCTACTACAGTCTCAGATCTCTATGAGTTAAGGATCTTAACCCTGGATATTGCTAAGTGCCTGAAACATGAGATGGGAGGTGCTTGAACAGGCTGGATGAAGAGGAAGAGATGTTAAAGAACATGAAAAAGAGGATGTAGGGCTAGTACTACTCCTAAACTAAAGGCAAACTCTCAAAGGCCTGCACTGCCCTCAGTACTGCCTGCACATGTAGTTCTCTTGAAAACAAGATGGACTACTTATGGATGGAACTCTCCTCAAAGAACTAGGTGAGAGACATTTGTTCAATTATGATTACTGAGACATGGCTACATAGCAATATCAGTGACAATGCAGTTAATTTCATAGGATCAGGAAGTTACTAAGCTATTGGCCCTGAGGTCCTTATAAGCCTAGTCAAGAGTTTAACCCCTGTTAAGACAAGTCACCACCCAAAGCTCCTGTACAACAGGGACACAAGTGGAATCCCAGGGGTGTATTTTCTGTTTTCCATCCAATTATCCAGGTTGCACTTAAAAAGGGAAATAAGGTACTCTGCTTGACATGGAGAGGGAGTCTATTAGGGAAGTCTCTGGGACACAAATCTGTCCACCAACAAGTCCTATTGATGTCACAAACCTGGTTGAATCTCATGTGAGGGTTACTCGAGTGGAGCTTGACTTCTGGATATTCAGCAGTCCCATCAATGTGGGGTCTGAGATTACTTTGCATGACAGACAAAGGTCACGTCTGAGGAGTCTGTATGAAACTGGGTAGAGGGACAGGGCTTTTAGCCTATCTGTGTAGGGTAGATGTTTGAGGCCCTGCATTCTCCTGTTGAGGAACCTCTGTGGTCTCTCCAGCTGCTGCATGTGATTTTCGAGGTACATGCTGAAGTGGGCATTTTACTCAATAATTGGCTTCATAAGGGAAGAATACAGGGATGTTATAGCCTCCTTGTATCTGGATGAGATACCCTTACTTATGAGGTGGGCCATATAGAAAGCTTTCTGTACAACGGAAGCAATGTGGTGGTCAAAAGTCAAGTTCCTATCAATCTGGGTGCCCAAATCCCTCACATCTGATTGCATGCTTACAACATTGTTATTAATGTGATAATATGTGGGGACATCACTCTCCCCAAAGGGAATGACAATGAATTTTTGGGAATTTAGCTTGAGGCCATGTTTATGGCACCAGTCCTTTGCTTGGGTGAGAGTCTCTTGGAGGATGTCCACATCACTTGTGGAACTGATTACCATGCCCAGCTTGCAGTCATCTGCAAACCTGGTCAGCTATAGCCTAATCGTTTTGGTCTGCACCTCAGAGAGGTATATCCTGAATAAGAGACCCCAAGACCGATCCCTGGGGTACACTGCTTGTTACAGTTCCACTAATTGAGGTGGCTTCCCCTATTTTGATTAGGTGGGTTCTATTAGTGAGCCGGTTTGCTACCCATCTGGGAACATAGATTGATGTCTAGTTATGAGAGTTTATCTATTATGCCTGAGCGGGGAATAGTGTGTAGGTGGTGTGCACCGTCTTCCCCTCATCCATGGCTTTAGTGATTGTCTCAAAGAAGTTGACCATATTTAACATACATGGCCTCCCCTTGATGAAGTCAAACTGTGTGAGGTTGAGTGTTTGGAAGTTGTCAATGTCTCTGTTTTTAAGGTCCATGATAATCCATTGAATGGCCTTGCAGATCAGGCTAGTTAGGCTGAATGGTTTATAATTACCCAGATTGATGGACACTCCACCTGTGTAAAGGAATGACAGTGGGTGTCCTCTACTTGGCTGGGACAAAGTCGGTATTCAGCCTTTGGTTGAATAGGGTGCCTAATGGTGCTGCAAGTGCATGCCTGAGTTCGTGTAGGATGCAGCCTGGGATGTTATCAGGTCCCATGGAGGCTGCATATTTTGCCTTTGAGAGGGCAGTGATAACTGTTCCCTAGGGATAAGGGGAGGAAGCAAGTACTGGGGATGTCCTGATTTACAGATAGGGGGAAAGAGGGGTGAAGTTTTTACTGAATCTGTCAGCCAGTAGGTTGGCTATATCTACAGCATTTGTGTATGTGGTGTCCTTGACCTCCAGTTTTGAACAGATCTAGGTGCTTCCTTTGAGACTGCAGACATATTTGAAGAAGGCCTTATGATTGTCTCTAGTAGATGTGGCCAATTTGGACTCAAAGTTGGATTTAAAGGATTTCACTAGTGCTCTTATTTGTTTGTTCAGTCTAAGGAGAGATTGCCTCCAATTGGGTATCTGCTCCTTCCTGGTCCTGGGCAGTATTTTTTTCCTTTTGTTATATAGTTTATTTATTGCAGATATCCACCAGACAGGTTTACTCTTCCTTGTGGAAGATGATTTTGTCCTGTTGGGTATTTGTGATTCCTTGCATCTACATAAATATCCATATAGTAATTTGGTATAGATTTGGACATTGGTTACAGAGGGGTAAGGATCTGTGAAGCTGTTTATATCATCCCTCAGGAGGTTGTAATCAGTCTGGAGAATTTTTTTTTTGCTTGACCTTAGCTAGAGGGGAGTCAGGGGAGATGGTGACTTCACAAGTGACTGCTTTATGGTCAGATTTTACCAGGGAGGATGATATTGTAGGGGTGCTGCAGTGGTTACTCATGTTCGTTAATACGTAGTCCAAGATATTATCACATCTTGTGGGGGTATTGACTAGCTGTTCCAAGGCATTTGCACTGATAAAATCGAGGAATATCAGGGCATTTGTGTTCTGGCATGAGTAGTATTTCCATTCTATGTTTGGGTAGTTAAAGTCGCCCATCAGGGTAAAGGGTTGAATCTTGATAGATTCAAAGAGGTCCAGATAGGTGGAGTGGGCATCTTGAGTCAAATTTGGGGGCCTGTAGCTAGCTATGATTTGAATAGAGATCTTGTCAGTGGTTAACTGCACTTGGGGTGTCTCCTGTGAGTCATACTGTTTGACCAGCCTGGAGGAGTGTGTCTTTAATATATATTGAAGCTCCACATCCTTTGGCTTTGCTGCCCACAGTTTGGGGCCTAAATGTATGATAGGATGAGTAACCAGGTAAGTCTGCAGTGCTCTCCGCAGCTTTGAACCAAGTTTCTGTGACTGCACAAATGTCAGCATCTTCCAGGGTTAAGAATGCTTGCAATGAGTGCAGTTTCATGTGTAGACTGCTAGAATTTAGCAGCACGACCTTTAATTTGCATTTTGTTGCTGTTGAAATATTTATGTTGTTAGTATTGACCTCATGACTTTTCCTAAAAAAATGCCCTATAGCGGAGGCAAGGGCCTTTGCCAGAAGCCTGAAGCCAAAGTGAGACAGATGCAGGCCATCTCTAGCAAAGCATCATGGGCTGTCGATCATATCTACATAGGCAGTCAAGTACTGGATCCCCCTGGAATTACACCAGAAACTAAGCCAATTGTTAAAGTCAGTCATTTTCTGTTTGTATTGCGGTATAATTCTGGGTGACAGTAGAATATTGCTTAAGGTTAGGGACATACCTGTCTGGGTCACATTCATTGAGCTCAATCATGTCTCTCTTCATATAGTCCAGGGAGGTATGTCTCAAGTCGTTCATACCAACATGGACCATGACAAAGTCATAACAGTACCTGTTGTTGAAAGACTTGAGTGTGTGTGTGATATTGTGGATTCTGGCACCTGACAACCAACTAATTGTGACTTTCTCCTTATCCAGCCTGGTGAGAGGCACATCTGTGTGTCTCACAATGGAATCACCTATGACTAATATGTTGGGTTTATGGTTAGGCCTTAGTGGTTGCAAGACGTAAGTGTGTGGACTATGTGTGGTATGTGGTGTGGAAGGTTGTGGAGTTCGCATGTGTTTTTGCCTCTGAGGTCTCTTTGTTTGGGTTTGTTTTTATTGAGAACCTCCACAAATGTGGATGTGTGTTGTGTAGTTGTGGGTGGTGTCTGAGGTGTAGGGATTGTGTTGACAGACTTCTCAGTGCCAGATATACTGTGTGGAAAGGCTGGGGGAACAGGAGTCTGCATTTATATTAATAACAGATGGTGCAGTAACTGTGTGGTCAATATGTTGCACTGCTCTGAGAATCTGGAGCTTCTGCCTATAAAATGTAGACCTTTTTGCATTCCTAGAGAGCTAAATGGAATCTGAATAACAGTTGTGTAAATCCCACCTGCTGTTAGCACAAATGAGGCATTCACAAAATTGTACCAGTCTACCTGAAACATGTAAAATAAACACCCTGAGTCTGTTGATGTGATAGCTAGTGATTTTAGTCAGGCTGATCTAAAGTCAGTACTCCCCTGTTACTACCAACATGTAAACATTCCAACAAGGGGTAGGAGTAGCTTGGATAAAGTGTACACCAATATAAAACAAGCCTACAAAGCAGCGTGGCATCCGCACCTCAGCAGCTCCGATCATCTTTCTATCATGCTGGTGCCTGCTTATAAACCTGCTCTGGTCAGGGAGAAACCCATGGTGAAACAGATCAGGATTTTGGCCTGAGGGAGCTTTATTAGCTCTCCAGGATTGTTTTTAGTGCACTAACTGGACCATTTTCAAGGAGGCAGCCACAACAGACCGGTACATTAACCTAGATGAATACACCAAAGCAGTGATGGCTTACATCATAAAGTACAGTGATGGTGTCACAAAGATCAGATGTATTATCACAAGAGCTATCCAAAAGTCATGGCTTACAAGTAAGGTCTATGATTTTTTGAAGGCACAAAATTCAGCATGCAGGGTAAATGATAGGGAAGCCTTAAATGTGGTAAGGACAAACCTGAAGAAAGGCATAGAAGAGGCTAAGAGGGAATATGGGAGGAAAGTACTAAACCACTTCAAGGACATGAGGGATACCAGATGGTTTTGGCAGGTATACAGCACATTATGGACTATAAAACCAGAGCAGCACAATGTAATGATAACACTGACTTTCTAGACATGCTGAATACCTTTTTTTGACGATTTTAGGAGAGGAACACCATAACTGTGCAAAGGTTACACACACAGCAGTATGATGAAGTACTCAGCCTTAGCCAGATGGAAGTAAAAAGGGTGCTACAGAAAGTCAATCCCAGAAAGGTGGCTGTTCCAGATAATATCTTGGGTAAGGTATTAAAGAGCTGTGCAGACCAACTATGTTTAGTACTCACAGATATATTTAACATCTCACTTGGCCTAGCAAAGGTCTCTTCTTGTTACAAAGTAACAAATGCCATCCTTCTAGTCAAAAAGCCTCACCCTCCAGCTTGAACAGCTTCAAGCTTGTTGCACTAACATCCACAGTTATGAAATGTTCAAGAAACACCTGTCTATGGAAATACCATCAAACTTTGATCTACTGCAGTTTGCCTACACAGAAAACAGATCCACGGCTGATGCAATAACAGTCACATTGCATCTTGCTCTTGAGTATCTGGAGAGCAAGAGCAGCTATGTGAGAACGCTATTCATTGACTTTAACTCAGCATTTAACACAGTTGTCCCTATACAATTGATCAATAAGCTAGTACATCTGGGCACCAGCAAACATCTCTGCAATTGGGTCCTGGACTTTTTGATTAACAGGCCACAGAAGGTTTGTGTGGCAAGAATCCCTAGGAGCACAACACTCAACACAGGAGTTCCTCAGGGTTGTGTTCTAAACCCCCTATGGTTTACTATCCTAATTAATGACTGCACAGCAAACTTCAGTACAAATCTTACCATCAGGTTTGCTGATGACACCACAATCGTGGGCCTCATCAGGAGAGAGGACAAGAGAGCATACAGAGAAGAGGTTAACACACTGACCACCTGCTGTGCAAGAAACAGCCTTGACCTGAATGTAAGTAAAGCAAAAAGAGATCATTGTAGACTACAGAAAGAACCAAACACTCCATACACTGCTCCGGATTAATGGAGAGAAGGTGGAAAGGGTAAGCAGTACCAAATTACTTGTAGTTTATATTTCTGATTATCTCTCTTGGTCTGGGGACACCTGCCACATTGTGAAAAGAGCACACCAATGTCTCCACTTTTTGCGAAGACTCAAAAAGGCAAAACTACCATTGTCAGCACTTTCCACCTTCTACAGAGCAATGGTTAAAAGCAACCTGACATCCGATTTTTCAGTATGGTATGGGAGCTGTTCAGTTGCATATAAGAAATCCCTGCAGACAGAGATGAGAGTTGCCAAAAGGATAACTGGCACTAGTCTGCTCACAGACCAGGATCTTTATACCACCAAAATGCTAATTGACTCAACTCATCTTGCAAGCAATCTGTTTATGATCTTGTCATCAAGATAAAGATACTGCACTATTATCTGCAGGACAACTAGATTCAAAGACAGTTTTTATCCAAAGGTAATCAGACTTAAATCTGATCATTGACAGGTCAGGATGTTGGTACCTCCCATTTACTGTATGATATTATTTTATCTATTATTTCTTAAGTCCAGCCAACCATTATAATTTATACTACTAACCCAGGTGCAATCATTTTTTTCTTCAGCTGCTAGCCTGCTACTGCTATGTGCTTGTTCACCCATAATGTGGTACACGGTTCATGTGTAATAACTATTACTTGAACTTTGCTGCTAGATGTGTGTTTTTAGTATCTTAACAAGTGTGTGTGTTTCTAGGAATATATTAGTTAGATATATATGTGTAGAGTTGATTTATAAGATGGTGGTAGTATTATTATATGTTGTTTATGTCTTTCTATGCATGTGATTTCTTTTTTGCCTGCCCCATGATGAGCGGATTGCATGGCATCTCATTTAATCTACACTTTTGTAGGTCTAAATGACAATAAAGTTACTTTTGATTTTAACTTTGAAAGTTTTTTGGAGAAGAGAAAGACATTTCTTGCCCTGCATGAAAACTAAAGTGCAATTGTAGAGTTCTAGCTATGTCTTAGTGCAAAAGGCACTGGACTGAGTTGTGTGGTTCATCATCATCATCATCATCATCATCATCATCAACAACAACCCCGGGGTTGAGGTATATTGTTAACTGTCACCATCTCTCCAGAATCAATGCTACACTCCTGCCTTCTTCGAAATCTCTTTGCTGGATGCCCTCATTTCCTCATACCTTCTCATTTCTGTCCCAAATCTTCTTCACCTGATTGTCTTCTTCTTTTCTGCATGTGTCCAAACCACCACAATCCCTTGTCTTTGATCGTTTGTGCAACTGGAAATATTATGGCTTCTTACAGGTTTCTAGGTTGATAAGTGTTGGGCTAATGACCACAAGGGACTTTTTAAGCCTAGCCCTGTATTCCAAATCTCTGACAAGTTCTGATAACCTTGATACATACAAGCAGGGGCTTGTGAGATGAAACATTTACAAGCAGGGGCCTGGGAGATGAAATATTTACAGGCTACTTGTGTCCATTAGAGACATAGGTACCAAATGAGGGATGAATTTCCTGTTCCCATTCCAATTGTCCAAGTTACACTTCAATTTGGTTAGGGAGGAACTCTGCTTTACATGGATGGGGAGCGTTCTCCAGAAATGGGGTAGTCTCTGGGATACATACCTGTCACTCCAGCAAGTCCTATTTATATCACAGGCATGGTTTTAGTCTTTAGAACAGGTAATTGTGGTGCTGTTTGTTTTTTTGGATATGCAGGCAGTCCATCAGAGTGGTGTTTGACAATGCTCAGTATGCCAGTCATAGATCTCCAGTCAACAGCCTGTAGGAGACAGAATACAGGGATAGCGCCTTGAGGTAGTCTGCAGAGGACATGGAACGTATCATCATGGAACTTATAAACAAAGACATTGGTAATAGGTTCATAGGTTCATAGGTTGGTACTAGGCTATCAGCCCTAGGGCCTATACAAGCCTAGCCATAACAATTCCCTGGCTATTTCTTCCCACACTACTTACTTCCCTGGATCCCTGTCTAGCAGGGCGACTGACGTGATCCCAGGGGTGAATTTCCTTTCTCCCATCCAATTGTCAAGGTTCCTTTTGAAGAGGACCAAAGAGGCACTCTGCTTGACATGTATGGGCAATCTATTCCAGAGTCTGGGGAGTCTCTGGGTCAGGAACATATCCCTCCAGCATGTTTTGTTTATTGTGATGACAAGGTTTAGATCCCTGGAGCATGTGGCTCTGAGGGATTGGGATTTCTTTAAGTGTAGCATGCCCAACAGCTCTGGGTTTGACATGGCCTTGTATGTTAAACAAAGATCGCCTCTGAGTAGACGATATGCAACAGAGTATAGCTGGAGTTTTTTAAGGTGGTCAGCGTAGGGCATCTGCTTTAGGGCTGTGATTCTTTTAGTGAGGTATTTCTGTGGCCTTTGCAGTTGTTGCAGATGTCTTGAGAGGTACATACCAAACGGGGCATTGTATTCTATAATGGGTCTAATGAGGGATAAGTACAGTGGGACAATGACCTCCTTTTTTCTGGATGAAAAGCCCTTAGTGATGAGGTATGCCACATAGAAGGATTTCCTGACTGTTGTGGCGATGTGGTTATCGAAGGTGAGACCACTGTGCACCTGTGTCCCTAAGTCTCTTATCAAACTTTTGGTGTTTAGTGTACTGCCACCTATATGGTAATTCACAGATATATGCTTTTTTCCCAAAGGAGATAACTATACATTTCTTGGCATTGAGTTTGAGCCCATGGCTCTGGCACCAAGCGTCTGTTTCTGTAAGGCCCTTTTGTAAAGTATCCACATCATTTGGGGATTCAATAATGGCTCCCAGTTTGCAGTCATCTGCAAACTTTGTTATCCAGAGTTCCTTAGTGTTGGCCTGTACTTCAGAGAAGTAGATGCTAAGCAAGAGCGGTCCCAGGACTGAACCCTGAGGTACTCCACTTGTCACTTGTCTGGTGCTGGATTTGGAGTCGGCTACTTTTACAGTGAGGGTTCTATCAGTAAGCCAGTTAGCAACCCATTGGGTGACGTAGGGATTAATGCCCAGCTTAGTAAGTTTATCTATGATTCCAGAGTAATCTCCAATCTCTGCACCCCACCCAGTTCGGGTTTGTAACAGGCAGATCATGTCTCCTAAACCTGATAGACTTCTTTGAAGCAGTCACCGAAGCCGTAGACGAGGGTAAGGTGGTTCACACAACCTATCTAGATCTTGCCAAGGCTTTCAACACCACCCCCCACTCTGGAATTATAGATAAACTCACTAAATTAGGTATAAATCTCTATGTCACAAGATGGGTTGCCAAATGGCTCACTGACAGAACCCACACTGTGAAAGTAGCAGACTCCAAATCCGACTTCAGACCAGTGACAAGTGGAGTACCACAGGGTTCAGTCCTAGGTCCTCTTCTGTTTAGTATCTACTTCTCTGAAGTACAGGCTAACACAGAAGGTCTTTGGCTAATGAAGTTCACAGATGACTGCAAACTAGGAGCCATAATCGAAACTCCTAATGATGTGGACATCCTACAAAAGGGCCTCACTGAGACAGATGTCGGGTGTCAAAGCCATGACATCAAGCTCAGTGCCAAAAAGTGCATTTTCATCCCCTTTGGTAAAAACTCTGTACCCATGAACTACAACATAGGCGGTAGTATACTTAACACTGAAAGTGTGATAAGAGACCTTAGGACATAGATGGACAGTAGTCTCTCCTTTGATAATCATATTGCCACAGTAGTCAGGAAATCCTTCTATGTGGCACACCTCGTAACAAACGGTTTCTCATCCAGAAAAAAAGAGGTCATTGTTCCCCTCTACTCATCACTCATTAGACCCATTATAGAGTACAACACCCCTTTTGGTATGTACCTCACAAGATATCTACAACAACTGGAAAGGCCGCAGAAATACCTCACAAAGAGGATTACCGGCCTCAAACAGATGCCCTACGCAGACCGTCTCAAAAAACTCCAGGTTTACTCCATCACATATCACCTACTCAGAGGTGATCTCTGCCTAACATACAAAGCTATGTCAAACCCAGAGCTGTTGGACATGCTCCACTTAAAGAAATCCCAGTAACTCCGAGCTACACGCTCTAAGGACCTAAACCTTGTCTCCACAATAAACAGAACATGCCAGAGGGATAGATTCCAGTCCCCACTACTGTATACACATGGTCAAAGGTTAGATTACTGTCTATGTGTGTCCCTGAGTCCCTGACTACTGGGTCAACGGTAAGGGGTGTGTTGTCAATATGATAGTTACAAGGGGTGGATGACTTCCTGAAGGATACTATTATGCATTTCTTGGCATTTAGTTTAGTCCGTGGCTCTGACACCAGTTTTTTGTCTGTGCCAGCCCTTCCTGGAAAAAGTTTGTGTCAGTGGAGGATTCAATGACAGCTCCTAGTTTGCATTCATCTACAAATTTAGTCAGCCAGAGGACATTGACATTGGTCATGATGTCAGAGAATTAAATGCCAAAAAGTAGTAATCCCAGGACTGATCCCTGAGGTACTCCGCTTGTGACTGGTCTCTTTGTAAAGGTGTACTCCCCAGTTCTAACTTCTTGGATCCTGTCTATGAGCTTGTTGGCTTTCCACTGGGTGACATAAGGGTTTGTACCTAAACTCTTGAGTTTTGTGAACAATGCCTTACTGGGGTATTGTGTCAAATGCCTTGGCCAGGCGAAGGAAGGCAGTGTGAACCATTCTGCCCTCATCCATTGCATTGTTGACCTTCACAAACCAATCTAGTAGGTTGAGTAGGCATGACCTTCCCTTGACAAAATCAAATTGGGTTGGGTCCAGTGTCTGAAGGTTTACTGTATCATTATTGATCATTTCCATAATAATTATTTCCATGGCTTTGCATATAAGACTAGTGAGATTTTTGGGGTTGTAGTTTCCAGAGTCTGTACATAGCCCACCTTTGTGCAGGGGAATGACTTTTGCTGTTCTCCATTCATGAGGCATGAAGCCTGTTTGGAGGTTAGGGTTTAATAGGAATTCTAGAGGGCCTAATAGGTCATGTTTCATGCAATTTAAAAGGCATCCTGGGATATTGTGTGAGCCCATTAATGCAGTGCTCTTGGCCTTAGAGAAAGCATTAAGGTCCTGTTCCCTGGTGACAGCAGGGGCAGTTATATTTGATGGTATTTCCTGAGAGAAGGTTGAGGGGGTGGAGAGAGGGGTAAGGCTGGAGCAGAATCTGGTGGCCAGTACGTTTGCTATAACTTCTGGCTCAGTATAAGTGGTTTAATTTACACTGAGCTCTGCACACAACTGTGTACTGAATTTGAGGTTGCAATCATAGCTAAAGAAAGCCTTGTGGTTGTTCTTGGCCTGGAAGGCCAAATCTTCCTCAGATTTGGCTTTGGTGCTTTGGTAGATTCTATTTGTCCTCTGAGTTGTTTGTTTAGTTTGATGAAAGTGCTATTATCCTACTAAGTGCTGCACCTCCTAATTTTTGCCATGATTTTCTTCCTTCCGTTATACAGCCTATTGATTTTGTGATTCCACCAGGATGGCTTGTTTTTCAGTAAGCTCTGTACTTTTGCTGGGTACAGATGCCTCTATGCAGCTATTAACATGCTTGAATAGGGTTTCAAGAACATGTCTTCATAGGCAGAAGTGTTCTCAAGGTTTATTGAGGTTTGAAATTTTGCCACCTTATCACCTAATAACAGGACGTTAGCCTTAGTGTAGTTCCTGCATATTCCAGGTTAGCTGAAGTCCCAGGTTTTATTTTTACTTCAAAGACCATTTTGTGGTCTGACCTTCTGAGGGAAGAAATTACACTAGGGGTGTGCAGCACTCTCCCATAGTACTGAGGACCAGATCCAGTATGGTTGGACCCCTGGTTGGTGTATGAAGAATCTGGTCCAGGGAGTTTGTGTTTACAAACTCCAGGAAGCTCTGTGCCTGTATGTTTGGTGTCATACAGGATTCCCAGTTAATAGTGGGATAATTAAAGTCACCCATGAATATGGTATTAGGTTGGATGGTGAGTATTTCCAATATGTTTAAATAAATGTTATTGGTTTCCTGGGTTAGAGATGGAGACCTATAGCTTGCAAGGAAGTGGTATTGGAGTTTGCCTATGGTGATTTGAACACGGATAAGCTCAAATGCATTGTCCTGTTTGTCCTTGAGGTATATTCATGTTGATGTAAATAAAGACACTTCCTCTTTTTGTCCCTGACTGTGTAGTAGCTGGTATAAATATATGGAAGGCATTATAACCTTGCACTGCTGTTGTGTTCTCACTGCTTTAAACCATGCATCAGTGACCACACATATGTCAGCATTCTGTAGGGTAAAGAGAGCTTCCAGGGAGTGCAGGGTTTTTTTTTTTAGACTCCTAGCACTGAGCAATAATACCTTTAGATTTTCTTGGTTATGATTTCCTATGTCAGAAGTACTTTAGGTTTGGCATTGCCTAAAAAAGGCACTATGGGGAAAGAAAATGTTTTAGCTAATATTTGAAAACCTAGAAGTGAGAGGTGCAGACCATCCCTGGCAAAGCAGTATGGTCCGTTGACCATCTCCTTCCATGGTGACAAATATTGCATCCCTTAAGAATGACACTACAAACTAAGCTAATTATTAACACCTGTCATCTTTTTTTCATATTTACACCTATATGGACTATGACTTAGTTATACTGGTACTTGTGGTTCAATGACCTGAGTGTGCAGATAATGTGATGGATTCTAGCTCATGATAAGCAACTGACCATGACTTTCTCTTTACTCAGCCTGGTGAGAGGCACATCAGTGTGTCTCACAATGGAGTCATCAATGACCAGAATGCTGGATTGTGTGGAGGGTTGCCTTATGGGCTAATAAGTAGAGGCTTCTTGAGATGTGGCTGTATGTGTTGATGTGGGTGTTGTGTTGAAAGAGTACATTCAGGGCGGCTGAGGGTATTTGTTATGTGTACTTTGTGTAGGATGTCTTTGGGGTTTAGGAAGGTTACATTTAAGTGCCTCAGCATATGTGGGTCTATATGTCTGTTTTGAATTGTGTGTGATGGGCGCAGCATTTGTACTAATGACAACCTTATTGACATTAGGAGTACTTTACTGTGAGAACTTTTCCTCCAGTGACATTGTGTAAGTACATATCTCCCATACCATATCAGTTTGTTTGAGAATTAACTGGTTGTCAGTAAACATGAGGCAATTTCTACATTGCCTCAGGATGTCCTTATCCATCAAGCTGGTAACGGAGATAGGGGAAAAGTTCATATCCATGGTAACAGGCCCTTTTTATTGATTAGACGGTTGGAGTGAGAAAATAAAGGAATGTCAGGAGTATACTATCTGCAGCTCTGGGGGCAGTGCTTATTACTGCAAGCTAGTAGTGCTGTGTGCACCTAGTTATTGGTGAAATTTCAGTCCTGCCTTTGCAGGAGAAATATCACTCAAAGTGTCTGTGTCTATACAGGGCACTGCCAAACACTTGAGGGGAAACCAATAAGTAGACCCTGACAATTTATGGATGAAGTATTTAGGCAGATATTCTGAAGTTTAAACAGATCAATCAGTACTTACTTACTGAAAATAAAGAATTAGCTTGTCAAGAATGATGACAAGAGGAGCGTCATGTAAATGGCTACTGCCTGGCTACTATTAGTGCTGGCCTCACCACAGGTTCACTCTGCTGGGATACAATGCTCCTCTGCTACTTCTCTCACAAGAAGCAAAACATTAACGCCAATCACACAATGAAAAGCAGGCCACAGCCTGCGTGGTGATTCGCAGTCTTGTCCCAGGTGAAGCAAGGGTCTGTAGCCTTGTTTTAGCCTTTTCTTGGTAGATGCCTTGAATAGCAACAATAGCTATCAGGCAAGCACAGACATTCGCTGCCCAACCAGAAACACTCTGGAATCAATGCAATATTTTCCTTCTCTCAGAAGGAGAAAAATATAAACTCAAATTCCTAGCTGGCACTATGAAGCAGTTATAAGGCTTTCCAGTGATTAGCAGTTTCCAGGTGATAATGTCCCTGTGCTCCCTGTCTCACCAGAAATAAGGCAGAAGCATTAATCCCAAGATAACTAGTAACAGACAGAATGTGTGCTCTCCAATAATTGGTGGTCTTGGAATAGATGTTGCAGATTTTAAAGGTAATCTGGAAAAATGGGTTAATATCTTAAGAGTTGCAGTGTGCACTATGCAGTTAGATATGAAAGAGGGGGTAACTAAGCTTTAGCAATCTAAGTGTGGAGCCACTAACTTTAAAATAGCAAGATAGATTGGAAGGGGTGGGCACTTTGTATTCTGGTTCAATGGAACACAGTGGGATCGCCAATACAGTTGAAAGGGAGTGATTTCACAAAATTATAATTTTTGTGCTTACTCCCAATAACCAATGAAAGGGGAGAGGGAAGGAGATATGTTTTCAAATTAACATAAGGGGCAGGAAACTAGAAAGACAGCTGAGTTTAAAAACATGACAGATCCAAGGTAGGAGGGTGGGGAAAAAAACTAATTTCAGTGACTCATGAGAGACACAGCTGTGGTCCCTTTCCTAGGTTAAATATGTAATTAAAAGCAGAATTAAAGTAAAATACAGTATAAAGAAAGCAAACTGCAATTCAAAAATAGAAGAAGGTAATAAAGTAATACAAAATACAAGAACGCAAAAGCAAACTAACCTTTCCCTCACAGCAACTTGTGGCACAGTCTGGGTGAGCTTCTCCAATATGTCCTCATTTCTTCATCTGTCCCATAGTGTGCATCCTAGCACCCTTCAGAGGCACATCATTTCCATCATCTCTAGCTTCCTTATCTACTGTCCCAGGCTCATGTACCTTACAGTAGCACTGGTCAAAACACTGTCTTGTACATCTTACTTTTCAGCTTCTTTGGCATTCTCCTGTCATTCACTACACCTGAGACAATATGTCTGTTGGCTGCAGCTACACTGATTTTAGCTTTGACCTCTTCATTCAGGCTTCAGTTCTCCTCAACTACCCCTCCCAGATACTTGAAGCTATTAACCTGTTCCACTATCTTCCTTTTTATCTCACTTCTCAGCTTTTTCTGATTTCCCCAATTTGCTGCTATTAACATTGACTTATATGTGCTTAGTTTCATCCCATGTGCCTTCAGTTTTGCATTCCATTCCCCAATCATTTGCTGAAGTTCTTGCTCAGAGTCTACCAGTAATACCACATCATCTGCATACAGCAGCTTGGTTGATCTGTCCTCTCTGACCTGTTTGTCAATGTAGTCCATCACCAGTATGAACAGCAGTGGGCTCAGAGCTGAACCCTTTTGCACACCTACTACCACTGGGAACCCCTCTGTGAGAATGAACACTGTACTTGAGTCATTGGATCCTTGTACATATCCTACACTAATTCTACGAGTGTTTCTGGGACTTCAAACCACCACAATACTGTCCAAGTCAGCTTTCTTGGAACCTTGTCATATGCTTTCTCCATGTCAAGGAATTCCCCGTTGGACTCTTTCCTCATCTCTAGCTTCTTCTCAGCTATCTGTCTCAGTGCAAACATCAGGTCAGTTGTGCTGCATCCTGATCTGAATCCCAACTACTTATCTCCCATCTTACTTTCTACTACTCTGCATGTCCGTTTATCAATCATCCTCTCCAGTTGTGTGTTTATACGTTTGATAATCCCTCCATAATAATCTGCTCAAGCACAAGCATTTAGCACAGTGGAAGCACACCTCTTAAATGTTCCTAATTTTCAGGGATGTCCCTGATTTTGACTCAGATTTTAGCTCTGTCCCTCTGAATCCCTCCTAAAACTAGTGACTTTGGCCAGAAAGGTGGTGAATTACACTTAATGAATAATTGACAATAATTACGAGTTATACACTTCTTTTACTTCAGAAAAGGTGTATTAATTCATATGCTCTGATTCTCTCAATGTTTCAACTTAATAGCACTAATATTTTAAAAGTGTCCCTGATTGTCCCTGATGTTTTCTTGACTTTTCCCAGATTCTGTTCAAATTTGTCCCTGATTGGTTGAGAGGTCTGAGTGGAAGATATTCTAAAAAGAGCTCTGAATCTGGAATACTTTGATTTCATTAAGTCAACAACAATTTCTATGGCTTGTCCACAGCATTAATCCAAGTATATGAGAAGTGTTACGCCCTATTACTTATAGCTCCAAAATGATTACTGATGACCAGGGGAGATTTTCACAAATAAAAAAAAAGCGCCTTGCAAATTTGTGAGCCTGTAAGTAATTTTCCATATATATATTAAGGCTTAAGAACTACTCCATAAAGTGCCTCGGGAGTAAACCCTTCACAGCTAATATTTGTAAGACAAATGCAAACTAACATGCCAATAGTGAAAACTTAATCATAGACTATTTGTAGCTGTAGTGTTAAACAAAATGACCAAAAAGCCATAGTTTTGCACAAAACGTTTTACAGATAACATAATTCTGTACACCCAGTACCTATGAAGTTGCATGAAGTAACGTGGGGTGAAAAAGTTTTACAGAACAGGTGTTTCATTGTAGAAAACTACTGAACCAAAATCATACATGAGGCAAAAAATGATGATGCCACTGTCTAACAAAATAGAAAACACATTCAATTGATTCCTGATGAGTGTCAGCCTAAATGCAGCACTCTGAAGGATCAGTCAACGTATTTGTGATGAGAACAACTAGACTGATGTCCAGCAAATCTGAAAATGTACTAACAAAAGATTTACCTGAACTGAACATTTGAGACAAGGGTGGAAGTCCCATTATGACTATTTACAGTGACAGACTGTGTGCTGCCCAGTTAGAGTAACTGAGTATGACTGTTCCTGGTCATGACCCTACTGACTTAGTTTTTGTCTAGTGCCTGCAAAAGCTTTCATGCTCTTCATAATAACCTGTTCTGCAGATTCTCATTCCATTTTCAGTAACATTCTAAAACGGATTCAAGTAACAAATAATGGTCGAGTGATCTGAATTCCAAAACACTTCCAAAGTTGTGCGAGAGTCATGCGGACAGTTAAATGATTTTGCAAGTCTTTCTGGTAATGCATTTCCAAATGTTTTGTAAATAATGATATTGTTCTTATGTATTTGTTATATGCATTTGCAGGATGAATCCAGAAAGCTGACTGCATGGTGCATTGGTTGTGCACCATCATATTTCATAATATTGAAAAAAAAAAAGCTTTCTCTCTTAAGGGGGAGCTGTGATGACAAGTTGAATAAGTCTGCTAAAGTGTTTTTTTGCACTGTGCATATGCAGTATAGTCATTGCCATTTTGTATGACATTGCTGTATTAAAAATATACATACCCCATAATGTACTGCACTTTTAAGTTGGAGTCGGCTGTTGCAAGATGCCTGAAGTGTTAACATCATTTCAGTTGAATTGTCATATTCTTCAGAATAAAAGTTACCTGCTTGATAAATGGATGGTGTATCCTGATATTTCTAAGACTACTACTGAATATAATTGAATATTACTAGGAAACCACTTGTGCACCCTTTGATAGTATTTTGGTCATTGGTCATTGACAGAGAGGAGCGTGAACAAGTTATGAAGTTCACTTTTATAGATCGCCTTTTTTCATGGTGTTTCATTGTATTTTATTTCATTATTTTTTTAACCATTCTACCCCCTGCCTTTTGTTTTAGTGTAAAATAGAAGACCCACAGTTTGCTGTCAAATTAAATTTATTTTTTGACACATACATGAAATACAATATAAAGATAATTAAAAGATTGGCTAGGAAATTAATGGCCATAATACACAGTCCTGTAAAAGAGCTGCGTGCTGTGTACATACATGGTCAGCTGGCATGGCATTAGCAAGATTCATAAACCTGACTATTGTTCTTGCCTCAGTGCACACCAGGACCAACATGAACGGAGGACAATAGTCATTGTGCAGAAGACCCAAATGCATTACCCTATAGCATCTTTTCACCACTACACATATGAACAGACTCAGAGACCCTTTCACAGACAACAGTAACACCCACACCTATATCAATACAAAAAGACATTCATACAGATATATTCTCACACTAACAGACGCGGACATGTATACAAACACTCACACCACAAACATACATCCACAGATGCACGCACATAACAAATGCATCTACACACACACACACACACACACACACACACACACACACACACACTCACACACACACACACACACACACACACACACACACACACACACACACACACACACACACACACACACACACACACACACACACCAGATCCTGTTTCTTGGTTCAGTTTCTGATTTTTTTTCTGTGTCTGCCCCTTTTATCTTGGGGAACAGCAGCTCATCTTATGTCTGTGGACCACTGCAGTCATGGCAGGAGTCACTTCCTAGTATTTCTACCTCAGTTGCTATGACCATGGAGAAATAGACATTCATTTAATATATAAATGAAGAGAGTGAGTACAACAACTTCTCCTAATGGTGGGAGCTCAGTTACAACACTGTGTCAGAAAAGAGTTAGGTTTGGTGTGGCAGTGCCCTTCTCTGTACTGCACCACAATGCAGGATGTGCTGTTACATCCATTAATGTTTTTTTTTACTCATAAAGAGTTGACATTCAAGAGAATAGTGATATACCTACTCATCTATATTATGCTGAACAATTCAACTTCATTTCTTGGATATATGATACTGGGTTTGTAGTGTATCTACCATTGCTACCCATAACATCTCTTCACTACTTCACAGGGTAGCCCATCATGCACTTGTGTGTGAATCATGGACTATGCTGCCAACTGTTTGCATGCCTAGATGAGTACCGATACTCTGTTGTACATGACTCTACTCTATAATGTACAAAGAGGTTTAATGGACCTTACTGTGTCAAATTTTAAGCAAAGTATGGCACCTGTAGTTAGTTTTCTGCATGCTAGCCCCTCCACAACTGTGCACTATATGTGATGAGTTGGCTAATCCTTTGCATATTTAATTTGAATTACAACTATATAAACATGAATATATTTTTTTATGAACAGTCTTTTCAAACATTTGAGTACTCTAGTCATAAACATCACCAGTGCATCATCTAAGATTTTATTAGTGTGATTTCTGTATTGCACTATTGCTCATTTTCAGCTACTGTCTATCATCATCATCATCATCATCATCATCATCATTAACCCTGTTTCCCCATTTTCCTACAAGGGATTGAGGTATCACATCAGCTGTCACCATCTCTCACTATTCAATGCCACTCTCCTACCTTCTCCAACAGTCAACAGTCATGCCTTTGATCCTGCCCAAACCAAATTTCTTAAAACCTTGTCATATGCTTTTTCGTAGTCTAAGAAGATCCATTTAAAATTTTTCTTCATCTTTATCTCTCACTACAATCAACAGGTTGTTTGTGCTGCTTCCTGGTCTGAATCCAAACTGCTGATTTCCCTTCTTACTTTCTACTGCTCTGTGTATTCATTTATCAGTCTCACTCTGCAGAACTTTCATGTAGTGCGACATGAGATTGATACCAATATACAGCACACGTGTTTGTGTATATCCAAGTTGTTCTTGTAGACTGGCACTACTATGCTTATTCTCCAGTAATCTGGAATACACATCTCTCCAACTGCTATGAATACCCTCTAGAGCCATTTTTCTCCTAACTCACCCAACATAGTGATCATATCTGCCATAACCTCATCTGAGTCTGCTGCTTTTCCTGGCTTCATTTTCCTAAGTGCTATTCTTATTTCTTTTAGAGTGGGCTCCTATTTTTCTTTTGTCATGGGCTGTGTCTGGAGTAGGACAGCTTTTGTGGAGGTTTCTTCATTCAGAAGCTGCTGTAAGCAATCCTTTCATCTGCCTTTGATGTCCTGTGAACTGGTGAGCAGGTTGTTGCTGGCATCCATTATTAAGGATGTCTGATGACTGTCTTCTTTATCTTTCTCTATGTCTTATAACCCAATAGATTTTCTTTATGCCATCCACCGAGTCACATTCCAGAAGCTGGTAGAGGGCCTGTGATGTTTTCTTCCTTGCTATTGCAACTGCTCTCTTAGCCTCTTTGTTAGCAAACAAAGTATTCCTTTTTGTCTGGTTCATCTTTTCTATCTCCCAACTTTTCCTGCATTTGTTCATTCTTTTGATGACTTTCTGGAACTCTGCATTCCTTATGTACCTTATTTCCATGCTTAGTTGACTCCATGTCTGTTCCATATTCCTCACACATGCTGTTTTGAGGCACTTACATACTTATTCACTTCCACCTATTTCCTCTTTATCCTGAAGTTATAGAGTTCTGGGAATTTCCTTGAACTCTTGCATTTTCATTCCAGGAAACTTTCAGGTCTTCCACCTTTTCTGTGTTAACCAAAGAGCCTTCTCTGAACCCTGCTTGCAGCTGACTATGGTAATCGGTGGTTTATGTTGTGGGATGACTGTTTCACTGGGGATGACTTTGCAATTACTGATTTTACCCCAGTGCCCTTTCTTTACTAGGAGGAATTCTACCCGAGTTGCATGTTGGCCACTCTTGTATGTGATCTTGTGACTGTTTCTCTTGCTGAACTATGTGCTGGCTACCATCAAGCCATTTGCCAGACAGAAGTCTAAAATGACCACTCCTTATTTATTCTTGTTTCTCCACTCATATAGACCCAGCCAGTCATCATATCTTGTTCTGTCTGCCCTGATATGTACAGTAAGGTCACCCATTATCAAAACCAACTCATATTGTCCTGCTTTATCAAGTAGTTCCTGCAGCTGCTGCCTGAATGCACAAAGTAATAAAGTACAAGGATTTGCAGGCAGAAAATGAAGGCAATGTGGAAGAAGAATGCCCAGACATTTCCAATAGTAGTAGAAGCAACGGGTCAGATAAAAAGAGAATTTACAATCGTACTTACTGATAAAGCCATGGTGGTACAGCGGTAGTGTTGTTGCCTCACAGCAAGAAGTTCTCCTGCTCAGTTCATGGCTGGAGTGCCTTCTGTGTGGAGTCTGCATGTCCTCCCCATGGTCGAGTGGCCTCCAAAAGACATGCGTGAATGGGCATGCCTTCGCTGAAGGTTGGGCATTGGGCTGGCAACTTGGCACCATAAAAAAAATCTACTACCAATCATGAGAGGACCAGAGTTCTGCTGTGGCGACCCCTAACTGGGAAAAGCCAAAAAGACAAACAACAACAAACTTAGATATGGTACTGATACATTTATTTATTTAACATTTGTTGACTAGGAAAATCTGATTAGGACAGAGCCTATTTTCAGCAGAGGCCAAGGGAGAAATACTTTAGATGTATGTCTTTGGAATGTAAGAGGAAACCCACTCAAAAGCAGGGAGGATATGCAGACTCCATACAGAAGGCACCCCAGCCAGGAATTGAACCAGAAAACCTCTTGCTGTGAGGTGACAATGTTATCTGTTGCACCACTGAGCTGCCCAGTATGTAACTTCATATCAATTGCAGAAGTAGTCATCACTGGGCACCTTGCAGGTGCTGCAAAGACACTTCTGGCTAACATCAATGATAGAAACAATACTAATTTCATGAACTTTAATCATACTTTATCATATGAATGGGGTCCAATCCTGTCATGGTATTACAAACCCAAAAGACGGGGAAACTAAAAAAGGAGAATAATCTTTGGAACATAAATTCTATGCAAGTTCATCTTTTGTAATCATTCATATTGTTTATAAAATATTTATAACATCTACATTCCAGATTTCTGACATACAAAATCAACAGAAAACAGTACACAATTTTACTGTAACTATACAGTTAAATGATATTGAAGCTAAGGTAGGTATATATGTAAACATCTAAAAAAAGCTCCACATATACTCTGTCGCATATCGTCTACTCAGAGGCGATCTCTGCTTAACATACAAGACCATGTCAAACCCAAAGCTGTTGGACATGCTACACTTAAAGAAATCCCAATCCCTCAGAGACACACGCTCCAGGGATCTAAACCTTGTCATCACAATGAACAAAAGATGCTGAAGGGATAGATTCCTGACCCAGAGACTCCCCAGACACTGAAATAGACGGCCCATACTTGTCAAGCAGAGCGCCTCTTTGGCCCTCTTCAAAAGGAACCTTGATGATTGGATAGGATATAGGAAATTCACCCAGGGGATCATGTAAGTTGCCCTGCTAGACGGGGGTTCAGGGAAGTAAATACTGTGGGAAGAAATAACCAGGGAATTGTTATGGCTAGGCTTGTATAGGCCCTAGGGCCTATAGCCTAGTACCAACCTATGAACCTATGAACCTAAACATTTCATAAAGTGGAAGACCATATGGCCGAGAACATATGATTGACTTTCAAAATGTCGACCATGTAAAAGAAAAACAAAAAACACCCCACAGCAATCACTTACCTTCACATTGCTAGCAGGGGGGTAAGCTCCCATACATGCCCCATAGGGGGGACTCCACCCCCCACATCCCCGGAACTTAAATATACCAACTTCAAGATCACACTACAGTGAAGAAGATGGAAACCTTTCCATTCCACACTGTACAGAGATGCCCATTCCACATGGTTGGCATTTCGAAAGTTGATCTTATGGTCTCGGCCACATGGTCTTCAACTTTATGAAATGTCCACCATGTGAAGGGGACCCATATATACGTGTGTGTGTGTGTGTGTGTGTGTGTGTGTGTGTGTGTGTGTGTGTGTAACAACTATAAATATATATATATATATATCTTAAGCAGATGAAAAATTAATCAGCACTAATAGAAGATCATGATTAAGGGAATATAAGGAAACCAGTAATTTTCTGTCACATTTACATGAAATTCATTGATATATTATTATTTTGTGTATAATAAAGATGGAAACGTCTTACCTAACACAATTATATGAACAGGACTACTTAGTTTAGATGTAAGATTCGTCATCTCCACAGTGTACCCACACCTGTAAATGCCGTTATAGTCCTTCTGTATACCTTGCATGAGAAATTCAACTGAAGTACCATTTGTAGCATAGCCAGTATCGAGTAGTTTGTTATCTTTAAATAGCTGGTACTGGAAGGACCTGGCATATGAACTGGAGCACTCAATCGTTACTGATTCTCCAATCAATAGTACGGACCGAGGCCTAATCACAATATCTGGGGCTGCAAGAATTCAACATATTCTGATTAATGTCGCAGTACATATATTCTTTTATTACTGACTTAAAAATCTGTAGAAATCATTCTGCTCATGAATCCATGACTTAAAATCATTAGTCTTTTTTATTTATTTACCTGTGTGTGCATGCATATATGTGTGGATACATATGAGTACTGCAATTATTTATTTTTATTAAGCCATTGAACATATCAATGCTATGAAAATGACATAATCTACTGAAAAAGTAAACCCATTTTGCCGTAAATATAATGTGTTTCATTTACCGCCATTTGAAGTCCTTACAATCATAAAAACTAAGGACAATTTGAGAAGACCCTGACTCTGGTATGTCTGCCAGAAAGTTAACATCTGAAGTGACTGTCTGAGGTGAAGGGATAACACAGTTTCTACTGAGTAAAGAACATATGTATGTTATTTTGACACCATAATAACCACAACAATGCCACAGAAAAGGTATTTGCTCTATCCTGAAAATGATCTGCTAGCCAACAGTGGTGGGAGGTTCTGAGGCATCTATAATATTCCTACCACCTTCTCTTGGCGAAAGATATACAAGAAGGTCAACAGAGAGGACTGCACAGATGTGGTGACTCGAGGTCAATGATTTAATTAATAAAATGCTTTTCATAAGAAATATAATAATTTTGCAGATCAATGTCATAAAATCATGAATTGACATAGTAAAACTGTATATCTAGCTATTGATCTGTCTATTTACATACACACACACACACACACACACACACACACACACACACACACACACACACACACACACACAATCGCACACTCATACACATATATCATCACACTGTCATTTGCATATGTTGCAGGCTGCGCTAATCTGCATGGCAATGTGATCCAGCTACATGTGTCTGAATCATCCCATGGGTATGCAATATACAGATGAATTTAAAACCATGAAGTATTAAGCCGTCAAAGAAAAGCAAATACAAACACTTTAGGAAGAAGGGTGTGGATCCTTACAGATATACATGAAAAACTGTTGAATACATCTTGCAGGATAGGTAAAGCCCCTACATCTCAATGCGGAGGTCACTTGCACCTTAATATCCTCATAAAGTATATACTAACTAAGAAGATGCGAAAGTTTAGAGTAAATGAAATATCTGGTTTACCATCATTGGTAGCGATTCACTTTTTTTCTGAGACAGGTTTATCTCAGAGCTAGTATATAAAGTTATCACAAGATGTGGGGAAGACTTCCATGTTGAAAGTTGCAGGAGAGAGAGAGAAAAGCCTCCTCTGAAAAAATACATCATCATGTAATAGAACACATTAATTTTTGATAATTTCTTTGCACCTTACTTTTTGCCATATGTCACACAACTGTCTAATTACATATATTCACACTTCACAGTTAAATGTTCTCCCTGGTATTCAGAAGCAGTTAGAGTACTGGGTTAGGGGAAATAGCATGATGAACTGTGACTTGCAAGGTGGGAGTGATTCAGTGACACATGATAGGATTGTTTTGCAGAGGAAACTAGTGCACTTTGCATCATATGCAATTTACTATATAATGATGAACAACATTATGTAAATGAGATCAACTGTGAATGCAAATTTTTAGTACACTGCTACTGTAATTTTTTTAAATGTTTTATAGAGCATTTCATCAATTTAGAACTTACTAAAGCAAATATTATATTATTAAATATTTGCACTGTGAACAAGTGTATAATATTTATATAGTATTTCTTTTTGTGCAGCATTTCCCTCTCTGTGCCTTGGCTGAAAAGGGATACTCTACCCAGTCTTGCTTTATATGTCATCAAATGCTAATAAATAAATGAGGGCAAACAACCTGCCCAAGTGATTTGTGAATGTATAGAAACTGCACAATGAGACACCACAAACAGTAAATCCTTGTATCATCATCTCCTGATGAGCAGACATACTGACCATGCTAATATGCTAGTAGTAGCATCTGCATTAGTGGATTAATTGTCAGTGGCTAGCCTCACATATTGTGGCCATGATGCTGCATGTTTCTTCACTTCACGTAACAGACAGGTCCACTATGGCTGGAATAGCATCTCCTTCATGCCAGGAAAACAGTTTGAATGGCTTTTTCTGAACTGAGACCATAATGGAGTTTGTAGACTTGTGCCATGCTCACATGGGATCATGAAGGATGCAAAGAATGTCTATCCCAGTAGATTCTAAAGTCTGTGTATCATCATCCATCCTTGCTACCAAGACTTGCCAGCAGTTATTAGAATGCACTGTAAGAGTTCTGCACAGATCTGAATCACAAATCTTACGCAAGTTCCTTGATGATATGCAGAAGTATGTGGTGGAACATATGTGGTCCCTTGGCTTTCAACAGAGAGAAACACTGTTTTGTAAGCATTTTATGAAATATATAATTTCTCTGAGGCTCTAAATACCAGTGCCTGTTTCAACAGTGCAATTAAAGTCCCACCTGGTCCACATGGCATCCGGCGTGTCATCTGAAAGAGCTTCTGCTCCATCAACTACAAGGTGACGTGCAATGCACAAAGCATTATTTACAATGTTCCAGGCAGCTGACACAATTCCAGCATATGGCACAAATGTCACCTATGCCAGCACTTTAAGTGGAATGATTTCCCACAGAGATATCTAATTGATAAATGCAAACATACCCCACCTCCAAGGCTGCACAAACAAGCCAAACGTTGTGTAGACTGAAGAGCACTCAGAAAGCTGACCAGTCATTTGTGTTGCCGGTGATGCCAGATTTGCCCAGAAGCCATGACTCATTACACCTATACATATCAAGCATGTGTTCAGGGTATTGAAGACCGACTTCTATTGCCTAAATACCTTTGATGGTGCACCCCAGTATGCTCTAGAGCTCATTTCATTGTTAAACAATCTGGTTAAAAACTCCACTGCCATTTTGCCTAACCACCTCCATGCTTCCACTGGTATGTCATCCTGGCCAACAGCCTACCTATCCATTCTTCATTCTCTTCATAGCTATTCTTACTTCCACCTTGCTAATCTGTTTCCTTCCTGATTCACTATCCCCACATCATCCAATCTTTTCTCTCTCATGCTCTTCATTCATCAGCCCCTCAAAGTATTCTTTCCATCTGTTCAACACACTCTCCTCACTTGTATGTACATTTCCCTCATTGTCCTTTATCACCCTCACCTGCTGTGCATCTTTCCCAGCTCGGTCCTATGTTTTACAGTGTGGTGGCATGTCCCTTTATGGTCAATAGAAGAAATTTTAGGAATGAGCTAAATAATCTAGAATGTAGAATGATAATAAATTTTAGAACAGTTCGACTCAGGGGAATGAATATTGACAGCAATTTAACCCTATAAAATACTGTATAAAATATTGTATGTATTATTGAATGGCATGGGGATCTTGATAGTGTGTTTATAAGTTGTAAGGAGGGTTAGATGTTAAGTGTTTAAAGATGTTAAAATTGCAAAAACTACTGAAATTCATGATATTAAAGTAAATAACATTTAATTAAGATGTGTAAGTTGGATAGTTGGCTATTTTACACTTTCAATGTATTTATAAAAAGACGTGCTTTTGGCAAAATGAAAATAGTATGTTTTAAAGTAAATTTGCACTTAGAAGAATATGTAGTTAAAAAGGAATTTATATTTTGACAAAGTATGTGTTGTAGAAACCTATGTCTTAAACATAATGTAAAGGTGGGTCATTGCTGTTTCAAATTGAATGTATTATGTTAATTAGCCTAATTGCATTTGCATGAATGTATAAAAGATTGGTGTGATGTTATGTGATTATTTCTTGAAGGAGAAAGGCCGAGGTACCAGAATTACTTTTCATCCTTGTGTTCTGTTTGTTTGAAGCTCTGCACTGTTCCTGTGTCTTTGGTCTTGAGTACAATATACAGCAACAGTGGGAAAGAGATGGCATCTGGTCCATGACTACAGGCAATATAAAACTAATGTATGTAATATTACAACCAGGCTGTACAATACAGTGCTTTGACTGACTATGCTGTTCATCAGACATTACCTAAAGAACATAACACACCAGGGGTAGGCACAGAACACTTGATATCATTTGCACATATGGGAAGGGAATTAACAACTAATAGGGCTGGAAGTATTGCTCAGTACATAGCTGGGATTTTGGGGGGGCTGAAAAAAAGGTAAAGTGAAGAGGTGAATCTTCCTAATGTGGATAGGTAACTAGAATGTCTGAGCAGTCATACATTACTGGTGCAGAGGGCTACTTGCAGTAGATGGTGGATCACTGCAGGAACATGGACCTGCATGTGTTGTGGGGCCATAGGTGGGTAGAGCATAGACTCTATATAGCTACAGCCATGTGGGTGGCCCAGTGTGGAATGACACTATCATTAACGCCTGGTGGCAACGATGGTGGGGAACTGTGTGAGCTGACTGCCTTGGCAGGCAATGTGTAGAATGGTTGCAGAAGCCACTTTTGTGAGGCTCGTCCTTTCATGCCACTGTGGGCTCATCATCAGTTGGTCAGAATGATGAAGTTCATAGGTAGGTACTAGGCTATCAGCCCAAGGGCCTAAGTAAGCCTAGCCAACAAGGTTCTCTGGCTTATGCCACCCAATAAAGTTAATTTCCTGTGCCCCTGTTGAACAGAACCACAGAAGTGATCCCCTGGAGTGTATTTCCTATTTCCCATCCACTCATCAAGATTTTTCTTGATGAGTGCTAATGAGGAACTTTGCTTGACATAGATGGGTAGCTTGTTCCAGAATATAAGAAGTCTCTGGGGCAGGAATCAATCCCTCCAACATGTCCTATTTATTGTGCTGACAGGGTTATGTCCCCAGAGCATGTAGCTCAGAGGGATTGGGATTTCTTTAGGTGTAGCATGTCCAACAGCTCTGGGTTTAACAAAGCTTTATATGTTAGGCAGAGATCTCCTCAGAGTAGGTGATATATTACAGAGTAAAGCTGGAGTTTTTTTGAGACTGTCAGTGTAGGGCATCTGTTTGAGGCCAATAATCCTCTTTGTGAGGTACTTCTGTAGCCTTTCCAGATTCTGAAGATGTCTTGTGAGGTACATTCCAAAATGGGAGTTGTATTCTATAATGGGTCTAATGAGTGCCAAATAGAGGGGAACAATGACTTCTTTTTTCCTGGATGAGAACCCTTTTGTGATGAGGTGTGCCACATAGAAGGATTTCCTGACTACTGTGGTGATGTGATTATCAAAGGAGAGTCTACTGTCTCCCTGGTCGCAAGGTCTATTATCACACATTCAGCATTAAGTAGACTGCTGTTTATGTGGTAGTTCATGTGTACAGAGTTTTTACCAAAGGGGATGACAATGCACCTTTTGGCATTGAGCTTGAGGCCATGCATCTGACACCAGGTATCTGTCATAGTGAGGCCCTTCTGTAGGATGTCCACATCATTTGGGGACTCAACTAAGGCTCCTAGTTTTTCAGTCATCTGTGAACTTCATTAGCCAGAGGCCATCTGTGTTAGCCTGTAATTCAGAGAATTAGATACCAAGCAGGAGAGGACCCAGGACTGAACCCTGTGGGTACTCCACTTGTCACTGGTTTGAAGTCAGATTTGGAGTCTGCAACTTTTACATTGTGGGTTCTGTCGATGAGCCAGTTGGCAACCTATCTTCTGATGTAGGGATTTATACCTAGTTTAGTGAGTTTGGCTATAATTCCAGAATGGGGGATGATATTGAAAGCCTTGGCGAGGTCACGATAGGCTGTGTAAACCACTTTGCCCTCATCCACAGCCTTGGTGACTGCCTCATAGAAATTGATCAGGTTCAGAAGGCATGATCTGCCTTTCACAATCCCGAACTGGGTGGGATCCAGAGTTTGGAGGTTACCAATGTCTTTGTTTATGAGTTCCCATGACAGACCAGGCTCGTCAGGCTAATAGGGCAATAGTTCTGAGGATCAGTGATGGCTCCCCCTTTGTGGAGTGGGATAACTGTTGTTGTGTGCCATTCAGTGGGCACAAAGCCTGACATGAGACTATGATTGAAGCTTAGGTGGGGAGCCAGTTCATCCTGAAGTTCATGTAAAACATAGCCTGGGATGTTATCCGGTCCCATGGATGCTGTTTTTTTGGTTTTAGAGAGTGCAGCTTTTACCTGTATAGATGTGATTACAGGGGCTGCATTCTTCTTGTATAGATATGGGCCCTTTAGGGAGTGAGAGGGGTTAAAGTTAGCACTGAACCTATCTGCCAGGATGTTGCAATTATCAGTTGGTTCTGTAATTTTCATACTGTTGTGCTGTAACTCAGAGCAGATCTGGGTGTTGCCATTGAGATTCTTGACATAGCTATAAAATGCTTTGTGGTTGCCTTTAGAATCAGTGGTGATTTTGTGTTCATAGCTAGCTTTGGAGGATGTTATAAGGGATCATAGCTTCTTACTGGGGCTGACCAGGGAACTCCTCCACTCATGGGATTTTACTCTCTTTTCCAACAGTTTCTTCCTTCTGTTGTAGTTTGTTTATGACAGAGGACCACCAGATTGGCTTCCTTTTTTTGGAGGATAGCATCTTGGTTCTGTTTGAGATAGCATGATCCATGCACTCGTGTAAGTGCTTATAGAGTGCATTTGTGCAGGATTCAGCAGTCGTAACTGTATTGTCCATCTGCATGGGTGTCATGAAGTTTGTCACTTCTGTCTTACAAAGCATGAAGTTGGCTTTGGAGAAATTTTTTACCGAGGTTTCCTTAATAGTGGGTGCGGGCGGGATGCAGATATCTAGGGTGATTAGCTTATAGTTAGATCTGACCACCGAGGAGATAACTTCAGGTGTGGAACACCGGTCACTCATGTTGGTAATGACTAGGTATAGGATATTGTTGCCCCTGGTGGGGGTGTGGATACGTTGATCCAGGGCATTGGAATTTATGAATTCCAGAAAGCGTTGATTGAAGGAGTTGGTTCAAGAGTAGTTTTCCCAGTTAATGGTGGGGTAGTTGAAATCACCCATTATTAGGGTGCTTGGTTGAACCCTAATATTTTCCAGTATATCAATAAAAGAGGAGTGAGAATCCTGGGGCATGGTTCAGGATCTGTAGCAAGCTACAATTTGGATTGCAGTTTTGTCCAGAGTTAGCTGCACTTGGATAACCTGGGATGCATTATGCTGTGCAACTAGCCTGGAGGTGTGTATATCCTTAATGAATATGGACACACATCTGCCTTTGGTGTTCTAGTCCAGGTTAGATGTCCAAAGAGTGTGGTATGAGTTATAGCCTGGTAGTGCAGTTGTACTCTCTACAGCCTTGAACCAGATCTCAGTCACTCCGCAGATATCGATGTTCTCCATTTGAAGGAGTGCCTTGAGTGAGTGCATTTTGAGATTTAGACTTCTAGCATTGAGTAGTATTACTCTCAGTTTTTGCTTGCCTGTTCCTGTTATGGTGGTGAGTTTGTCATTTGAACCTTGCCTAAAAAAGGCACTATAGGGGCGGCAAGAGCCTTAGCCAGTATCCGGAATCTCAGGGGTGACAGGTGCAGGCCATCTCTGGCAAAGTATCGTGGTCTGTCGACCATGTCATCCCAGGCAGACAGATACTGGATCCCCTTAGTATGACACCAGAAGCTTAGCCAATTATTGAAGTCAATCATTTTGTCCTTGTACTGCGGTATCATTCTGGGTGATGGCAGGATGCTACTCAGGACTATGGTCATATCTGCTTGGACTACAAGATCAGACAGCTCTTGTTTTTACACTATAACCTGAACGAGCCTTTCCTGTATACTGGGGGGTGTAACCCACAGTAGTGCCAGAGGAACAGTGAGATTGTATGTTGCTATGGTCATGCCAAGGAGTGTTGGCAGCTATGGATATTTATTTGCCATCAAAGACCTTGAAAGGTATGTGACAAGTGTGTCTCCATACTCTGGAATCATGTACCACCTATGGTGTATGGCACAGCCATGGGAGGGTCCATGACACCAAACCACATGGTCACTGCAATAGATGGCATTCCAACATTCTCAGCAGACTAGTGTGCTCCAAGTCCCTATATGCTATATCAGTGTGTGGGTGTTGCAGGCCCTCATGTATGTAATCACATACACCATACATCATACTAATCATTTTCTACACAGCATATGTGATATTGGTCTGCCCATCTATCAATGCTCTGTGTATCCTCTGACTTATACCTGGTCTGACATCAAGGCTTATGACTGAGCAGCAGTCATGTTGCCAGTGCCAAGCAACATGCCTCTTCCACATACATTGTTCTTGTTCTGTGGTGATGGTACTGTCCACTGCTGTCACTTGTGTAAGTGAGGATTGCATACCATGTGACGGGCCCTCCATTAATATATGAGATGTATGAATGGTGTCCTCAACCACCACAGGATTGTTGGATGATGTAGTTGGTACTATGCTGTACACTGTAGGCATTGCTGATATTGGCACTGTGCTGTCTGACTGTGTAGTGAGCTGGTGAGTATCATCTTCAGGCACTAGTGCTGCATTGATGTCAGTTACATTCTGTCTTACCATCCTGACCCCATGCCAGTATCACCTGGAAAGGCACAGAGAAAGAGAGAGAGAGAGATAACGTGGACATAAATGCCCATATGAGACAATTGCACATCACTTTGCTACAACAGCAATGCATGCAAAATATGACAAATGCAAGGAATAAATACATAAACACATATGGGATGCAGCATGTGATGATGGTGCTCTTGACCTTCCTGCAGAACAAATGTGGTGATGTTCACCATGGATAACATAATTTTAGTGAAGTACTACAAAATATTGGTAGTAGCACATTGACATACCACTCTGGTGCATCACAAACACACACAAGTGATGTCCCCATCCCTCCAACTCCCACATCCAGACTTCCTCTAGATATGAGTATATCAACATCATCTCCAGACACAGACACTAAAATCTCCTTAGTGACTGTGCGGGTGGTCTGCAATGTTTGTCCTCCACTCACAGCCATTTGTCCCTGGCAATTGTCTGTTCTTTTGTGTTGGTATAGTGGATCATGTCTGCAACCCTTTGGCAGGCTGCATTCCTGTCATGTTATGTCTGTTTATGGCATTTACATCAGTCACCAAGTAATACTACACCCACTCCCGCAAGGCTTTTCAGACTCTTTGTCTTCAGATGTTGCCTGTCTTGAGAATGCAGGGTTTGCAGGAGCACCTCCATCTCAGCTGAGATACACTTTTTCAACCGCTGTCCCAAGGTACTATTAGAACACCTCTACACATATACATACACCTATAGTCAGTGCCTGGAAGAATGTGGTTCCATTCTCTCTGTAACTGTCCACCATGCATGCTGTAGTTGTGCTTACACCATGTGACAGTATTGTTAAAGACTACATCCCCACAACATGTTCATCATGCCAGGGTGTAAATAGCTCTGGATGCAACCTACAGTGCATGATGTGAATATAAACAAGTCCATGACCCCTAAACAGCACTGTAGTGTATCCCATTAGATCACCTCTGCAACCTAACCCACATACTTTATGTGGACCTCCCTTTCCTTGTGTATGTTAGCTGAACCTCTACAGCATAGTCCATTCATTTACACACACCCTCCCAGTCTGTGTTTATTGTTAATTTATTGACATTGGTTGACCAGGAAAGTCATCTGGGTCTGAAACCCATTTTTCAGTGGAAGCCCAGAGAGAAAAGCCCCATTGGATATTCACTTAGTGGCAATCCCTTCCTCTTCATACTCTGATAGGAGAGAAGCTAGAAACAAAGTTATTAGTATTAATGTAAAAATCATTGTGGAAATGTAGAGTAATGAAAGTTAGTTGTTTATGGTCATTAGTTAAGAATAAAGTCTAGTTGTACAACAGAGACCTAAGATTAATTCTAAGGTGGAAATAGATTTGGACCACATAGGCAAGTTTGATTTTCAAGAAAGTGGTGTTTTAAGGTACATTTGAAGGTTTTTACTGAATCAAGTAAAGTAATAGAGAGGGTAGGTTTTGCTATCCTGCAGAGTCACTCCAATAATCCCTAGCATTATGCAGTTCCACAAGGGCACTGTACACAGCCAGAACCTATATTCTTTATTCACTCATTTCCCCAGATGCAATATCAGTCACTCTGCATGCAGGTTGCTGTTGCAAAACTCCCGCATAGTAAAGATACCCTTGCTGTGTCCATGGCTGCTGATAGCCTGTGCCCCCCTTTCTACATTATTTTGGCTATTAAACTTCATAATGGCCATATCCCTGTAAATAACTTTGAAATATGCTGTAAGACTTTGGATAGTGCTGTTACCGCCACAATGCTGGCCATGGATTTTACTGCACTAATATTGGTTCTGTGGCACAATGCTGTTATGCTAATGAAGTGATTTTGGATAACTGTTTCTGAATAACACTTATAATGCAGTGTGATATCAGCTCTATATTTCACTGGGGGCCCATTTTGAATTGTGCAAATGCCTCTTGTAGTCTATCGCGTGGACTGGGCGTAAAAACCAGAAAACTGGCTCACAGTGGCATGATGACACATAAGGATTTTGGGTAACAGTGTATGGCCATGGAGGCTAACTATGTATTAAGTAGTATAGCCATGTTACCATGTACGGAGGCCATCTTACCCCCTCCCCCGATCTTGCATGTTAGTTATGACCACATTGCTGCACACGTCTATTCTGCTACCTTTGCACTGTCATGCTGACCATTAATGTGCATCATGCATGGGATTTGTGTTACAGTGGTTTTGCTATCATTTTCACTTCTGTGCTCAACCTGGCAAGTAGCCATGGGTTTTCAAGAGCTGACTGTGGCATGGTTTCTACATGGTGCAGTAGGAAATAAAAGAGTTCTTTTCACCTATTGCTCATTTATCATTTGAAAGGTCTGCTAGGGAACTGGTATGAGGGTCTCCACTGCATTGGATGCCTGGCACTCAATAGCTAGAGACATGACTGATGTCACCTTGGGTTTACCAATGCATTTAAGCTGCTTTTTTTCCTCCTCTCTACCACTTCAGCAGTTTATTTTTCATTGCCTCATTGGTCTCTGATTATCATTGCATAGGTGCTTACGGCCATTGCTTCACTGCCCTTTCATAAAGCATTCTTGCCTGTACCACTATCCGTCACCTTTTCATGTATTCCTGATATTAGGCAGGCATGACCACTGTCATATAGTTGCTTACCACTGCACTTGCTCTTACATTTTCCAGGTGCACTATTGCCACAGTAATTACATACCAATTTCCCATTCCTGTTATTATTCTAGGGCATGATCTATGTTGTACTGTGCTAGCCTGTGCTACACGTCCTAGTATTTGTCAGACAGTATCTGACAACTCTTCACACATTTCTCACAAAGCTGAACTTTTCATCTGTATAGTATGGGTGTTTTTCCTTTGTTTCATTGTCTGTTGAACCCACACTGGTTACAATCTAGAAATGTGTCCACTGCTCTGCCAAGCAGAGACAGAGGCACAGGAAGTCATAACTTCTAGCTTTATACTCCCCTCATCATAGGAGTGTCCCAAAATATTTTTTTTCACTATTGTTCAGCTAACTTATTTTGTCTCATTCAGGGCCTGTCATAAGAAAATGAACTGCATCATATTGACCATTCATTTTTTTTTTATTTTGTCCTGTTGTCTTTCTCTTTCTCTTTCTCTTTTTTTCTTTGTCACTTTCTTTATTTCCATTTACATTAATTTATTCTGCAGTTTCAGCTATGGAGCAGGATCTGGTGTACAAGCCTCACCACTAACAGTTGGGTCCCAGGTCAGCCTTTTGGCAGGGTGATGGTAGTCCCCCTGTAGGAGGCAACCTCAACAGCTTGCTGGGGAACCTCATTGGGGAATTTCCTAGTGTCATCTGGTGGGAGTTGTGAAGACTAGTTTGGACTGAGCTAAACTAGTGGTTTGAGACCCTAAATGGAGCCTTGGAGTATATCCTAATGCAACTGGAAGACTCACATGGCTGCATGGCAGACCAGCCATCAGGCCACTATAGAGCTGACTGACTTCTGGGTGGATTCCATGTTGGGGCAGCTTGACAAGTGATCCCCATCCCACACTATCCCCAATCATGATGTTTTTACTTGTGTGTCACTAACCATCCACTGTTTGCTCTCCAGTCCTGCCATCAACATCTGCCTACATTTTCTCTATCTGTGTATCTCCGTGTGTCCCTTATTTTGCATCAGCAACTTCTTTGTTAGTCTTTGCCTGTGTTAAATGTTTCTGTGTCCATTCTTGATGCCATCCCTATACTATCCTTCCAAGGTACAGCATCCCCTGCTTCCAGCTCCCTTTACTTTTTTTCCTCTAAACATAACAAAGGGCACTTGGCTCATCCCAAAACCTTTACCTTATCATGCCATGCCATCAGCCATATGTATACTCCTCTACTTGCTTTCCCCCTTTCTTACTGTATGTATTATTACTCATGTCCTTCCCATTTATAAAATAAACACAGACAGTACTTTGCTATGCAGCCCTTGTGTGGGTTTTCAGCTGTGTCTATGTTGCACAGGATTAACACTTCAATGAACGTGTGAAAGCATACCATGATAAGTACACAACATGCATTCCGGCAGACTCATAACACGTGACCTAGCAAGGTCTAACCATTTGCTCTGTGAGAGTTATTTTGTGAATGCTTAACTTTGTTATGAAGCACTATCAGGTCTCTGCTGTATTTACTGTCATGCATACCTAAACCCTGTCGGGCTGTATCCATGCTGCGTATCATAGCATAGTCACATTATTGTTCTTTGTGAAGCTTCTGAATGTCTTACATAGCATGCTTTGCCACACTTTCAATTCATAACATTGTCAATGGATTTTCAAATAAAGCTGTTTCTTCAAAGGTAAGTGTATGCTCCAAATGCATTTACAAAATTCCCATTCCTTGCCTTTTGAAATTACCATATAATTAAGAATAGTACATTTCATCACTACAGACCTAAAGTGTTTCAGACCCATTAATACAATCATTTAGAATTTCAAAACATGGCAGTGGTTCAAAGCATGACAAACACTGACTGAGCCTTGCAGACTTTAGAACACAAGAGTGATTTTTTTATAGATCTGAAATGTTGGAACATAGTACATACCCTGTAAGTGCAGATGGTTTATGGAAGAAACAACCTTTTTTTTTTTAATTTAAGGAACTTTACTAAGCAAGAACAGCTAAGCTATGTTTATATTTGAATTCTTGTTTGATATTGTGTGAGCAGCATATTAGACACTGAACTGATATTGAATTACAATAAGTAAGTTTCAATGAGTCTTTTAAACACTCAGAATGGCAGCTGGTGTCAAGGATTAAGACTATGAATTGACAATGAACTGCTTCCTGTGGTACTGAATTCAATTTCCCTTAGTCTTCATTTGTCTGCTGTGGGACCTTGAGCAAGTCACTTAACCACACAGTGCTATGGAGAAAAAGGGAAACAAGGTAGGCCCCTCAGTGGTTGACTGGACCTTACCCTACCTATGAACCTATATTCACCCCAGGGATCACTTCCGTGGCTCTGCTCGACAGGGGCACAGGAAAATATTTTTCTTGGGTGGCGAAAGCCAGGGTACCTTTTTGGCAAGGCTGATATAGGCCCTAGGGCCAATAGGCTAGTACCTACCTATGAACCTATGCCTACTAAAACATGAAGCTACTAAATATGTTAATCAAGATACACAAAAATGCTTTTTATATGTAGTCATAAGCATCCATTCAGAAAATATTCTGTTATTTATTTTGCTACCTACAACATATCCAAATTCCTAAAAATAATGAGTCATACACAGGTGTGATATTTCAGAGTATTCAGCTTTGCTCAATTAAGTTTTGCTGCTCTGCATTTAATAACATGTTAATAGAAATGGTGCCTCTTCTGTACTATCATTGAAAATTAGTCCTGTGTGTGTCTATATGTATATATATATATATATATATATATATATATATATATATATATATATATGTATGTGTGTGTGTGTGTGTGTGTGTGTGCGTGTGAGCATGTGTGTACACACACACATATATACATATATATATAAATATATGCATACATATATATATATATATATATATATATATATATATATATATATATATATAAAATCTATATTTATATAGATATATATATATATATATATATATATATATATATATAAAATTTATATTTATATATATATATATATATATATATATATATATATATATATATATATATATATATATATATATATATATATATATATATATACACATATGAGTGTACACACATACAGTACTCTACACACTGCCACTACTGGCTGGAATGCAAAAAACACTCGCCAAATTACTTTAGATACTTCCCATAAAAAAGTAAAGAGACAAACACACATTTAGAAACACTACAACACTACTTTCTACATGACTATCGGAATTCTAACACCCTGCACTTTAAGTTGCAGTAATTCTTTTTATCACAAGTAAGTCACAGGTGAAGGAAAACCTACAACAAGTCTGTCTTAAATGTCAGTGAAATGGGAGTCAGTTAGATGAATTTTCAGTCAAATGAAATTTATGTGAATTGGGTGTCAGTCAAATGGGTGTCAGTCAAATAAGATTTAGGTCAAGTGACGTAGACACACACACACACACATATATATATATATATATATATATATATATATATATATATATATATATATATATATATATATATATATATAGGTCCCTAACAATTGATCGAGTTTTTAGAAACTCAAAATTCATGTAGTCGAGACCATTTCCATATGATCAAGTTTTTGAAAATTGAAAGGTTTTGTATGGAGATAGCGGTACAGTGAGGATCATGAAATTTAACCTTTTCCACACTGTAGTACTATCTTGGAGTTGGTATATATAACTTGCAGGAGGTGTGAGGTGCAGAGGGGTGCAAAAATGTAAAAAAAATGAAGATTTTTGAAGGTTTTTTTTTTATGTCCGAGTTTTCGGAAACTCGATCATATGGTCTTGACCATATCAATTGTAAGTTTCTGAAAACTTGATAGTCTGACATAGACCCATATATATATATCTATATATCTGTATCTATATATCTATATACCTATATACATATCTATATATATATATTTTTTAAATGAATGTTTGCATATGTATATATATATATATATATATATATATATATATATATATATTTTTTTTTTTTACAAGAAAAACACAGCCAAGCTAGAGTTTTCACTGTGTGATGCATTAAACTGAAGCCCACAGGGTGTATGCAAATGACCCCTTTAGAATGTCAAGTGTTTCAATTACCTGGTTTCTGAACATCTATAACTTTTTTTACTTTTTAAGTATTTATGGTTACATTCAAGACAATAATGCCAACCCTACTAGCCAAGGACATACATGTTTTGGCCTTTTTTGTCAACCTCATCAATACAGGATACGTGGATAGCTTGACTATATTTCAGAAACCCATGCCCCGGGATTCATGAAGCTTGCGCTAGACGTAGGTGTAGTGTAGGTTGTATAATGCCAAATATGGCCGCCGAGCGATTCAGGTACGATCCAATTCCACGTGCACTACCAGCGTACACCAGATCTGCACAGTCCTCGGCTCAGATATGCTAATCACCCCATGAGCAGTACTGCACCATGCAAATAAAGATACATAGCGATTCATTAAGTGGTGCAGGCATAGCGTAAGCCCACAGAAATGTAAACCAAAAAAAAAAATGGTTTACATTTTGCCAAACAGAACATCGGAGCTATGAAAATGGACCAGACTCATGTATTACAAAGTTAACATATGCCAATGGCTAAATATACAGCCAATGGCATAAGAAAAGATGCACAACACCTAAAAAACAACATTTAATGTCATGTCCACAGTAACGCAAAGTACAACCGCAGGGCATGTATGCGCAAACGGGAACACAAGGAAAATATATACAAATGTCATAAAATCGCAATGTAATAGAAATCATGATTTCACCATAATACTCAATGGTATGCATGGTACACCACAACCAAGCTGCAAGGTTTGCTAAGGGTCTGTGACAGTGTTCGGCGTGGTAACTATGTATTAGTAGCAATGCTATGCAAATGAGGCAAGTAATAGTGAATCGCAAACATCCCGCTGGACTAAGGATGTACCATACGGCGCAGCACTACAACACCGAGGAGTGGTTTGGAGGTATACATGACATCAGCAGTGGAGTGTGCCACTGTAGCTGTAAGCACATTCGAGCAATGCAAATCTGGGCTGCTCATTGCTAAGCAAAGCCGCAGGATAGGGGTGGGGATGTAGGTATAGCATCGTTTAGCTGAGAGCACAATATGGTTCCCAAAAGTGCATGTGTATGTGGATGAAAACGTGCCCGAAACCTGGTAAGTGGATGCACGCGCCGCGCACCATAGCTCAAAGAGGAAGATTAGGAAAAGAAAATAAGGAAATGATGGGGTAGGGTAATTGGAGTACAACTGAGCAATTAACACCTATTAACTACAGTGGGCAATCGACGTCAGCTAACAAGTCTGCTCGCAGCAACCTGCAGAACAGGATAGGGGAGGTGTCGGATTGCAAAGAAAAGAGAACTGTCACCCCAGAGCAAAGCAAACCTGCAGTAGATCGGCCATAGAACACATTTCACAAGATAAGCCAGGTTTTGGAAAGTACAAAAGAAATCAGGCTGCTGGATGCATGCCAGAAAATGGGAGGGGAAATGTTAAGAAATGTTAGGGGAAGGGCAAGAGGTAATCCATGGCAGCTAAATGTAATTCAACACCAAAGGCACCACAATAGCAGTACCTGTGGTAAAACACATAAGATACCCTGTAGCTCCGATTGTACATAAACACGTTATGACATCATCAGTGTTCAAAGCACAATAGTATAAAGTGTGAAGGCACCTCACTCACACCTGTATATTCCCAAACACTGCACCATCGGTGTAAACAGATGGGGAACTTATACAATGTACATGTTGGGAGCTGCCATAGCTGTGATTCATCACAATGTGTTAGAGACTGAAGGTGTTCTGGAGGATGATGCTGACAACCACCGGAGGCCCCGGAGGAGGAGAAGAGTGTTCAGACTAAGGGTAACCTACCAGGGGCTACATGATCTGGAGATAGTAGAGTGTTACAGGGTGGACAGGGACATCCTACAGCAAATAGTTGAGCTGTGCCAGGCACGCCTGAGATCCAGAAACAACAGAGGGGAACCCATCCCGGTGGACATGAAGGTATGTGTAAGCTTGAGAATACTAGCCACAGGTACCTTTCAAAGGCCAACTGGAGATATAATGGGGATCTCACAAGCATCAGCATCCAGGGTACTACACCAGTTCCAGGATGCCATGTTACCACATGCCAATGAGCATATATACTCCCCCCGAACTCAGGAGGAGTTGGCCAGCAATATGCATCTCTTCCACCATGTGGCACACTACCCAGCGGTACGTACTGGGTGTGATAGACTGCACGCACATACATATCAAGTCACCACCCGATGAGCATGGTGGGTGCTACATAAACCGCAAGGGGATACCACTCCATCAACTGCCAGGTCATGTGCAATGCCCAGTGCATTATCATGGATGTGTGTGCTGCCCTGGAAGCTACCATGACTCCCACATCTGGCATGCCTCACAGCTGTATCAGGTATTTGTCAGGGGGAACATCCCACGTGGCCACCTTGTGGGGGATGCTGGCTATGCACTGGAGCTGTGGATGATGACTCCCATCAGAAATGCACACACATCCATGCAAGAACGCTATAATGAGGCACACGCACAAACCAGAATCATCATAGAGTGTGTGTTTGGGATACTGAAATCACGGTACCATTGCTTGGACATATCTGGTGGAGCCTTGCAGTACTCTCCAGGCACATGTGCCCACATCTTCATAGTATGTGCCATGCTACATAATATGATCCTGCGGAAACAGCTGCAGCAGGGACATAATGGTGAAGGCCCACACAGCCCACCGGAATTGCCAAGGCCATCACAGGCACAGAGGGATTCAGACCACGAACACCCTGTGCCAGCCCCAGTAGGCAGATGGAGGCATGCCCAATATGCCCATGCCTTGGTAAAAAGAGGGAACGTATAGTACATACACTGACAGTGTAGGCCCCTACGGACTGACACCTCTCCACCTGCACACACAGTAAACTGGATGGCACACACACATGACCACCTGTAAATTGTAATGTATAGGTGGCCTACTGTGTGAATCCTACATAGGCAGCCCTCAACCATTGCACACACAACAGCTATTGGAACAAGGAATATCAACACCTGAACAGTACACGCACCTAACAGCATATGTTGATACTGTATGTATAGGTTCCTAGGTACATCGGTAGGTACATGCCCGATTGTCAGAGGCCATTCATCAACCGAGGCAAACAGTGTCTGCTGTTGCCACCACATCGATTAACCAACTGTCTCTTAGTGGAGCAGAGCCAATTGAGGGATCCATGTGTGTAATCACTGTTCCACATGCACTCTGCATGGATTCCCTGGTGTGTTAATGAGGGTCTCCATATAATTTAATCAGGGATGTAGTGGCAAAGCATGGGGAGTACCCATGACAGGTATCTGTCACCCCAGCATGCTCCAACTATGGTTGTGTGAAGGTGTAGCACATTAAAGTGTGTGGCTCACTGTGACTTACATTCCCAATGCTGGAGCACATCCATTAAACATCACTCGGACATACCATTAATAGGTCTCATCCATATTTAAACTAACTGAATTACACATTTGATTGCAGTATGGAGTAACAGCCATAGTACAGTCCACATACAAAACACCATGACACGTGTACAAATCCCAGATGCCCAAGTGGTAAATGCACTGACTGTCGTGCATGTACCCGGTTCCACGTCCTGCAAGGGCCGTTACGTAATCCCGAAGGCACGAATAATGGATGTTGGATGCGGGTCATCAGATCAGGTTTAGCACATGTTAGGGGGTTTATGTGTTGGCAAGTGCTGGTAAGCGTCATTTAAACATGATTAAATGGATATGCGTGAAACAGGGCTAAGCTTTGATGAATATCATGCAGATCACGGTCAACGATGTCCAGAACAGGTGAAACTAGCATTATTCACCCCTATACTAATAGTGCCTGCTCTGAAGGGTAAAACAACCACTGCCAGGAGTAGAACACGCACTCATGTACACAATCACCTAACACTAAGCTACCCGAGATGTACCAACGGCAGGTGTGCATTGTGACAGATTAAAACAGAAACGTGCAGAGTCCAGGAAACAGTATACACCGCCATGTACACAACGAAAGGTGTGTTCTCCCTCTCACTCTCTCTCTCTCTCTCTCTCTATATATATATATATATATATATATATGTAATAGAGATAGAAAGGGTGATAGAGGGATATATGTCAATATATACGGATTAACCTATATCTGCAAATATATAGATAGGTCAACGACATGTAAACAACCATGGAGGTACAAATAAATAGGATACTGCCAATTACTGAATGTTTTACATACCGATACACGTAATCACGAGGCTTAAAGACTGAAAGACCACAGTACCGGAACACTAGAACTGCGAGTAATATTATCACGATGTTAAGGGACATTCAATTATCGCTGCTGGTGCTGCGGTCCAGGTAGGTACTGTGTTCAACTGTATTTGTGATTGCTATAGTCTGTGTAAGTGTGTGTTGAGGGTGCCATGTGTGTTTCCGTGGGACTGTAATGTGTGTGCGTGTGTTTGCATTGTGTGTCTGTTAGTGCTAACTCGGAGGTAGATCATTACGGTAGGTGTGGTCAGAGCTGGCCGTAGGCATACGGTTACCACCTGTCCCACTTTAAAAGGGACAGCCCCTCCTTGGGCAGTTATGTCCTGACAACAAATATTAAAAGGGCAAATGTCCGAGATTGTAGGACATAATTATGTCCCATATATTATGTAATAGTTGCATTAAATAGTTATTCCTGTATCTAAAATATGTAAATGTTATAAGAAACATGATAAGTAGCTAAAGTGCTACAAGAATAAGTATGTATTTAGGATAAAAGTACATTCTATCCTGTGTACTGACCGTGGGTATGTGTCGGCCTGTAAACTCTGATGTGTGTCCTGCAAATGTCCCACTATCGCCATTTGAAAAGGTGGCAACCCATGCCAAAGAGGTACAGTAACCAACACAACTACAATGAGTGCAAATATCTGTGACAGAAATACACGCGACAGCTGTCATTTAGTAACATTCCCTTACATATCAATGTATTTCCAGAGGTATTGAAGTATCAACCTCACCTGCATGCTATATAGGAACCAATTAACAATGGCTCAATGTATAAGCCTGCAACAACCATAGTTTTAGTCTACTAAATGATAGGTCTTCAATTAGGGAAGGAGCCCACACACACTTATGGAATATGTAGAAATGCAGTCCCCACAAACCTGTATATGCTATGTACACCCACCTACATCTCCCCCACACCCGAAACAATTGCAATACAGACTGTAATAACATCACAAACATCCACTCACTCAATTACATCTGCAGAAGCGTTAACATACCTTGTGAGAAACACATTTGTAATGGCGCCATGTGAAATCTTAGTTGGTGTATAATGGAAAAGACGGCGATGTTACAGGTTTTGTTTGCAATAGTCCCTTATCAGACGGTTGAGATGACAAGTACACTCACATGTAGAACCACATACTCTAGCCATCACACACAATCCATGGGGGACATGAATTCAAAATATCCGTGTATCTCCAAATAGCAGTTGCAATTCCTCACAATAAAACACATACAGGCCGGCTCCCCGAAGGTAGGGCAAAAGGGAAACGCACAAGTGGAGAATTCAATTATACCCCACTGTTGCCGCGTAATTGGCGAATGGAGTAACTGCACAGCTGATGTGCATGTAATAATTTACTCAGGAACACCAATTGGCGGCAGGATACCACATGTTACAGGTATCTAGGTATATAAGGATGCCTTGCCATACATTCAAACCGTATGCTCATACCATAGAACCGTTTAAACAGAAAAAGTGTAAGAGAGATATTTATGAAGACTCAGAACGCTAACAAGGTATGTAGAACACTTAGTATGTTAGTGTATGTAGGGCCTGTTTTGTATTAATTAAAGTGTACGCAATGCATAAAGTGGGAAAAGGTATTATGTAGTGATGTCTTGTTGAGCATAGTAATGCTTGTAGAAATTGTGTGTCCTGCTGTGGGCCACAAGGTAAACATCTCATACACCACAAGGGATGATACATGAGGGCTTTAAACACAACAATTCCACACCACCCACCATCATTGGTAGGGTTTGTCCAACAAGTACGTGCCATAGCAGGGGATAGTATATGTTGATATACTGTCACAGTAGGCATGTGTATGGGCATATAATGAGAATAACATGCCTAAGGTGGTCCTGCTGTGCAAGTATGCTTTGCGTTATGGGATAATGCTTAAAATATGTGTAATGTACAGTATTGTAGGTAGATATGTCAGATATTTTACACATCATAACTGTTATATCATGCAAACAAAAGGTATGTCTATTGGCATGTACAATACACAATAACAGGATACATATGGCTTGTACTCCTGGGACACTGTAACAGCATGATAGCTAATTGAAATGGAAGAGCTACTCAATTATCCATGCACAAAGGACATGTAATAGCTTCACAGGTTCATAGTTAGTTACTATGCTGTCTGGCCAAGTCCATTTGTAAGCCCAACTACAGTGTTTTCACTGGTGGCACCTCCCTAGGGAGTGTCCTGTGTCTCTGAACAGCAGAGCCATTTGTTACCTGCACCTGTGTACAGTACAGCCACTGCAGTGATCTCTGGTGTACATGTGTGTCTCCCATCCACCCATCAAAGTATCTCATGAAGAGTGCTAGTGAGGGTCCCTGCTTGATGTACATAGGAATCATGTTCCAAAGCATGGGGAGTGTCTGGTTCAGGAATGTATCCCTCAAGCACGTCCCACTCATCGTTGCATTTGTGTACATATCCATGAGCATGTTGCTCTCAGTGGCTTTTGCTTATGTTGCTTATGTGGAGTATATCCATCAATATTGTTTTGGACATGGGCCCTGTATTTTCAGCAGAGGTCACCCCTGAGTATGCAGTATGAAAATGTGTACAGTTTTGGTGTCTGTAGTTGTGCTGCATACGTCATCCTTCGGAGGTCAATAATCCTCATAGTGTGTTAATGTTGTGGTATGTAAAGCCGTTGCTGTTCTGTAAGGTACACCCCAAAAGGGGTGTTGTACCCTTGAACGTGTATCATACATCAGGAGTACAGAGGTACCAAACAAAAAGGAGAATCCACTCAGCCTTGCCAAAGTCCTGCGAATCCAAATAGGCAAAACAAGAAAAAAGAAAGCAGGACACTGCTGCTGCTCAATGAAGCTTTTAATAAAAAACTTAAAAACAAGTTGGCAGGATAATCCAAGGTAGTCAAAATGCAGAACAAGTGAAAAAGGTTAGCGCTTTCGGGTTACACCCTTCATCAGACATCAAACACTGCATGTACAATCTTTTTAAAATAATACTCAACCAATGAAAACCTTGTAAGTCAATGAAACACACGCCTTCTCAGGAGTGTGGGTTTTAAAGGAATAACGTCATTTAGACCAGGGGGTAAGTGTGCCATTAAATCTATAATCCATTTGGTTTCATCTAAAGCGGTCTGCAATCTAACATCCCCCCCCCGGCTATTCAATCTAATATTGACTATGACTCTAAACAAAAAACTATGTGTTGGGTGTATGCATATGTGCCTATATAAGGCATTGCTATCATCCCTATTCCTTATACTACCTAGATGCTGTAAGATTCTTACCTTAAACATGTTTGTGGTCATGCCCACATAAAAACTGGGACATTTTGTGCATTCGGCCAAATAAACCACATTTGAAGTCCTACAGATAGCCCTACCCTTAAGAACTATATTCTTCCTTGTTGTTCTGTGTAAAAAATTAACCTCTTTATTAATAAAGCTGCAGGCTTTACACGTACCACATGGAAGTGTGCCTGCCCTACTCTTAAATGGCCTGCTCTCAGAAAGACTATTCTCTTTACATAAAAGGTCACTCAAGTTCTTATTCCTTCTGTATTGAAAATAAGGTCTATTATCAATTAGCCCCTTTAGACTGGTGTCACTGGTAAGGATGTTCCAGTTGTTATTAACAATTTTACGAATGTCGCTGATGTTACTCCCATATGTAAACAGCATCTTGGTGCCTCTCTGTGTGGAGGCATCCTGCATGGACACTGCGGGAGCCTGATGCTGATTCCTATTAAGCCAAGGTCTAAATTTGGTCTGTCTATAAGTCTTACTATTATCTATAACACTCCTTACCATGTTCTTCCCATAGCCTCTCTGCTCAAAATGACCCGTTAGATTCACTAACTCTTGTTCAAATTGCGTGTCATCCGTGTTGATCCAGGAGGCACGACTCACTTGTCCTCTAACAATATTTGGAAAAATATGGCGAGGATGCATGCTGTCGTAGGACAGCAAGGTATTTTTCCAACAGTCTTTCTTGTGTAGGCTGGATGAAAAGCCTGCCTGTTGTTGTGTGACCCTCACATCTAAGAAATCTATACAATGATAAGAAGTATTGGCACTGAACTTAAGAAAGGTGGTGGTGGTGTGTAGATATGACAAAAACATATTGAAAGTATCATGTTCTCCATTCCAAAGAATAAAAATATCATCTACAAATCTTACATACATTAAAATGTAATCCTTCCAAGTATCATTTGCCAAAACATTCATCATTTCCCATTTTGAGAGGACCAGGTTTGCATAGGTGTTAGCACAGGGTGTGCCCATGGCTACACCCTGTGCTTGCCTATACGTGGAGCCAGCTCCCAGAAAAACGTTGTTATCCAACACTAATGTTAACAAATCCTTAATAAGTTCTATTTTATTCTCAATGACTCCCAAACCTGTCAAGAGTTCTGTTATAGAATTAATGCCATAATCATTATTAATCACGGTAAAAAGACTGTTGATGTCCAGTGTAACCATAAGAACATTATCAATATTAGCAGGTTTAATAACATTCCCCAAAATCTGTAGAAAGTGCCCTGTATCTATCAGGATATTTTCCATTTGTTTTATGTATGGTTTTAATAAGAAATCTACCCATATGGAGACATTTTCAGTTACCCACCCCCTGCCCGAAACAATCGGCCTAAGGGGTGGGTCATTCAAACATTTATGCAGTTTGGGTAGGGCCTTAAATATGGGAGTTACTGGTTTCTCAATCAATAGAAACTGATATGTCTCCTCTGTGATACTTAAGTTGTTCCTCAGGGTAGTTAACTTCATATGCACTTTGTCAACAATGTGCTTTACAGATACTGGATTAATCTCCATGTAAGCCACATCATCATGTAACAAATGTTTTATCTTGTCATTATACCATATGGCATCCATTAAAACAATAGCTCCCCCCTTGTCCGCCTTTTTTATTGTTATGGACTCATTATTAGCTAATTCCTTCAGAGCTCTAGCCTGCTCTGTGGTTAAATTATAATATTTAGAAAAAAGACCTTCAGTATAATATTTAGCCATATCTTTCTCACAAGCACTCAAAAAGAGGTGTAAAGTAGGTAAAAGCTGTGGTATAAAACCGCTTGCTTTCTTAGGTACGTTGCAATTAGATATGTCATTTCCAAACATACTCTTCAACATCAAATTTCTACAAAATAACATAATGTCAGTAATTACCTCATTGTGCATGCAAGGATTGCTAGGCACAAAAGTTAGTCCCTTGTTCAAGACGAACAATTCGTCCATGGTTAAATTGTGTGAAGATAGATTATAAACAATGTTATGATGGAAGCCAGGAGTCATTGGAGAGTCCTTCTCCTCTTCCCAGCCTCTCTGTCGTCGCTCTGTGTTCTTCTCCCGACCCCTCTCTTCTTGACAGGGGCCGGTAAAAGTTCCAAAAAACGCTTTCGTCCCTGTGGTGCCTTAGGCCGTGCTCCAGTCCCTGTATTCCTCTCTTCCATGTCCTGTGGGGCAGTCGACAAGACATCATTCCCAGCCGGTAAGGAGGAAACATCCGCTTCAGTTCTGCGCTGCTCCCCAGAACAACGCAAACCGGCACTGGTGGTTTCAATGTTCCCTGTGTCAGTATCGCCTCCCTGTGTATGGCGAATGGAAGGTGAGGGCAGATCGACTGTGTCAACAGTAGTGTTGCGTCGTCCATTGACGACGCAAGCAGGCTCCATACGTCCTACTGCGGTATGTGCTTTCACCGGCAACCCAACACATTCTCTGGAATCCCTTTGATGCCCAATAAAACCTGTGGAGGTGCGCGCCTCTGTCAGCCGTTCATCATGTATCCTAGAATCCCTCTGATACCGTGGGTTTCTGGGCCAAACAAAGATGTTTCCTTTAGAGAAATCCTCATGGTCCCTCTTGATTTTACTCATCTTGTCGAGGCGTAGTTTCTCGGCATTATCATGAAGTGCTCCGCATGCTTGTTGTAGGCGTTGCTTACTTCTGCTGTCAGAAAAATCATTCTCTAATTTGCACAAGAGGAGCTGCACCTCCTCATTTGTGCCGGCATACACATGACCCTCATGCCTCTGGGTACGATACCATATTCAAGACAGGCTTCGAAATGGAATTTTTGCCACTGCAAAAGTTGTAATTTGTTCATTTTAAAGCTTAAGTCTTTCAGCAAGTCCTTAAAGGTCTTGTCAACTGGTGCAGGCATATCATTACTCTCATTTCTATTTTTAACAACATCAAAACCAAAATTTAGAAGCGGGTTTAAAGAAGTCACACTAACATGGAGAATGACAGTCAAATTGTACCTGGTGAGGTGTGGCATGGGTGCATAGGTTATGTTGCAGATCCTGTTACCCGACAGCCAGATGTAAGGGACTATTGCCTTGTGTAGCCTGCTGAGTGGGACATCAGTGTGACCACCTACAGAGTCACCTATTACTGGTGTGTTGGGTATGTTATAACACCCTTTTGGCTGTAGTTGATGGGCACACATGAGTCTGTGGGCTATAAGTAATTGGTGTTATGTTTGGTGATGGGGGCTGCCTCTTTTGCCTACACAGAGAGTATGGAGAGGTCCTGCAACTGTCGTAGTCATACTATGTGTGGCCTGTGGTGGTGGAGATCTAGTGAGACTAGGTGATGAGTGGGGTGTGTTGCAAATGTTTAATGTTCTCACATGAATGTCAGGTTCAGTCTGGGTTGGAGAGAGCATTACCCCCAGCATGGCTACATATGTGCATCTCCCACAGGCTGTAGTGTTGTATGTTGGGAGGTGAGCATTGACTGTGTACATGAGACAATTGCTGTATTGCCTCATGTTTGCCATATTCATCATATAGACAGGCAATAACACTGGTAATTGACACTTGGACATGCCTGTATATTCAACCATGTCTCACAAGATATGTGAGGTACATTTGTACAACAGCTGTTGTACTGTAAGCAAGCTGGAAATGTAAAGACAAACAGTGTACTTGTAGGAAATGAGTTGAAATGGGTGCTATAGTAATTAGTAGCTCATGAAGTGCTTACATGTTCTGAACAAGTGTTGAACATGAATATGCAATACAGATAGGGTGTTGGATAATATAAACCCACTGCATCCCACAAGTGGAGACGCCAGTCATAATGGGAGGCATTGCACTATTACCCTGCTGAGTACGGTCTGCAAGTCCATGAACCTATATCAACGTAGATGTTAGCAGTACAGATGTAGTTGACAGTACGGATGATTGCAAACTGCATAGCATACCTGTGACAGGTCATAGGACATCATCACACATACTGTGCTCCAGCTACACTGAGTATACTAGATGTACCTTCGTATGTCACAGGAGTGTTCTACCAGTGGCCTGTTGACAGAAGCAACACTACAAAATGTGTCTGAGTGACATGTGAATATCACACCAGTGGCAGCTACAGTAAAACAGGGTTAATGTTTTGTACTCCCCCTCATTGTAGCCCATATCACACAGACAAATGGGAGGCATCTGCCTATGTAAGGATGTGAATGGCCATGACATAGGAGCAATAGCTGTCTCAGTGTTGTGGACAACATACAGAATGGGCTTTGTGGGTGAGGTGCGCGACATATGTGCACAATCTGACAGCTGCTAATAGCATTGTCACCGCTAGGTGAATAACCCTGTACCCATTAACTACCACCTAGGCAGCGGTCAACATTATGGACACTGTGTGTAAGGGATGGTGCTGTGCAGGTCACCTCCCTGAGCTGGTGATGTCTCCAGGCCTATTAGGTAGTCATACGAGGCACCCAAGTCATGACAGGGTGCCATCCATGAGCATGGAGATCATTGGACAGGCATACTTAGCACTTGGGTGATCAATATCAGATCACATATCAACTTTAAGGGGTATTGGCCATGCATGGATGGGCGACACCAGCCTTCACAATCCTCACCTCCACTATGCAGCATGCTGGCTACCTTGCATAAAGACATGTGCAACACTGTGATGTTGGACATGCTACACATACATATCCTGATCTGAAAGACATACGTCATGGATAACCACCTTTCTACTACAAGGATCGCTACATGCTGGACAGATCCCTGTGCCATACATGTTACATGGCGTTGGCAAAATGGCTGTCGGTTACAGCTAGAAAACCACACATCCTATGCCCATACATGGCCCAGGGCATACACACTACTGCATGACCTTGCCCGTGCATGCTTTAGTTGATAACCATCCCTGCGAATAATGTCCAGCTAGCCATTGTCCCATGTGTATCACATGTGCAACACAGGCGATACGTGGCAGGATGTTGAACTGCTGTACAGTGCCGTGTAGATGTATATGGCAAAGCACATAAATGTAAAGGTTTCCGTGCACATCTGCATTGTCACTTCTCATGTCCGTTAAGGCAGTGTATGTGTTGATATGTGACATATACACAGCATCAAGGTCAACAGCATAACTGTGGACACATCCAGGCATGTGCTGATAGGTAAGAACACCAGTACAGGCAAACAGACATGCCCACATCAAGACAGCATTCACATGGAGTATGAGCGATGTAATGAGGTGACACACATATATGGTCATGATATCCAATGCACAATGGGTGTTACATGTGTGTGACACGAACATGTCAGTCATGTCAGTGTCATGACGATTTGCAAAGATAACTGTTCATATGTACCAGATTTAATACAAATGTATGTGCAGCTGTATCTTTGTACATCTCTGTGATACTGTGACCTGTCTCCATCATTTTGTCTTCCAGATAATGCCTCGTTCATGCCTGCCAGCATATAGCCACCTGGAGGGTGATGCCCTCATACTGTACCTCTATGAGGTATTGTTCAGCCATGTGCCACAGCATGTCCAGCAGTGTGACAACCTGTGGTAGGAACTTCGCAGGAGGGTTAATGATGTGGTTGGCCATAACCGCATCTACCAGCAGGTGCGCAGACACTGCGCGGACCTGATACGACATGCGAAACAGCGTGCCAATGCAATCGCCAGGGAACAAGATAGAACAGGTGGTGGGCCACCAACCCAGCCCCCACTCACACCTACCGTGGAGCTACTGGCCAGCCTGGGGACACCCTCAGAACAGCATCCACAAACACTAGCTGCCATCGTGGAGGTGGGTGTCTCCCAACCACCGAGCCTGGAGTTGCCTGGTAAGTCACTACTGCACATATAACTATTATATCCCATTTAGTTGCATGTGTCACTGTACAATATGTAATGTAAGATCATATACAAGGTATGTTTACACACATGCCGCATACTATAGTATGCTACCCTGTGTATGCACACATGTGCATACTATATGCTATTGTACAGGCGAATGTGTTAACATGCACAGTGCACCCTGTAGCTGTCATACAGTCATGGATAATGTTCAAACTGCTGTGCCACCCCTATACAGGTACCTCTGGCGTGCCGCACAGACATCAGTCCATTGCAGGTGAAACAGTTATCAGTATCAGGCATGTTAATGCATAGATCTATTTGACATGTTGCCAGTTAACACATGTACACATAATGTATAGTCCAGTCATGATATACAGGTTACGTCATCATCAATCACACTGGCTACCCATGTGCAATATATACAAACTAAATGAAACACTGACATGAAACCACAGTATCTGTCATTGCTAGATGTGTGGACAGCTGTGCATACAATGGTGGAGGTGTTGTTCAATGTAGGAATATATACTATACATTGGAACAACACATGTGTGGTACACAAACAGTACCAAACAGTGAGCTGGGATATGTGCAGCCCACAGGATTCACCATTGTGGAATATGCCCCTGCAATGGGTGCACACATTGTGATGTGCCATCTGACATGTCCCAGACATGTAGTGTTCCGGCTGCAACATTGTCTCACTATCCCATAATACATACCCCACATACCAAACATACAACCCTTTGTCTGCATAACCCTGTGAACAGTGATGTATCTGACATCTATGGGTGTATGTCATATGGGACAACACAGACATGTGAGATAGACGGCCATCACAAACATTTGGCCAACACATGTTCACACATGGCCATGAAGGATGGCCAGAGACATGTAGCAATACACAGTAGATGTGATCTGTATACACCCTGTTGCACACTGTCCAGACATGGTCCAGCTATAGCCTTTGTTGAATGGTTATATAGTTGATGTGGAACACTGTACATCCTAAAAGCCTGTGCACAGCTTGTGGAGGTGTCACTTAATTCAACCATGTAAGATGTGTTGAACATCATGACTGTGTCACAGCATGACAGCAGTCACCTGTACAGCTTCCACAGACATAGACACCACATCAGGCCACAGATACCGTACATTTCCCTTGCTGCTGTTGGACATCACTGTCAGCTGTGCACCTCGTGTGTGTGGTACATAAATGTCATGTGGGACATGGTGTATTGACAAGTCTGCCATGTGTGGACACGGTTGCCAGGCAGCTAAGACATTTTAGTAGTTGTGCAGGGGTGTCATCCGTAGGTCTTCTGGTGACCTGTCACATGACACAGCATGGTTTAGTGTGTATACACCTCAGTGACATGGATCACAATCCACAGTAGTTATGTAATGTGTATGCACGCAGTCATGGCTATGCACCGTGTGTGTATTCCACACTGTATAGCAATATAGATACCTCATGATGCCATGCAATGGCACAGTGTCAGTACTTCACACTGTATAGCAATGTAGATGCCTCATACTACCCTTCAATGCTCATGCACATCTGCTAAAAGTGCATTCAATCTGTAGGGCATACAGACAACACTGTAATGTGATACCCATTACACCGCTGTACATGTGCCAGGACACCATTGTGACAAACATGTATGCATGTCAATGCACCCGTCAGCAGATTACATGTGATACTACATGTTAATGTCAAGGTCACATCAGCTATGTGTACTGTTAACCTGTGCTGGTCCACATGGTGTATCACAGGGATGCATGCTTGCTACCATGATTGTGTGAACTGCATGCCTTCTGATATGACACCTGCTTGCCATTGTTTGCAACCCAGGGATGTATGCTAACTACCACTATTAATGCCTGAGCTTCATGCCGTCTGCTGTATCACATGCATGATGCATGTCTTCTGTCAAATCACATGCATGGTGTGTGTGTGTGTGTGTGTGTGTGTGTGTGTGTGTGTGTGTGTGTGTGTGTGTGTGTGTCTGTGTCTGTGTGTCTGTGTCTCTGTCTGTGTCTCTGTCTGTGTCTCTGTCTGTCTTTGTCTGTATGTGTCTCTGTCTGTTTCTCTGTCTGTGTGTCTGTCTGTGTCTCTGTCTGTGTCTCTATTGTAATGTAGAGTCTTTATTTGCATTCACAGGTGATGTAGGTGCGTTACCCTCCTGCAGTCCATCTGATGTTAGTGCCCCCACATACTCTAGCAGTGATGAACATATGCATGAGGTACAGGCAGGGTTGTCAGGGACTGAATCTGTGCCAATGGTTGCCATCTCAGCTATATCCCCCTCTTCCCTGCACACAGTTCTCATGCCAACACATACCCCATCACCAGTGGCCATAGAGGAAGGACACTCAGCATGTGTTAGCTTGGAACAGGAATGTGTGGTGGCTACAGAAGGTGTGTCTTCACACCATGGTGTCAGTGTAATGACAGCAAATGTGCCACACAGGCATGTGGCCAGTGCTGCTCATAGGAAGACCTGTGGCAGACATGCACCTGCAGGACAGAGCACAGCAGCTGGTGTCACCAGACACATGTTTCAGTCTGTAATGGCGGCACAGGCATGTGCTGAATGGCAGAACAGAGAAGGGCAGAGGCTTCAGAAGGCTGCTATCCATTCTTTAAACGACAACATCCAGGCATTGGCAAATGCTCAACAGCAGATTGCTGACGTTCTGGACAGGCGATTGGGTGACATGGTTGGAATCCTTGACCGTGGCATGGCAATCCGCGAGTGTGAGCTGTCTGTGCTGGAACATCTGGTAGGAGTGAGGCATAGGCCACGTGGACGTAGGCCAGCTACACCACCTGGTGCAGGTCAACGTGAACTAGCTACCTCACATGCCCGCTCGCACAGTGCCGGTAGCAGTAGCAGTGCAGCTGGTGCTGCGCTGTCCACACCAGGACACAGCAGGCCACGTGGATGTGGCCCCTGGACATTCCCAGCAGGGACATGGTTCCAGTGGACATGTGTCATCAGACAGCAGCCAATCTGTACCTCTGCCTGATAGTGCCCGTGCAACCCCTGGCAGGCACAGGTCATGTGGCCTTGGCCAGACACAGTGAGCTGTATATCCTGGTCTGTACAATCTGGAGCTGTCAATAATACCCCTGTGTAGGCCGGACACATGGCAGAACTGTGTGCACACATACACACACACAGCAGAAACATCTATGGGGCACCACAACACCCACATGCATAACAACCACGCATGTCCAATCAGATCACCGACCCTAACCCACACACATGATGTCATCCACTAGTGCAGACTATGCCCCTGGCAAACATTATCAATCTGTGCATATGATGATGCCTGTGCCGCATCCCTGTCATCCACACCATTGACGCAGGGACATGCTCATATGGTCTGATGCACAGGGTGAACAGAATAGTGAGATAAGTGTATATTACATTTGTTGTGTACTGTTGACATGCGCCAGACATACCATGTAGTACAGGTTTAGAATGCATTGTTATATGCTCAGAGTATGTGTCTTGGTAACAACAGTAACAGCATGTTTGTAATTATGCCCTGCTTCCCTCCTTAAGGTCTAATTGCATGTGCCATTATGTTACAGTGTTTGCAGTTAGAGTGCATTGTTATATGTTCACAGTATGTGTCTTGGTAACAAAAGTAACAGCATGTTGGTAATGATGCCCTGCTTCCCTCCTTAAGGTCTAATTGCATGTGCCAATAAGTAGCAGTGTTTGCAGTTTCCCATGTGTAAATGTGGAATATTGCAGGCATGTATGGCAATACCAGCATGCTATACGTAGCCTCAACCTCACTGTTAGAAAGGCTACCATTCCACAGATGTCCACACATCTACTGATCCAGAAGCATGTGAGCTGTTTAATAGGCTACAGTGGCTAGAGACGTGGCATCCATACCGGGTCACATCACAGGTACAGTTACATGGGGTGGGGAGTTTACATAGCAGTCTGGTTGATGTCAAGGGTAGAGGCCAGTTGATAGCATGAGGCCTCACTGTGTAACAGTAATACACTGTCACATTACAGGATGAGAATACGCACAGACATACACAGAAACACACAGTAACATGCCCACACTCGTGGGGTCAACAACACTATAATGCACACTCGATAGTGTTGAGGTGAGGACACCTGCCTATGTGGTAATCACCTTCACAGTACTGTGCACCCACATGACGTGACACAGAGAATGAACATGTACAGGTAGCCAGTAAGGCTGAGACCGACGGCATCAACAGGGTAGTAGATTGCATCACCATGGGGGGTTAGGGATCCTGTCTGTTCTGTATGGTAGCATACACCCTCACTCCATGCACCAGACAGCCATACATACATACATATACACGCACTGTGCAGTCCACAAATGTCATTCACATACAGATAACTGACGTGTGTGATACACACACCACCTTAGCCTATGTCTTGCTTTCTACACTGCAGTATGTACAGATCTCTACAACAGTGTACAGGGGTGTGTAACAATTGGGATGTATTCCCCACCATATGTGGCATATATGGTCACACAAGCAAACACACATGGCAGTACTGTGAATCATACACCTGCTGTATGATGATACGTCTGACAGACATGCAGCAGTATTGGACGCATTATGTGTACCAATGCTACCTTCGGCAATTGTGCTTCTATATGCACACAGGAGGATGTAAGTGTTACAGGTGTCAAGTGATTTATAGTCAGTAACACCCTGACCACTGTGTAGGTTGTATGTCTTCACCTTCAGGTAACAGTAACTTAGCGTACTGTTTGCAAATGTCATCGTAGGACAGCTTGTGACACACCTGTGAGCTGTCTTCAGCAAACATCCATCTGCAAAGGTGGACCACCACTTTATGTACACCCATCCATCCATACCTGATGTACATCCTACCGTACTGTCAGTATTTCACCATATACACGTGTCAATGATGGGGCTGCATTGCAACTGCATGTTGTAGCTAGACACAGATGAACAGCATACATTAGCTACTGCACATGCATGGTAGCTGAATGCACACCACTACATGTACATGTGTGTTGGTCCTACATTCCTGTCATGTAGCCATGCTTGTATGCATTGCAGTTGGTGGACATGTATGATGACATACATGACACATGGACTGTTGTATGATATAATGGCTGTCATGGGTAATAAGTACAGAGGGAATGTTACCTCAGTCAATATTATGTACTGTTAGCATTCAACATCCATGGACCTACCTTCCATGTGCATGCGTGTGATTGCTGTAGCCACTTGTCTGCATGGAGGACAGCAAAAGCTATGCTATGTACATATGTGTTGTGTGTGTGTGTGTGTGTGTGTGTGTGTGTGTGTGTGTATGTGTGTGTGTGGGCTATGTACATATCCACGGCAATTACATGTATGTCATATCCAAACATGAGTGTTTTTTGGTGTACAGCAACAGTCATCTGTTACAGCTGTATAAGAACCAGGGCTCCTGTTATGCATAGAGCCGACCTGGTTATGAACAGTGGTATCATTGCATTGCATAACACATGATGGGACCCTGTCAGTACATGTGTAGTCTGCACAGTTGCTGTAGACCTATGTACAGTCCACTGATCATGAGTAACATGGTGTTGCAGTAATGTATGGATGTGTGTTGCTGGTCCAAGGACATGGTGATGTCTGAGGGCTACATAGTAGAATGCGGCCTTTACCACTGTGATCTGCACTGGAGACATCTGTTATGGCTCTTGAGTGTGTACTGGTCAGTACATGTGAGTGGCCTTCATGTACGTGTGGACACTAACACCTGGAGCGGTCCGTCACAGTCTTATGGCCCACATGTCTGTATCTGAGGTATATGGTGGTAGCGCTATTGTAGACAACTGTGCCATATATCAGGTGTTCCTCACTGCAGAGATGTCTGTTTTCCCCATTGTTGGATCTGGATTGTCAGCTGTGATTACGAATGCTACACATCTAGCACTGACGACCGGTGTCAGATATATGTAGTGCAGCATTCATGCTAACAATGTTCACTATCGACACACTGTGCCCTTCCGTGTTTAGAATCCGTGTGCATACAAGACAGCCCTTCGCTACTACTAAGTGTGTGACCATGCCCAGTACACCATTGTGTAGATGGACACACAGTACATTCCAAACGGACGTGCGCTACTAAGTGTGTGAGCATGCCCAGTGACACCTTGTGTCCGTTATGCGCCTCTGTGTATGGGCATGACCATTGAAATCCTATATAGCGATAGTGGTCATCCAGGCAACAGATGCCCATACCCCACGTCAGGATGAATTCCTACATAAAACACACTGGTTGACTGTCTTGAAAGGTGGCGTGTCTTGTATCTATGTAGTGTTGTAATAGTGCTCCATAGATAGGCAGTTGTCCCGCTCACACCACTGCCGTGTGTTTGTCTCCGTCTACCTTGGGACAGTAATATGCTTTTAGACTGCTCACTCTCCATATATTCCCTATTGGCGTCTTTGCCTTTGCTGATGATGTCATCCACCTAGAAGTATGCCTATGGGAGTGCTGTGTTCCAGTAATCTCAGTAGCACATTCTGTAACTGCATAATGCTGTAGTGTGATAAGATAGTTAGTTGTATGTTCAACTCCCAGCCCTAGCAAGTGTGTGTGTGTGTGTGTGTGTGTGTGTGTGTGTGTGTGTGTGTGTGTGTGTGTGTGTGTGTGTGTGTGTCTGTGTGTTTCCAGCTGCCTGGGGACAGAGTAATGCTTTTTAGACTGCTCCCTCTCCATACATTCCCTAACGGCATCCTTGCCTTTGCTGATGATGTCATCCACCTAGACGTATGCCTCTGGGAGTGCTGTATTCCAGTAATCTCAGTAGCGCGTTCTGTAACTGCGAAATGCTGTAATGGGATAAGGTAGTTAGGTGTATGTTCAACTCCCAGCCCTGCCAAGTGTGTGTGTGTCTGTGTGTTTCCAGTGGCCTGGGGACAGATTAATGCTTTTAGACTGCTCACTCTCCATACATTCCCTATCGGCGTCTTTCCCTTTGCTGATGATGTCACCTATCTAGAAGTATGCCTCTGGGAGTGCTGTGTTCCAGTAAACTCGGTAGTGCATTTTGTAACTGCGTAATGCTGTAGTGTGATAAGGTAGTCAGGTAGTAAGTTCTATGTTCTAATCCCAGTCCTGCCACGTGTGTGTGTGTGTTTCCAGCTGCCTGGGGATAGAATAATGTTTTTAGACAGCTCACTCTCTGTACACTCCCTATTGGCGTCTTTGCCTTTGCTGATGATGTCACCCACCCAGAAGTATGCCTCTGGGAGTGCTGTGATGCTGAAACTTGGTAGCATATTCTGTTACTGCGTAATGTTGTAATGTGGTAGAACAGACAGGTAGGTGCTCGATTCCAAAGCATGGCAGGTGTGTGTGTTTGGCATTTATACCCATGTGTTGGTATCTGTGGGTGGCTAGATGCAGGATGTGTTCAGTGTGTTTTGTTGCTGACCTATATAGTGTCCTCAGCCCACATATTCTGCCAAGACACTGGGTTGTCAACACATACATTCACCAATAGGTCTGGTGAGTAAATGTCAGCAGCCCTACTCTTACCCTTAATACAGTCTGACCCATGTGACGCAACACAACACACATGCCTTGATAGTAACAACACTACATGATGCAGGTGGCACATGTAGTTTCCTTTTCATTCCTGTCTAATGCTTTGTTGTCATGTAGTCCGCTGTTGTGATATAAATGCAATATCTACATATGTGTGTATGTATGTATATATATATATATATATATATATATATATATATATATATATATATATATATTTATTTATGTATGTATATATGTATACATATAATATATATGATATATGTAGATATAGAGAGATAGACATAGATATAAACATATATGTCTGGGGACATCAGCACTATTGAATGTTTGTGCCGGATGATCTGTACGTGATAACCGCAGATGTATGTATATCTGCCATGGCGTAGTGGTAATGCACATCGTCTGTTGTGTGCAGGGTCCCGGGTTGTAGTAATGTAGACACCAGTTATTTTGTTGCTGGGAAGACCATGGGACATCGAATATGGTGATAGTAAGGCACCTGTTACCAGTTGTGTACGGATCTGAGCAACACTAAGCAGTGGTTATTAATTTGGAGGTTCAGTATGGGTCATATAACTATTCATTAGAAGACTATACTATGCAGATGAGGTTGACAATAGTGGATCCCATTTATCCCCAGGGTGTGATGCAGATCCCTGGAGTGTATGTGTGTAGTTAGCTGGGTGCAGGGCTCGAATATAGTTGACAGCATGGGAAGGGGGCTCAGGCATACTGTATGTACATTGCAGAACTGTGCCTCGGGAGTGCTCCTGCCTTAGCACGCCTAACCAAGGGGTGTGTCTATACCTGCCTGGTGACATTGGGAGGGAGAAAAGCAGTAGTGGGGTAGTCAGGGTGTACAGGCTGCACAAACAGGTGATGATCAGCACAATCAGCAGATGACATGGCCAGCCCATACCTGAACAGTACGGTAATGTGAGCAAGCAGCATACACACATATTTCTTCCACACTCTACACCACTGGTGTATACCTGCAGGGACATTTCACAACACAGTCCAACCAAATGAGAAGGGCTGCGGCAGGCAATGTAGACCAACATGTGCAGGAGGCTGAGGGCAGTGAGGATGTGTCTGCTGCTGAACAACACTTACTGGGGTGACATAAGACTTTATAGACCCAGGGTGACTTACCAGGGGCTACATGAGCTGGGGATGGTGGAGCACTATGGGGTGGACAGAGACCTACAGCAACAAGCGATCCCGAACACAATGAAGGACGTCTTCTTTGATAAAGTCAACGGCAGCCAGAAGTAGACAAACGAAAACAGTTTATTGAAGAAAATTACTCATCCAACCCTCAGATTAAGCGCTTTCGTCTCCAACACGGAGACTTCATCAGAATCTAAGGTAGCACAACACCATATCCCTTATATACTAAATACATCCAATTAGCTGACATTTAATTAAACAATAAGTAAATAAGTTAATGAATCAATAACCTCATTTTGTCTTAAAAGACCATGCCACAAAAAATGCATGCTGACAAATCCTGGAGACATTGTAAAAGCATTTGAAAACCTGTATGAATAACAACCTTGAGAAATACATAGTAAGTAGGAATAAAATCATGATAAATAAAAAGAATCATAAAAAGCATATGCCATACTGTTGTACCAATTGTACTGTTTAAGGATATTGTGTAAAAATATTGTTTAAAAACATATGCATGTAAAGCAATATGTCATACCTAAATATATGTAAAAAAAAAAATATATATATATATATATATGAATATAAATATATAAAAAATGTAAAATGCATAAATATAAATTCAGGTACATAAAAATATATAAAAGTGTATAAATGTATAAATATATAAATATGTAATTTCATAAACATATCAAATATATATATATATATATATATATATATATATATATATATATATATATATATAAAATATGAAACATATAGTACTTTTTCAAATGTTGTAACTTAAAAAATGATGTAACTTAAAAAATGAAAGACCAATGACTATATACGTGTATTTAAATATATGAAAATCAATCCCACTAAAATTGTTTCCAATAAAATAAAGCACAGTTGAATAAAAAGGTTGAACTATTACCAACAATATGTGTATTACTAGGCACAATGCCACATGACCATTAGCTACCCTGCAGACACAGCATGACACCTGTCTGTGAAGCACAGAGGGGTCGGCAATACAGTACTGACTATCTGGATATGTGACACATGCGATACAGCTGACCATACTTGGCATGCTCACACACATGACGGTATGATGGTAATGTCAGTTGACAACATGCGTAACAGTCATACTGGGCATGCTCACACACTGAAACACAGGACGGCCAGCCATGCATACACCAGTGGTCCGGACATATCTGCCAGTACATTGCTATAATCTTGGATGACTGTGCTGTATGGTGTGTGTGTGGTCTATTGTCTGTACATATGCCATGGTCTATTGTTAATTCACATGAGCTATGTGTGCAGGGTACTGCTACCAACACGTGAATGGGACAGTTCTTTGTTTGCGGACAGACCGAAGCCTTTGGATACAGACTGGGTAAGGCACATTGCAGCAGGTGGGAGCAGTTGTGCATGGATTTGCACAGTGTTAAGCACTGCTGATCTCTGGTTACAGTACCTTATACCCGTTTAGACTCCACATTTCTTTGGCAGTGCACTACTGGCATACTGGTAGACAAACATGCTTACAGCTGCTCGCTTACCGCCATTTGTGCTTACATTTGTCACTCACGCTGGGTGTGTGCGATCCCTTGTGATGCGTATTACATCGGACTACATGACTACAGTATTGGGTATGTCTAACCATTTGGCGATGGCAGGCGTTCGACTGTACGGACGCAGCGGCCTGTCCAGTGATGTAATCATATTATATGCGTGTTCCTCATACCATCTGCTCCCATCTGCCTGATACATGGGAGCCGATACTCTGCAATGCTGACATGTGAATGTTATTTTGTTAACGCAGCTGTCCACCGAGTCATGCTACCACATACCTACTGTACGTTTTCCACCTTTCAGATTGCACGACGGGAGACTGTAGGAGTAACACCTTTCCCACTTTGCATGTGACAGTCCCCTTAGGCATATGTCATGTGATAATACTCTAGCCATTGCAGCTGTCCTGATTAGGGGATATTCTCATATTCTAGATGTCTGTAGTGGTTGCTTGTTACAGGTCTTGTATATCTGACACGTCAATATGTTATATGTAGTAGCATAAGCAACTTTACTGCTGCTAGACTAAGCTTTGATTTGTGCTGATATATATATTTCTGTACTATGCATGGCTGTAGGTATGTTCTGCCCTCGTACGTCTGACATGTCTACAGAGCAGGTCCCACTTTGGCTATTCAGAATGGTGGCGGCCCTATAGATCCTATATGTAGAGCTATCACATGTTTCAAGGCAACACATACCCACAGCCAGTAGTAAACTGACTACTTCAACGGTTTGCATACGTTAAGGTTATTCTTGTAGCATTATAATTGCTAATACTGTTTCCTATTACATGTAGCTGTTTCTGATAAAACAAATTAATTTCTGACACCACTACACACAATATATGGCCTCCTTTCCCGAACTCACAGGCCATGTGCCATAACATTAATTTTGCAGGATACAACTGCCCAGACGGGTGTGTCCCTCAAAGGCGTATGGGTGGTAAACCTCATCTATTATGCTATCATCTATCTAAGGTGGTCAGCAAATTATGCACTTTCCATCACTAGCAGACCTCACATACCAATGGGAGAGACTAAACACTGTATCAGGAACACTGCATAACACCCTGTAGGACATATTTAGAAGATTGGTTCTATTAACCAGACACATTGACAGTCACAGAGCATATGTATTCATTCACGTTTGTCGAGGTACATGCTGTTTATGACTCATACATGTTCTCATCTGTCATTACCTGTATTTCGCCACTTGTCCAACTAATATCACTAGTTCTGAAAGTGTTTAGTTGGACTTTGTTACATTCTGATTCCTAACTATGGACGTCCATGCTAATCAGGTACATGGCACTGATTTGGTCCCTATGTGTTCCCCCGATGGTTTACGGACTATCCAGTAGATATGCTCTTCAGGTTTGGGAGGTATAGGCATCTGCTATGTCCACATAGGAATATTAATGACTTCCACTGGGCGGGCCTACTACATCTCTGCCAACCAGCACCTGCACACTTAAGCCCATTATTGCATACCCATGGTTCACCTACCTGGCACCCCTCTATAGCACTCATGACAAACACTTACTGTGAGTGCAGCTGGGGTATGAGCACACCCCTACACATTGCCCACTCTCCCCATCTCGGGACACATGTCATACGTTTTGTCAACCCATGTATTATCACACTTGCACAACCTACTGTTCCATGTACACCTACATCCTGCTCACATCGATAACCACGGGTTCACATGTACAGTGAATTTTTGGGGTCCCGCAAGGGGCACCATTATCCATATTTAAAGTGTAGACCTTGCAGATCTCTCCCACTGGTACTTTCTTGCCGGTGTTTTGGACAGCAGCAGTGAATTTATCTTTATTGCCTGTTTGTATGTCTGACCGGCGTAGCTGGGCGGTGTGGGGGGTACAAAATTTATTTATTGGACCTCCCAGTCACATATGCCCAGTCTGTAAATATGTTACCCCTAATTTCTGTAAAGTAACCTAGTTATGTACATGTTTATATCTACAATGACATATATATTTGTTTTGTGTGTATGTGTATATATCAATACCTGTTGTATGTGTATATATATCTATATATATATATATATATATATCTATATATATATATATATATATATATATATATATATATATATATATATATATATATATATATATATCTATATATATATCTATATATATATATATATATATATATATATATATATATATATATGTGTGTGTATTATATCTTTGTGTGTGTGTGTGTGTGTGTGTGTGTGTGTGTGTGTGTGTGTCTGTGTGTGTATATATACATATATATATATATATATATATATATATATATATATATATATGTGAGTATATAAATAAATATATATATATATATATATATATATATATATATATATATATATATATATATATATATATATATATACGTTTTTATCTATATATACATCTGTGTGTCCGTTAACCAATACATTTCCCAGACATAGACACTTACACATGCGTATTGGGTTTTATCTCTGCTTCAACAGCATACTATTGCCTTAGTCATTATGACACCGACACTTCACTCAGGTGAACTTGTGATCAGTATACTGCACATTATACAGCGGACAGATGTCGTACGTTTTTCATGCCTGGGTGCCGCTGATAATTGTGATGTGATACAGTGTCATTCGACCTATTACTCGTAGGCGCAGCCTATTATTCCTTCTACTGTGTCTGTTTCTGTGCACATTCATATTATTAATGTTAATAGAATGAGTGTTTGTGTTACTGAGATTGTACGTCAGCATATTGATGTCTGCATGTGTCTTTCTGCTTTTCCCAGTTTGGGGTTGTCACAGCAGAACTCCGTTCTGCTCATGGTTGGCAGATAGGTTTTACGTGCTGGGCTGCCAGCCAAGACGCACAACGTCCAACGATGATACGCCCATTCATGCATGTCTCCATGCAGACGATGCTCAATCTGGGAATCGCACCTATGTACTAGCTGACCTCCATGGGCCACTCCATTGCAACTGGCGCAACATACCCTAGCACTCCTGTGTCCATAATCGCATATCCATAGTTTCTCCAGCACACCCGTGTTGAGTTTCCATGCATAACAGCCATTATCCACCTGATATCGCAGCCATGACACACCTTTACACATTGCCCTCTGCAGAGTGTGGGGGCCCTACACACATTTTGTACTACCTCGTGTATTCACAGGGTCCCCATCCATTCATATTTGCACATATGTGCCTTTCCTGGTGTTATGGATTACGAACAATTTGCGGGTTACAAGTGTAGGTGGTCGCAACATGTACTACATTCCGTCTGTATATAATGTTGACGTAGCACTTCAACGATGTTATGGCCACTGGTATAAACCTGCCTCTGGTGTGAATAGCAGTGCTCTACTCATTCTTGTGCAGCTTTATCTGACATACGCTGTGAGCACTTTATAATACCTTACTTGCTCTAGATTCCCTGCACTACCCTTATGTTTGCTTTCGTCTTTCGGTGTTCATTTTATATATATATATATATATATATATATATATATATATATATATATATATATATATGTAATATATATATATATATATATATATATATATATATATACATAATTGCATATTTCTTTTATGTCTGTGGATATTTATCTATACACACATCTATCTATCTATCTATCTATCTATCTATCTATCTATCTATCTATCTATCTATATATAAAAGTTACAGCTGTACAAGACAACATACATTTGCTATGCTACAAGCTGCTTACACCCATGCTGGCACACTTGCATCTACTTATTGTGAGTTACATATGTTTACTGCCACTTCTTTATGATTACATGTGCCTTATTCCTTAAGAAATACCACTTTGATTGATAGAATCTGGTTAACGGCCCCATGCGAGACACACGGTCACCTTTACATGTATAAATGTTGGCTTTACAGCACAGAGGCATTCATTACACAATAAATTAATATGTGCTATAGTCATACTTGAACCGGGAATGCCTTTACGTTAGGCGGATGCTCTAACCACTACACTATTGTTATTCTGCCTCATTTATATGTATACCCATGGTTCATAGCTACTCTGACATATGCCTCACTGCTTCACTTACACAGCAGGCATCCATTCTCCTGCTGGGAAAACCGCAGTACTACACTTCTGACATTCCCTATTTCCTACTGCTCTGGACCTGTGCCGTATGTCTACTCAGTCCAAGGATATTCAGAACTCCTACACTTATAGTCCTCACACATACATGTGTTTGATTGTCAGGGTGTTCATGTGCTGGTCCGGGTTTAGGTTTGTCTGACTGGTGACTAGAACTGCCCTGTACTTGTTCAAATATCAGATGTAACACATGGACAGAGTTAGTCCAAATTTTAACATTCTATCTGTGTTTACTGACGCAGGTGTTTGGGCACCTCTGACCACATTATTAGGTCGGCACTATATAATATAGGGCAGGAAGTGGTTCCACTATATAATACAGGGTGGGGGAGATTTCCATGTGTTTCCCTTCACATTTGACTATTTCATTAATTTATATATACTATGAATATTATTCTGGACATCAGTTATACATTCAGTACAGGTATGCAATAGTCCTGTCAACAAATGTGACAGTTGGTTGGTGTACATATGTGTACGGACCTCCGTGATAATCAGGGACTAGTTTCTACAGTGACAGGGACAAGGCTATGACAAATCAGGGACAATCATGGACACTTCTACCATATTAGTACTATTAACTTGGAAAGTGTTGACAGATTTGTATTACTACTTATTTTCTGCAGTTAAATGCGTCTATTACTCTTAATTGTTGTCATTAGTCATTCTCATTCAACACCTTTCCTCCAAAGGTCACTGGCTTTGTGAGTGATTAAGAGGAAGGTCAGTTATTGTGTGACTGCTCTGACCATTGGTAGGGTTGACACATTGTCATATGTACAGGTTGGGATATATTCTGGGGACACCAGATTGTTTAGGCCAACACATTCCCACGGTCAGTGCAGGTTTAGAACATTCATTATTTTCCTAGCTGAGAGCCTATACCTTTAGCACTTTAGTTGTTAGTCTGTTTCTTGTATGAATTACGTATTTTCTATCCTGACATGACTGCTTTAAGCAACTGTTACATGCAGTATGGTACATAGTTATTTCCTACAATCACAGGACATTTGGCATTGTATCATTGTTGGTCAGGGCACACCTACCCACACAGTGACTGTCCCTTACACAGTGGATCAGGGAGTACTCTGTTTACATCAGTGCATTCATCACCCTATTTCCAACTGCCACTATGTGAATGTGTACAATATATTCTCTCGATTATTCATGTGGGGACACGTGCGTCACGGGCAGGTGTTTGATCCTGGGTAGTAGGTTCTGCATGACCATCTAGGGCTGGACAGTCTCGTGCACCACTACTGCACATTCAAACTTGTGTCCAGATGTCTACAGGACTGGACATCATGTCTTGATACCCATTCTGATGTTTACACAAGTTACTTATCCCATGAGGGATATCCAAAAATTTAACAAGACCAATACCGACCATTCTTTTGGCTTTACGAAAATGTGTTGGGGGTTTTACATGTAAGGGATACATAGTTTGCAATCCTGAAACTGCCTAGGATGACACTGCCTACTTCATATGAGTAGTGGTGGTCACTATGTGCAGATGTGGCTGCACCAAGCTAGTAGGCCAAGTATGGCTGGATTTGGTGGACGTTCAGGTATGGTGGCAGGTTGTGTGCTGTGGAGGGGATGATGGGTATTCCATTATGCATCCAGGTGTGTTGCATTTGAATGGGCCCGTTCCATCAGGACCATTCTGTGGGTATGTGCCGGTGACATTTCTGTACATTTGTATCGCACATTTTAATATTCATATGTTTGTGGGATTGTGTTCTACAGTATGGCCTGTCAGGTTGTATTGCAGATGTGTATACATGTTCTTTGTGTTTCTTTCTGATTCACCCACTGCTCCCTCATACACCTCCAGTTCACCTATTCTGCATACAACGCAGTCTCGCCTTTGAGGATTATACCATTACCCACCCCCGCACACACACATATTCCTGACACTCCATCCATCACTGCTTTGGTTGATGGCCCATGACACGGTCAAGGTAACACATTGCATACACTACATATGTCAGGTACCTGTATGGTTGTGTGGACTACCCTGGCATGTTTCACCTTCAACATGCTATACATCACGCACATAGGTACATGCCCATACTTAACTTTCATGACACCCGGGTAATACCCGTTCAACTGTGACACATCCTGACAAGTACGGCTTGGACCGCATATGTGCGGATTTTGGCCGACTGCTCTGCTCATTGGTAGGGTGCCACCTTTTCCTATGTCCAGGATGGGATATATTCCGGACACATATCTGATTGTACTGGACAACAAATACCCACAGTCAACGTTATGGATAATACTTTTCATTTAAGCCTACATGTTGCCTTATTGTTGTAGCAGTTTATATGCTCCTTCTCTTTCGTTTTCTTGCTTATTCTATTTCTTGTCACATATGGTATGTTAAATATGGACATACCTATTGTATGTGACTATTACATGCGTTATGGGATATAATTCTGTCATACGGTCACTAGATATTTATATTTATTGTGGTTTTGTTATGGACACATCTGCCCAGCTGTATACTCTCCCTCACAATGTGGGACAGCTGGTGACCCTGACCATTGGGCTGGAGATAGCTATTGGCGGCCCGCTAACATGATGCATTTTACTTCCACTTGGTATAACTATCTACACTGTGTTGGACTATGGGCACATGGTTTTCAATATCATTTGTTCGAGGGATGGGGACCCATTATTCCCTACCATGCATTTGTGTTTGCTTCTTAATTTTGTGTTCGCAGGAACTGTCTTGCATGCTTTGCATACGTTTCAGTATCCATGGACACTGACAGATGTGATTACTATTGCATGCAAATTGTTATATGCAAGCATTTTAGGTTGCACGTCGACAGCTGACATTTCCACGCCTCCGTGCGGCACTTCGACACGCCCTATGCACTTGCGCTCGATTCTTATGCATGTGGCTGTGGTGGCAGCGTGCCTTCATTCATATGCATTTGGTGCTACTGTGCCATCTTCACACCACACGGTCGGCGCAAGCCTAACGCCGGCCTTGCGCCAAGCTTCATGAATCCTAGGGATGGTCTTTAAACCCAACTGATGTCCATAAACATTAAGATGCCTGCAAATATACCAACTAAGATCCATACCAAAGGGAAAAATGTCTTGTGGACAAACCATTCAGTAAAAACTTGAAGATAAACCCAGCCAAGCTGGAGGTTTCACTGTGTGATACCTCAAAATCCTGCAATAGAGGCCCATGAAATATATGCAAATGATCCCTTAAGGATATCAAGTGTTTCACCTACATGGCTTCTGAATCCCCCATGACATTTAACTTTTTATGTCTTTGGGGGGGATTCAGTAATCCTCCATGTAGAATGAACTAAGTCCTACTCGGAGATTGCCGTCTAAGAGTATGACGTCAGCACGTCATGCATATGCATGAGGGTGCACTGACTCAGCTCCCAGGCTAACACAGAGCATGTAGGAGTGCAGGGGGTGTGTCAGACTGCTGATCAGTCCAAATATCCACGCCCCTGCAAGTGCCTAAACTGCAAATGGCAGCAGATATGAACGAGTCCGCTCAAATGTGTATACCCCCAACACTACACTCCCCCACATTCAAAATCCCTGTACAAAGGAAATAAAATGTAAAACATTTTTTTTAGTACTCCCGATATAGCTGCCGTATTTGCGCATGTGTGCGCTGGTGTGCCCATTGCTTAGCTACAGTTAGCAGTTTAGTCATCGAAGAGGATAATAAACCACTTATATGCAAATTAAGCCAAATAGCAATAGTGTAGTGGTAGAGCCTTCACACAAAGAGGAGGCATTCCCGGTTCGGGTCCCACCACTCCCCTTTCCATTTTCTGTAGGAAATCCGTGCATAAAAATAATTCCTGACATTTACCTTTCAAATTATATTAAAATGCATCAAAATGGCCTATGTAGTAGTGAACGATATTCTAAATATATATAAGAAGGTGAAACTGTCATGCATGCTAATGAATGCATAAGTAACCTATCTTAAGCAATGTGAAGCACTGCTAAGCAACGTTTACCAGTATTAAGCACATTTAAGAATAATTGTCCATAGCTAAGCACTGATATAACTAGCGCAATAGCTTTGCGCGGAGCTGCGCACCATGCCAACTAGCACAAAGATGTGCACCACGCTAATTAGCACAACGTCGGGCAACGTCGGTAAATGTAGAGCAACATTGGGCAAAGTTGAGGAAAGTCGGCTAAACACAGCCACACCCCCTACCGGTCAGGCCAGTACTAAAATAAAAAAGCAATGACAGGTCTCGAACCGGGAATAGTGTACAACATAATCACAGTACTGATCCACTAAGTCATGACAGCATTTGATGTGCATGGACTGTCAACACACATATACATATGAATCAAAGTTTACCCAGTGCTAAGCAGGTGTGCACTCAGCTGAGACCTTTGAAATCTGGCCAATCACAAATAAGTGCGGGAAATGAGGCATATTTAAGCTCCATAGGTGGGAATACTCCCCATAACTGGTTGTAGCTCCCATCTGCAGGCAGCAATGGCTGGTGTCGGAGAGGGCTCTTGCTTCTCAGCGCAGCGGTGGGGCATTGAGGAGTCAAAAGTGATGATTTGGCTCCTTGTCCATCATCATGATGCTAGACTCCTGCAGGGCCAGTTCCAGGGCACGGAATACAAAGCGGAGGACTGAAACCATCCCGTACATGAACTCATCAGTGCCACAGGCATCCCTCGGACTGGTGAGCAGGTCAGACATCACCATGCAGACCTGAAGAGATGCAAGCAGGACCAACTGAACCAATGGATACAAGAGGCCCGTGGGATGCAAAATGCCCCACTACTGAGTAGGTAGTCATGGACTGAAGTATGTAAAAATTACTAGTGTAGTCGATAGTATGGATAGGTATATGTCTCAATATCACTTAATTTACTTCACAGCTTCAGGTGTCTGTGCTGCGAATCAGCAAGCCTATGCAGATAGGCTGCTAAGGCTGTGCCACAAGGCAGGTTAGTAATTTTTCTGCATGTACTGTTATATAAAATAAGTGAGAGAGCCTGACTAAAGGTGTCTTAGCCCAATAATAAAGGTATAATAAGGCTTGAATAACCTCTCTGCATGTACTGTTATGTAAAATAAGTGAGAAAGCTTGAACAAGAGTGTTGTAACCCATTAACAAAGGTATAATAAGTCCTGAATTATTTCTCTGCATGTATTGTGATATAGAATAAGTGAGAGAGCCTGAAAAGAGTGTTGTAAACCATAAATGAAAGTATAATACATCCTGAATAAGATGTCTGCATGCACCGTGATAACAAATAAATGAGAGAGCCACTAGAAAAGTGTGTAATGTAATTAATAAAGGTATAACTCCTGTAGTGTGTCCGTGTCACTTTCTTTGAAATGTTGATGTACTCTTGCAGTATAGAAATAGTAGTGTTGTATTAAGCGCTGTCAAACCACACTTGGTAGGCCCATAGAAAGAGGATGAAGGGAGTGCCAATATCTCTTATGCATATATAAAGTCCTCAACTGTAGTTTCAAGGCTGGCATGTATAGATAAATCTGGCACATGAGAGCTTGTAATTGTGTTCACCGGAAATGTCAGTGTGCTGCTAGAAATGTAGGGGGCTGTTAAAATATAACTGATAATGTCACCTGAACACATCCAGATATGTAGACATATGAATATAAATAAAATATATAAATACATAGCAGTAACATCTGCATCCTGGACAGTTTGTATATTAGATACAGGTCAGGTACATAAGGAACTAGCAAAATACATCCCACAACGTAATGGACATTGCCTAGTGTAATAATACATGCAGGGGATATATACCTGCAGTCAATAGGAATGTAGTGTAATCTATAAGTACATATAAGTTGTTAATGGAGGTATCGTTTTACACCCTACTGTATGTGCATAAACAATGCAATTCCACACCTCAATGGGTATGTGTAATCTCAAAACATTTGTTGGGACATATGTCCTATTGGTTCATAAATATCTGCATTTACTTTAATGCATGTGCCCTGTTCAAACACCACAATCTTGGTGGCCTGTTGCCACAAATCATTCCTGCATGCTATTGGAATGTCCACTGTTGTTCTATATATGCATGTGTTATGCTTGCTGTTCAACTATTGGAACTCTGGTGTGTTGGGTTAATGGGAATATTACTGCATGCTGTTACAACTAATTTGGAATGCTGTTGGCTATATTGTCATTAAATTCACCTAAACACAGAACGTATGGGAAGGCCGGTCCCAGCGGACCCACCTGTCCCACCTCAGCTGGCGATGGCACCTGGCGCCAGCAGGTCCGGTGCCCAGCTCGGGACCTCCTCCTCCATTAGTCCTATGCCACCTTTGGGTGGAAGCGCTGCAGGGGATGGGGCTCGTCCCCCCATGCAAGTATGGCCAGAGGAGGGCCACCTGTCACCCTCCAAATGGTCCGGGCTGTGGTGCGTAGGGAGAACCAGCTTTTCAGTCACTGATCCCCTACGCCAGCTCGAGGCAAGAGTGGTGCAACTCATAGGTGAGCCTGCAGCTCCTACGCAGCCCCCAGCATAGCCACCCTCCGGGCTGTGAAGGTGCAGTGGTGACTGCCCATGGGTGGGGATCTCATTTCCACTCTTGCCATCTGTGTGCTCATGGGCTTGCGATTTCCAAACATCTTTCCCCGTCAATGGTGTTCACCCACCCCATGTGTCATATTCTGCCCCTTTATGCATCTTGTTTGTTTTGTCTGTTTACCTCCCAAACCTACCTCCCAAAACATACCTACTTCCCCTACCACACATTCCACTCTCACCTGAAAAAAAAAAAAATGGGCAATCTGCTCCCACAAAAAAAATACGCCCCATATATAGCTGCCCATTTTGCACCACTGTCCGCTGGACACAGAAACTGAAATTTAATTGGCAGTACAACATACTTCGTTGTCCTCACCCCTCTCTCAGGGGTGGAAGGTTTCAAATTTCCCTCCAAATTACTAGTATATGCACAGATGTTGCTGTTAAAGAAATGGGCAGCTATGGACCTTCCCTGCACCTGTCCTGCACATCCCGAGCTGTTTTCCCTATTGTCTTTCCCTCTTTGTGCCCCTTTTTCACCATTTTCCTATCTCCCCATTTTCTTTTCTTTCAAAGAAATGAGCACGGGGTTAGCGGGAGTAAGCACATTTAAGCAGTAGTAAGCAGGTTTGAGCGAGTGTACGCATGTGTGCACTTAGCTAAGTATTGCTAAGCATCACGCAAACCCATGCAAACCCACTTACAACTGCTTAAAAGTGCCTTAGTCACCCTGCAGATGTGGGGCCTTGTTCTGCTCAGCAGCAAAATAAAACACCACTGTCAGTCTCGAACCCCGGACACACTAGACTGCATGAAGTACCACTAGGCCACAGTAGATATACAGCAGGATGTTGTTGAAATATATATATCATGCATCAGAATGTGTGAATGTAAAGGAAAGACAGCAATGCCATAACAAAAAACCTGTTCTGTGGAACTTTACCAGCTGTTGTTGTGGAATTGCATTACATGACTGTGATAACAGAACCAGACATTCTAGCACTAAATAATGTTACAGCAGCACTTTACACCCCCCACACAGTATCATAGCAGGACAATCCCCACCCAAATGTACAAAATACCAGTGTGTTCAAGGTACAGCAAGGATGTAGATAGGCATACTCAGTACTGGAATTGTCCAGTATTCATGAGCATCCTGTGATAATGTCAACAAAATAAAAAGCACAAATTGTGCAGAAGTGAGTACATTAATATCCACAGTATAGCAGTTCCCAAACAGTTCATGTGCCAAATGAAAACATCTCAATAACTACATATGTATGGCAACTAATTGTAGAACTTGTAAAGAAACTCCATACTCCCATGTATCTTGTGTTAGCATTTCTAGGGGTGAGTACAATTCTACACTGTCAACTGTGTACTGGAAGTGGCAACATTCAGGTCTGAGTACAACATAAAAATAACTGGCTACATCCTTAGCAACAGTTAGAAGAAGTATACCAACCTTCTGACTTACACAACGGTGTCCACAGCAAACAAGCATGGTCCCCACTTTGGAAATCTGAAAGGGCTACGCCTACCTGACTTAGCAATTTATAGCACTGCGTTGCTATGACAGTGAGTACTGCAAGTACCACACAGCAGGCTGCATGCAATTGCCAAATGGTGGCCACCAATTGGTACAGAGGCCATCACATGCACATGTGCAGATAGCTATAAAAGCAGTCTGTTCTTGCTGTCCACACATGCAATCATTCCATTGCAGGTACGGAGGGAGAGAGAGAGAGAGAGAGAAAAGTGATGTAATGTAAAGAAATATAACAAAAAGAATATATTGAAAACAAATTAATATACTGACAAAAGAAATTATATTGAAAAAAAGATTGAAAAAAATATATTGAAAAAATATATTGAAAAAAATATTGAAAAAATATTGAAAAAAATATATTGAAAGCAAAATATATTGAAAAAATATTGAAAAAGGAAATATTGAAAAAGAAATATATTGAAAAGAAATACTGAAATAAAAAAATATTGAAAGGAAATATATTTTGAAATAAAAATCAATTGAAAAAAAAAAACCTTGAAAAGTAATTATATATTGAAAGGAAGACGTATATTGCGAAACAAATATACCATGAGAACTGAAGTCAGGATATACGACAACAAATACGAACACATACAAAGGAAAGGTATGTAACAGATAAGTATTTACTGGAATGTAGTAGATGTTTATGAAGAGTACTCTACATAGTTTTAATCATCTATATGTGGCAGCAGTACGTATCAATGCACAGATGACCTGCATAACTACTGGTATGGAGAAATGAGCATGTAGCTGTGTGCAGTGGGATGTGACAGTGACATATGTAGTTCAGCATTAAATGTCAAACATCTGATCCATGTTATCTGTGTTCTGTACAGTAGTGTGTACAATGTCTGTTTGGAGTAGTAGCCCATATGGTTATGCAAACATGGATGTGACAGAGTAACAAATGCATGATAGTCATATTAACGTGTAGCTTAGCACTGGCAACAGCTGTACCAGGCTAGTATGCTAAATCAGCATTAGCAGCTATGTATAACCGTCTAATAATTCCTTGTGCTCACATGTGACACCTGTTCATGTTGCAGCAAGGCCCAACAGGTCAGCCATGAGGTACATGGACTTACAACAGTGTTGTCCTTGTGTGTGTATGGCACACACATATGGAGAGATCTGTCCATGTCAGATATATTAGCATGTGTACATGTGCATTGAGCAAGGGACATACTGCAACTGTTTGTGAAAGGTGGATATATATATGTTGTTGAAGGTTGTTATGTGCATATTTCTATGTAGGTTGTAGTGTGTGGCAGACCAGACAGCACAGAGTGCTGGTATATGACATGTGGTGGTTAAACGCTGTGGGTATGATTTGTCAGGTTTGCAGTGTTGCAGCCAGCGAGGCCTGCTAAAGCTACATGGGCCAAGAACACCTTCAATGCATTCCGCACAACACTGTGCAATATTATGACATAACTGTATACCTCATAACCTTCCCGTACTTGACATTCCCACCATGACAGGTGGACTGTATATGTGCCTATATGTATATCTATATGTACACCAATGGATGTTTATATGTATGTGTGTATATATATATGTGTATATATATATATATATATATATATATATATATATATATATATATATATATATATATCTACATATATAGAGAGATAGAGAGAGACAGGGTCATAATTACTGCAACAGATGCCTGGTGACAAAGCCATGGACTCAAGCTCAATGTTGACACTGCATTGGCATCCCTCCTTGCAAAGACTCAGTGCCCACGAACTACCACATAGGTGGTAGTCTACTTAACACCAAAGGTGTGATAAGAGACCATGGAGCACAGGTGGACTGTAGTCTCCCCTTCGATAGTCACAGTGCCACACTAGTCATGTAATCTGTCTACGTGGCACACGTCATCACAAAAGATGTGTCATCCAGGGAAATATAGGTCAGTGTTCCCCTCTACTCCACACACATAAAACCCAATATAGAGCACAATGCCCCATGTGGTATGTACCTCACAAGACATCTACAGCAAGTGGAAAGGACACAGACATACCTCATAAAAAGTACTACCAGTGTCAAACAGATGCCCTATGCAGACCATCCAACAAACCCACAACTAGACTGTGCCGCATACCACCTACCCAGAGAAGACCTCTGCCTAACATACTAAGCTATGTCAAACCCAGATCTGTTGGACATGCTCCACGTAAACAGATCACAATCTCTACAAGCTACACGCTCTAGGGACCCAAATCCTTTGACCACAATAAACAGCACATGCTGGAGGAATAGATTCCTGTCTCAGAGACATCCCATACTCTGGAACAAACCAACTATCCATAGCAAACAAAGCTCCTAATTAGCAGTCATCATAAATAATCCTGGAGATTGTATGGGAGATAGTGAATACACCCAGGCAATCACCTCAGTGTCTCTGCTTGACAGGGCCACATGAAATGTAATTACCTGTGGGTCAAAGGCGAGGGTAGCATATGGCGCGAGTTCTATAGGCCCTAGGGCCAGTAGCCTCTTACCTACCTATTAAATGATACACACCCACATGTACTTGTTGCAATAATTGATATGTGAGGTTGACTGAGTGTGATGGTGAATGTGTTGGTGAATGTGTCAGAGTTCGGTATATGTGTGATAGCTTAGTGGGAAACTATTTCTGTCATGGTATTATGTGTCCTAGCTGTGATCCCATCAAAAGATATGTATGCAATTGCTAGGCAGAAAAAGCAGTATTCCATACGGTCTGACGTAATCCCTTGTTGTTGACTGGGGTGTCCCATTGAAGGCTAAAGCAGTACATGTATGATTATTGAGTGTTACTGCTGGTGAGGCTATGCACATCCTAGTACCGTGGGTAGCTGCCTAAAACACATACAATACACAGAGAATCCCACACAGTTGTGGCAACACTGTAGTGGGCATTGGATAGGCAGAGTCGATACACATGCACACAACATACACACCTTTGTCATACGCAGTACATGTTAACATGAAGCTGTATGCCTAAACAGCACAGTATGGTGTACGTGCAAATTTATTGGAACCACTGTTATGTGTGTTCCCTGTAGTCCTCACAGATTACATACCTCAGGCATAAGGTCTGGTAACTACTGACACACAGTACTGTAAGGTACACAGGTAAAGGTCACCTGGGTTGCCATACCGCTGTGTCTGGTATGTATGTCTGCTGTGTGTGTGGGTATGCCTGTACCATGGCCTTGGTCATATATGTGTTACAGGATATAACTGCATATCTAGCAACATGTATAGTCTAGTACAGCAGCATGCCACCTATATTAATGAATGTGTACATATGTTAGGCAGGGGTCTGCCATCAATGGCTAGTGTGGTATACTGGTAATACTGTCAGTGGACTTTACAATCATTGCAATGGATTACATATTTCATGATGCATTCGCATGATATATACCTCCTGTGGCTAGATGGTGCATTGTGTATCATGCAGTGTGCCATGTACTGTTGCATAGTCTTACATACTGTTTTAACTTTGTTGCTGTGCAAAACATGGTTTGATATATAGAGTGTGCCAGGCACTGTCAGGCATCTGTGGGTTGAGAACTGATATGTGGTATTGAAAGTGTGCATCTTCTGACAGCCAATAGGTTGCTATATATGGCAGTTAATTGATATCTGTACTTTAAAATGTTATGTGTGCTACATTACTTGCTCACACATATTGTCTCATTGTTTTCCAGGGTAATGTCCCACCATCATAATCCTACATATAGCATGGCTGAGGAAGAAGCCATCACAGCGAGCCTGGTGCAGCACTATGAGCTGCGGTTCTTCAGAACCAGCCAGGACCAGCATGTGTAGACTGAGCTGTGGCCAGATCTTGTCCATAGGGTAAATGACATAGGCATGCATAACTGGACATATGAGCAGGTATGCCATCACTGCAGTGATTTAATTAGACATGTCCGGCAGAATGCGTCTGATATCCGCAGACAACAGCTTGCCACAGGTGGAGGGGTAGCCATCCACCCCCCTCCCCCTCACCAGAGTGGAGGAGCTGCTCCTGAGCCAGGTGGCTCCTGGCCAAGAACAACCACAACAAGTAACATGTATCATCATGGAGGCCAGAGCCACCCAGCAAGTTGACATGGAGCATGCAGGTAACATGGCATAGCTGTAGAATACTGTTACCTCTATTGGTAGAGCATGCTTATGTGAGATGTGTACTGTGTATGTAGACGATGTGGTGCCTAGTGTTGTGCAATACTAATAATTAGGAATATAATCTGTAGGCCTGTGACTGTCAACCGTTGTACTACTGTAAGATTGCAAACACACAGTAGCAATGCCACAGTTGTTGCCACTGACAAAGTGTCTGATATCCTTGTAGGTCCCTCTGGTGTGACAGCAAGGCAGCCGACCCATGCTGGTGAGTGTGTTATACCTTTAATATTGCTAATTAAATGTGCATGTCATAGGTGAGGTGTAGGCCATGTACACATAACACACCTATGCATAATGCATGCTGTGCATGTTTGCTGTGAGGCTATGCACATCCTAGTAATGTGGGTAGCTGCCTAAAACACATACAATACACAGAGCATCCCACACAGTTGTGCCAACACTGTAGTGGACATTGGATAGGCAGAGTCGATACACATGCACACAACATACACACCTTTGTCATATGCAGTACACGTTAACATGCTACACATGGCGTATTCAGACACCCACTGTAAGGTCACACTACAGTATCCCAAACCTCATCCACACAGCACACATAATATACCTGAGGGGTAGATGCCTCACATGTGGGTGTGCGACACTCTTCAACACATAACACATTCATGTTAGGCATACCCCCTATTGGGCACCTCACAAACAAATGTAACAACTGGCCATGAAATGGTGAATGTAGCCATGGTACTGCAGTTCAGGCACAGTATGCTATGTGCCAGTCTGGCACACATCAGTAGCCTTGAGTGACCACATGATGCTGCATATTTTTGGCTCATGGTACTACACTCCATCCAGTTACAGTGGCCACAGTACTACACATATCATGAATTGCTATGCACCTCAATGTTGTGTGTTTGCAGACATATGCACCTATATACAATATGCATAGCAATCACCATTTGTAGAAAGTGACACACATATGTCTTGTAATGCTATAGAGTGTATAGGTCACATGACACATATTGTGTATGTGTGATGTTTCATGTTGCAGTTGTGTGGTAGCATGCCATGTCTTGGCTGGTATTGGCATGTCCAGATTATGTCCTACACTCACCATAACCACTGTACAACAGCTATGTTGAGCAATGGTATTCCATCAGGTATACATGCACCACTCATCCGGTGTGAATACATAGCATGCATGTGCTACACCTGTGTCCACAATTATCTGCTAAAGACACATGCTGTAATCAGAAATGGATATCTATGTGACACACTGATACGCATCCAGTCATGGTATATATACCTGTGACTGATGGTGCACAGGACATTGCAGGGCTTTTAATACCTGCACATCAATGTTGTGTCCATGTACACATTGCATTCCAGGGTGAGGCCATTCACTGAACAAAACACACATGCATCAAAGCCATGTATACTGTTATTACCAAGGGCTGTCTACACTCACACTGCATGCTGCTGAGCAACACACGTCCTGCATACTGTCCCATTTGATATAAATGTTTGGCTTGTGATACTGTACCCCAACATCACACGCTATTGAGTATGTTTGGGATTGCTGGTGGTGTGTGTGTGTGTGTGCATCTGTGTCTGTTTTAGTGAGGAGTGTATTTGTGTGCATGTGTGCATGTGTGCATGTGTATATATGTTCATGTGTGCATGTGTGCATGTGTTCATGTGTGCATGTGTACATGTGTTCATGTGTGCATGTGTGCATGTGTTCATGTGTTCATGTGTTCATGTGTGCATGTGTGCATGTGTGCATGTGTGCTGACATCATGTACAGGTCGTAAAGTGCGTTTCATGTCTTCCTCTCACAGGTGCTGATTTAGGGCTGGTTCAATGCAGCAGGGAAACTGATGTCACTGAGCATGATAGTGATAATGATAATAGGTTTGTTGAGGCACAGGCATGTTTGCCAGGGTCTATCGTTGGGCCACCAATCGACACTACACAAGTGCCACCCCATCCATGCACACAGTCATACTGCCAATACATCCATCACCAATGCCCTTAGCAGAGGGACAGCGTACAGTCAGCATTGGCCAGGACAGTGTGGTATCCATGGCACATGCATCCCAACACAGCAGCCATACCCAGATGTCTGGAAGGGTAGCACATAATCAGATGTCTAGGGGTTCTCGTCAGAGCACTGCTGCCCATCATGCCACTGGCAGACGTGCCACAGGTCTTACAACCTCACGTATTTTCCAGGCTGTCATGGAGGCACAGGCACGTATGGAATGGTACACCAGACAGGGGCTGAGGGCACAGAGGGCACATAACACCGCCATAATAGACAGTATCCGCGACCTAGCTGGTGCAATCCGTAATTACACTGAGGTCACTGATAGACGTTGGGGAGAGACACTAGATGTCCTCCGTAATGTCATGTCCATGCGTTGGGACAGTGCGGGACAGTTGAGTCATCAACGTAGATGTATGGCATCAACATCAGCAGCTGGCAGTCACAGTGGACATCCCTCAAGCAACAGCCGCTCCCGTAGTGCCAGTACCAGCCCCAGCAATGTTGGGGGTGGGCTGTCCATAGAATGTCCTAGAAGACCATGTGCACGTGACTCTGGACAGTCCCAGCAGGGACTTGGGTCCAGTGAACATCCATCCACCTCTGGGGATAGTACCCAGTCTGGCTTTGTACCTGATAGTGTCAGTAACACCCCTGCCAGTCACAGGTACCGTATCCATGGCTAGAGATGGTGATCTGTAAAGCCTTGCAGGTACTGTCTGTGGCTATCCCACAAATACCCGTATGTGGCAGCCACATGGTGGAACTGTGTGCTTGTAGACACACACACACATAATCCAGACACCTTGGGCTAACACATACCGACACACATTACATCAACATTCGCCCATACCAGTATTCTTGCCCCTCACACACACACACACACACACACACACACACACACACACACACACACACACACACACACACACACACACACACACACACACACACACACACGTGTCAATTGGATGGCTCACTGCAGGCCTCTGGCAGACCAACAACACACCCTGTGCATATGATGAAACCTGTGCCACCTCCTGTCATCTGTAACATCAATGCAGGAACAGGCTACCATGGTGCTGATGCACAGGGTGTCTTTACAGCAGTATAGCAATGTTAGCATGTTGTCAGCAGTAGAGTGTAATGATATGCTTGAAGGTGTAGCTGAGCAGGCATGATGCATTAAAGCTATGATTCTCATTGTAGTGTTGTTTACACCACTGTTAGTTCTAATTGTATATTATCTGCCCATGTGCCACTTGGCTGATGTGTGCAGTATTGGCAGCATGTGTTAGAGAGTGGACAGTATGTGTGGGATGTGTGAAGCACATATTTGTAGGTGTACATTTGTGAAAATGGTGGAGGTGCACTGTCTGCATGTACGTGCATAGTGGACACATGGGCATGGTGACATGCTCTGTATTACACAGTAACACTCCACAGTTTCTATTGCTGGCCAGTGTGCATTGTACTACACACATTTTGGAACCTGACTACACATGTGTGTATGACATGGTTTGACACTGTGCTGTGGGTGATACTGTTACTATCTGTCATTGTTTTGCATTTTGGTAGTATACATGACTTCAACAGCCTGACCATAACCAATCGTTATATGATGTCTTGACAACTGACACAGATGTAGGATACACAGCAACGTTTGGATCCTTCAGGTACTATACTATGCCAGTAACCAGTGGTGTTCGGCTGCACCCATTACTGAGACCACTCCTGTTCGGCATATGGCTCGCTTAGGTACAAGCAATCACAGTAGGGATATGTCTATCCACGTGTGCTAATGCATACTGTGGCCTATACTGCATTCTTCAGATGACACACACATCCTCCACAAGGGTATCATACAGACAAATATCTGTTGTCAAACCCATGCTGTAAAGCTATAGGCCAAACTAAGCTTAGTCATCCACCTTTACGGAACATAGTATCCCCACAGTACAACATAGGTAGTGGCCACCAACATGATGAACAGGTACTGATGTGTACATGCAACCTAGTGTTACGTCAGCTCTCCTTTGATAATCACATTCCCTAAGGTATTTTGAAATCCCTCGGTGGATCACATAAGCAATAAGGGGTCTGCATGCATGTCCACAAATGTGGTTGTACACCTATAATGCATAGTCATCACTGACAGACTCTGCTGCATTTGAACAGGTCTGACATATACCTCGGCCATAAACCCTCACTCACACAATTCAATAGAAACCGTAATGAGTGTGTGTGACACGGATGACCTTAGGCCAGGCATCACTACAGTGGCTGGCCTTGTCACAAGCATACAGATGTGACCTAAGGTCTGTGAAGCAGCAGCACAGTTTGGCAAAGATGACAACTGTGTACTTGGATAAAGCAGGGTTCCCACACATGCAATAATTGAGGTAACATGTACGTATATGTATTTGCCTCACAGCTACCTCACATGTGCAATGCCTACTGTTATGTCATACGGTAGTAAAAGCAAAACCCCTAGCACATTCACCAAGTGCAGGATGCAAACCCCTACCTAACTACTTCATGATACTAGAGAAGTACGCATCAACACGTCGTGCTATACACATTACTGGGAAGTCTCTTTTCCACAGGTATATTTGTAGGATGGTGACATCATCAGACTTGACAAAGAATATTTTACCACTTTTAAGGTCTTTTGCTACTCTCCTAAAAGGTTGCTCCTTCCCAAGGAGACCACACACAAAGTTGTTAAGTGCAGGATTCAAACTCCTATCTAACTACTTCATGATACAAGAGGAGTATGCATTAACAAGACACACTATACACATTACTGGAAGTTATCTTTTCCACAGGTATGTTTGTAGGATTGTGACATCATCAGACTTGACAAAGAATTGTATACCACTTTTAAGGTATTTTACTACTCTCTAAAAAGGTTGCTTTTCTCCAAGATCACACACACACAGTTGTCAAGTGCAAGATTCAAAACCCTACCTAACTACTTCATGATACTAGAGGAGTACGCATTAACATGACACACTATACACATTACTGGGGGTTCCCTTTTCCACAGGTATATTTGTAGGATGGTGATATCATCAAACTTGACAAAGATTGGTTTACCACTTTTAAGGTGTTTTACTACTCTCCTAGAGAGCTGCTCCTTCCCAAGGAGACCACACACAAACACAGTTGTCAAGTGCAGGATTTAAACCCCTACCTAACTACTTCATGATACTAGAGGAGTACGCATTAACACGACGTGCTATACACATTACTGGGTGTTCTTTTTTCCACAGGTATATTTGTAGGATGGTGACATCATCAGACTTGACAAAGATTGGTTTACCACTTTTAAGGTGTTTTTCTACCCTCCTAAAAGGTTGCTTCTTCCCAAGGAGACCACACACACAGTTGTCAAGTGCAGGATTCAAACCGCTACCTAACTACTTCATGATACTAGAAGAGTACGCATTAACACAATGCGCAATACACATTACTGGGGGTTCTCTTTTCCTCAGGTATATTTGTAGGATGGTGACATCATCAGACTATACAAAGTGGGTTACATTAGGTGATATTAGGTGGGCTACATTGAAGGAATGTCTAAACACTTTGGCCATGTCATCATCAAAGGGGAGTTTACTATCTACATGTGTCCCCAGGGCCATAATGACTTTCTCTGTACATACTGGATTAGGGGATGACTATGCATTCTTTGGCATTTAGCTTGAGGGTGTTGTTTTGACGTCAGGTATCTGTCTCTGCAAGACACTTCTGGAGGATGTCTGTATTAGCCATGCAGTCGATTATGGACCACAGTTACCATTCATCTGCAGACCTGTTCAGCCACACACCTCTCATGCTTGACTGTACCTCTGAGCAGTATCTACTGAAAGGTGGGGTCCCAGGACCAAGACCTGTGGGATGCCATTTGTGACTGGCTTAGATTTAGACATGGCACCAGCAACTCTGAACATGTGCGTTTGATTGGTGAGCCACCTGACCACCCATCCTGTGACATAGCTGTTAATGTTCCAGCTGGTACACTTGTCCATGATGACAGAGTGGGGAATGGTGTGGAAAGTCCTTCGTGAGGTCTGGGTGGGCTGTGTGGACTAATTTCACCTCCATCTACGTCCTTGGTAACTGTTTGAAATAAGTCAACTAGGTTTAGGAGCTAGGATCTGACTTTAACAAGGCAAAGTCGTGGAGAGTCCAGTGTCTGGAGGTCTCCAATGTCTCTGTTTATGGTTTCCATGACAATTTGCTCAATAGCTCTGTAGACCAGGCTGAGTAGACATATTGGTCAATGGTGTCCACGTTCTGTTGTGGCACCCCCTTTGTGGAGCTGGATGACTGTGTATGCCATTCTTTGGGTACATAGCCTGTGATACACTTGTGTCTGGACAGTGAATGTAGGTGAGGGTAGAGTTCCTCATGGGCCTAGTATAAGACACAACCTGGGACACCATCCAGTCACATTGATGCTGTGTTCTTAGCTTTGGTGAGGGCTGTCTTTACCTGCATGTCCATGATGTTTGGGGGTGTCTGCATCCTTCTGTGATGGACACAGGCCATTTTGGGGGTGATGGGGGGTTTACACTGAACTTGTCCCCTGGTTGTGGGCAATGAGAGTTGGTTTGGTGTATTTCTTTCCTTTTTTCAGTAGCTGACAGCATATTTGGAAGTTGACACCTACATGTCTGTTATAACTACCGAAGGCTTTGTGGTTGTTATTCTTACATTCCTTGGCTATTTGTCTTTAGAAACTGTCCTCGGATTATTTTATGAGCGATCATTGTTTCTTCCTGATAATGATCAGTGATGCCTTTCCTTTAGTGAAGTTGGCTCTATCATGTGTTTGTTTCCTCCTTCTGTTGTCTAGCTTATTTATGGGCAACAACCACCTGATTGTTGTCCTGTTTTTGGAGGAGTGCATCTTGGTTTAATTTGTGATGTCTCATTCCATGCATCCCTGTAGATGTTCATAGGATGCACTTGTAAATGATTCTGCAGATTGTATACCATTACCCTATAGCAAGAGGGCTTTGGAACTCTCCACTTTGGTCTTGGAAAGTGTGCACTTTGCTTTTGCAAATGTCTTCACAGTGGTTTCATTGACTGGGTGGGGGGCCCGGATGTGGATGTCCAGTGTGATTACTTCATAATCTGATATTACCAGTGAGGGGTTTATCTCTGTAGTGGAACACTGGTACCCCATGTTGGTGATGATCATGTCCAGTATGTTGTCACCTCTAGTGGGCATGTTGACCAGCTGTTCCAGGGTGTTAGGGTTTTTAAACTCTAGGAAACATTTGGCGAAGGACGTTGTATATGAGTAATTCCACCACTCACTGTTTGGGTAGTTGTAATATCCTAATATAATGGTGTTTGATAGGACCTTTATACTTTCCACTGTTCTCTGGAATACTGAGTGAGGTTCCTGAGACAAGGTACATGATCTGCATCAGGCTACAATCTGATGGGCAGCTTTGGCCAATGTTAGTTGCACTTGCATAGTCTCCAAGGCCTCATGCTGTGCCACTAACCTGAAGATGTGGATATCCATAAGGTAAATGGGTACACCCATTCCTTTTGTATTTCACTCGTAGTTTTAGGTCCAAAGGGCAGAGGGATTGTGAGTGTTTTAGGTGGACCATATCCAACAGCTCTGTGTTTGACATAGCTTTGTATGTTAGGCAGTGAACACCTCTGAGTAGGTGATATGCAAGGGAGTATGGATGGAGAATTTTGAGATGGTCTGTGTATGGCATGTATTTCAGGCTGCTAATGCTCTTTGTGTGGTATTGCTGCTGGCTTTCCAGTTGTTGTAGTTGTCTTGTGAGGTACCTAGCAACAGTGGCATTGTACTCTATTATAGTTCTAGTGAGTGATGAGTAGAGGGGAACATTGTCCTCTTCTATTCTGCATGAGACACATTTTGTAATGAGGTGTGCAACATAGGAGGGTTTCCTGACCACTGTGGGAATGCAATTATCACAGTTGCATCCACTGTCCACCTGTGAACCAAGGTCTCTTGTCACACTTTCAGTGTGAAGTATACTACCACCTCTGTTGTAGTTCTTGGCTACAGAGTTTTTTACAAAGGGGATGACGATGCACCTTTTGGCATTGAGCTAGAGCCCATGGCTTTGACAACAGCCATCTGTCTCAGTGACGCCCTTTTGTAGGATGTCCACATCTTTTGTGTTTACAATTATGGCTCCTGATTTGCAGTCTTCTGGAAAATTCAGCAGCCACAGACCTGCCATGTTAATGTTTACTTCAGGAAAGTAGATAATACACAGTCTGGGAAGTTATCTGGTCCCATGGCTGCTGTGATACTGGCTTTGGAGAGTGTTTATTACCTGTGCGGCTGTGATAACAACAACGTTGCAGTCTTCCATTATAGAGATGTGCTCTTTCATGGGTGAGAGGGGGGTATAGTTAACAGTGAGCCTATCTGCCAAGATGTTGGCAATATCAGTTGGCTCTGTACATTTACTGCCATTGATCTGTAACTCAGAACAGATCTGAGTGTAACCATGACATGAACTTGTCTGTTGGGCAGAAATCTCCTGAGTAGACAGTATGCAACAGAGTACAGATTGGGTTACATTCAGTCTTGTTGCATGGGGTGACTATTTGAGGCCAGTAATCCTCTGTTAAGGTACTTCATTGGTCTTTCTAGCTGCTGAACGCGCCTAGTCGGATTCATCACAAGTGTGTTGTGGTACTCTCTGACAGGTCTGATGACTGCTGAGTAGTGGGAACCCCCTTTGACCTACATGCACAGACCTTGGTAGTTTGTGTGAACCCATAGCATGATTTTCCAACCACTTTGTGAATGTGTTTCTGGAAGTAGAGGTGACCATCCACATTTATCCATAGATCCCTAATTATCACATCTGTATTTAGCCTGTGTATGTGAGCATGCCCAGTATGACCTTTCAGTATGATGCTGAATGGAATCCACTACATTTGTTGGAGTGTGTGAGTACGCCCAGTATAGACATTTATACTATATGTGTATGGAAAATCAAGTTGTATTTTTACAGCAGGGCTCACCTTTGTGTCATAGATCAACAGGGATCATGCTGTGCCTGCAGGGCTTCCATGCAACACTTTGCATAGACTTATCAACATTTCTACATACAGGGGGGACAGCTATTCTTTGTACATTTCTACCCGAGGGCACACCTGATTGTTACTGTGGGTGTACATAGGATGTGGGTTTCACCTGACACTTATACACATTTGCTATGTCTGCACTGCTATGTACAGGACACCATTTCAGTCTGTACTGTTGCCTATCATAGTGGCTTGAGGCATACTACTGTACTACAGATGTTGGCGCCCAATGTCACGTATATTACACTGCAACTTCATAGCCTATACAACCCACATCACACCGCCTAGCCTGATGTTCTGTGTCTGCACTGGCGTGTGGGGGAGGTTACCCATTTGCCTCTTTAGGGTCATGATACTGCATATCTTTGTGTTTGCATTAGTGTACAATTGTCCTGCTGTGTCTGTGCCACTGAAATGCTATCATGGCTTAGTGGTTCAGTACTGTGACTACAGTGCACAGTATCCTGGGATCGAACCCTGACATTGCTTTTTATTTTCATGCTGGCAGACCAGACTGCTTAAGGAACAGTAAAGCAGATATGAGCATGTTTAACTGACTTTGCTCAACTTTGCGCAACCTTGCCCAACATTGCTCAACATTGCCCAATGTTGCACTAGTTGGCATGAGCAATTTTGTTTACATATACTAGATATTGGTAAAAGCTGCTTAGCACTGCTTTATATGGCTTAAAACATGGCAATCATGCCTCAGGTGGTGCTGCAGGGCTGCCTATGTTGGATGCACACACTACACTCCCTATACATGTTTGGAAACAGGTAGTGTCAAGTTAGGCATCCCTATTATTTTATGTGTGAGTCAGAGGGAGGTATCATTTCCAGGGTTCCTACTGTGCCAGTGCATGTGCTATGCATTGCCTCTTTGCCAAGGCCAAGGCATACTGGGCACACCTCCTTCTGCCTACTGGGGCAGGCTCAGGTTATTCCTCCTCCAAGTCACACTGTGCCTGTGCAGGCCTTAGCAATGGTGGGGGGCTGTTTGGCCCTGCCCCATGCTATTCCTGCTGCAGCTGTTTTCGCAGAATCATATTGTGTAGCATGGCACATACCATGACAATTTGGGTACATGTAGTTGGTGAGTACTGCAAGGCTCCACCAGATGTGTCCAGGCAATGTAACCGTGACTTGAGCATCCCAAACACATGCTCAATTACATTTCGTGTTTGTGCATGTGCCTCATTATGGAGTTCTTGTTCAGGTGTGTGTGCATTTCTGATGGGTGTCATCAGCCACGGCTCAAGTGCGTATCCAGCATCCCCCACTAAGTGACCGTCAGGGATGTCCCCATTGGCAAATGTCTGGTACAGCTGCGACAGATGCCAGATATGGGAATTGTGGTAGCTTCCAGGGCAGCCAGCACACACATTCAGTATTATGCCCTGGGCATCCCACATGACCTGGCAGTTGATGGAGTGGAAGCCCTTGCGGTTGATGTAGGCCCTACCCCGCTCACCGGCTGGTGCTTTGATGTGTATGTACGTGCAGTCAATTGCACCCACTACCTCAAGGTATTCCGCTATTTGATGGAAGAGATGCATGTTGCTGGCCAATACCTCACGGGAATTGGGGAAATATACATGATCACCGACATGTGCTGACATGGCATTCAGGAACTGGTGCAGTACCCTGGATGCTGATGCCTGTAAAATCCCCATCATATCACTAGTTGGTCTCTGGAAGGTACCTGTTGCTAGTATTCTTATGCCAACACATACCTTGTGTTCCACTGGGATGGGTTCCTCTCTGTTGGTTCTGTGTGTGAGGCATGGCCTGCACAGCTCAACAATTTGCTGCAGGAGCTCTCTGTCCACTCTATAGCACTCCACTATCTCCAGCTCATGTAGCCACTGGTAGGTTACCCTGGGTTTGTACACTCTTCTCTGTCTCCTCACTGTGGGTTGCTCAGCAGCATTCGTAATGGAACCACCCTCAGCATCTTGCACATGTTGCCTTATAATAGCAATGGCAGCCCCTAACATTTTTTTGCCTCAGTTAAGCTTTTTAACTTTTCACTTCTCTTTGTAGACTGCAGTGTTGCAGTGTTTCTGAGAAAAACATGGGGGAATGTTGTTTGCAGAGTTTTAAGTGCTGGGCTGGGTTAGGCTAGTGTACTGCCTGTGTAATTGGCTGATTCTGATTGATTTCACCTGGCAGCTCTGCTAGTTCTCCTTGGTTAACTTCCTACTACTTCCTTTCCTTCCTTTTCCCATTTTTGTTTACACAGGGGGCAGCGCCATGCAAAAAAGCGCAAACACGCTCACACGAGTGCACACGCGTGCACACAGTCTTACACAGGCTTACACGGGCTTAGGCGGGTGCACATTTGTGCATACAGGCTTAGACAGCCTTACACAGGCTTACACGGGCACACATACTTGCACACAGGCTTAGACCGGTTTACAGGCGCGCACTCGCGTGCACACAGTGTAAGCAGCTTTGCAAGAAACTTCAGTGATAGCCACGGCACACACCTTTGGTTTCTGGGTTTCAGTTTAGACAACTGTAGACACACCTCTTCCAGTCCTGAGTACCTCACAGCAAACACATCCCACTCTGCTCCAATAAGCTTACAGACTTTTTGATACATACCCCCTCATGATGACACCTATCTTCTACTCTGTTACTCCCCTAATCCTACTCTTACACTCTAGGGACATGGTTCACATGACAGGGAAATTTGGGATTCACTATCCTTATACTCATTTGCATAGGATTGCCTACTAATGCTTGGTTATATCTCTCAGACTGAGCTTCCCCCCTTAGCAACCACTACTCAGTCACCATGTTGTCTTCAGCCTGCCATTCACCTGCATGGCAGATGAATATTTTGAATAAAATACCTATTTGTGGCTTTTGTTTTTTGTTTTTAGGGTTTTCAGAGCTCTGCATGTTTGTGCGGCGCTGCGCTATGTTTAAACATTGGAGATCGAGGGGAAAAAAAATTATTTTTTAATTATTTTGCAATGGATAAAAATGCCAATGGCCATATATTTTGCCTTTGGCATGCTTCCTCAACTGGATGCATCCTTTATTTGGAGTTGTGATAGCTCTGTTTTGCTATTTGCAGAACGGTACTCAGTTGTCAACTGAGTACATTTCTGCAAATAACACTACTCTTACTCGGATAGGTTAGTGTTTCCTGGATCGCAAATTTACCTCATTTGCATAGCTTTCAGCAGCAAATGAGGTAATTTGCATAAACTAACATTGTCCATGCAAGAGTCATTTTAGGAACTGTCTTGCACACTCTTGCCGGCTGTTCCTGGATCGCTCGGCAGACATGTTGGCTGGCTGGAGTCTTACTCTACTCTTAGACTCCGTGCAAGCCTTCGTGAATCTGGCCCTTTATGTTTACATTGATGCTAGTAAAGTGAATCCCTATTAGCTGTGGGCATACATGTTTCGGACGGTCCATAAACATTAAGGTGCCTACAAAATACCTCATCTAACATCCAAACCAAAAGAATTACAGTTTTTACTGAATGGTTTGTCTGTGTGACTGTTTTGCCCTTTGGTTTATAGATACATACATATACGTATATATGTATATATATATATATATATGTATATATATATATATATATATATATATATATATATATGTTTATGTGCTTAATTCTATCTATCTATATAAAGAGATAGATAGAGATATATGTATCAATACATATTATACATATTTATATATACCTATATCAATATGTACCAATATATATATATATATATATATATATATATATATATATATATGTGTGTGTGTGTGTGTGTGTGTGTGTATATATATATATATATATATATATATATATATATATATATATATATATATATATATATATATATATATATATATACACACACACACACACACACACACACACACACACACACACACACACACACACACACACACACACACACACACACACACACCACGCAGACAAGAAAAAAAGACAACCAAACTGACAGGTAGAGATACTAAAGTACATTTGGCTTGAAAGCAGATAACATCAGGACCATTCTAAGTAAGCTTTTCATTTGTACCATTGTGAAAATACATTATATAATCTGAGAACAATATTTATATTTTCTGTAGTGGGGTACATGTTACAGAAGAAAGAATGCTTGGAATAATTGCAGATATAATGTTGTAGCATAACAACCTGTGTTAAATAAATCTGTCGTCTCATTGTGATTCACCCTTCATTTATTCAGCCTTAGATTAACACTTCTGCAATGATGAGTCTAGCCTACCTAATATGGCATGGGATTGTTTCATGAGAGTGTAAGCAAGTCTACAATTGTTGTGCACTTACAATTTGTATTATTTGAGTTTTCCCTGTGTGGATTTTACCACTGCACCTTCTCACCATCAGGACTGTCTTTATTAACTGTACCTACTCAACCCTTAAACACCCCCATCAGTATAAGCTATGCAGAGCTTTTTTGTTCTCACCAGCATACCAGCAATGATGATGTATTTACTATGATCATAACCATTACTCTGCATTGAAGATAAGTAAACCACTTCATGACAGGAGACATTTTGTGCTGTCTGTGTAAGTACATGCTCATATGCATCCATAATCAGACAAACATGCTTGTGGCTTGGTGAACAAATACATACCCTGGACTATCCTTTCTATCTGCCCCTTATTCACACACATCCAGACCCCCACCCACAGCCACTAACTGAATTCAGGCAGTAATTGCTTTATCCAACTCAGTGGTGCTGGCAGCATACAGAGCTATCATCTTCTTAGTGCAAGGCGAAGGGACAAAATAAAAAATAGTGACAGGATAAAGACCTAATATTAGGGGCAGAGTTTACATCTTGTGTTACACACTTCAATGTTTCTGGAATTACAGGTTTTCCATTAACATGAACTTTCTGACGGAAACATCTGCAACTCAGATGTTCATAAGTTCATAGCTGCATGCTAGTCCAGTGATCACTGGGGCCTTTATAAGCCTTGCCAAGCCTCTCGTTTGTGTCCCACAAGTTTATATGCATTGCAGCTTATTTTAAAGAGTATATGTAAGTTAGGGCAATATTTCACAGGCTGCCACTGTATTTCTTATTTTCCATTCAGTGGTCCAAGTTTCTTTTGAATAGAGGTTAGGAAGGAGGAGCTCTGCTTCACATGAATGGGAAGCCTGTTCCATAGAAAGGAATTCTTTGAGGCAAATAACTGTTCCTCCAAACTGTCCTATTTATGTTGCAAGCAAAGTTTAAATCCCTAGATTAAGTGATTCTGATGCCATTCATTTTGCAGATATGCAGAGTGGAATCTAAGGATGCCTTGTATGCCAGGCATACATTGCCTCATAACAGACTATAGCAAATAGAATATAGAGATGGGGCTTTGAGGTGATCTGCATAGGACATGCTGTTTATACCCTGTATTCTTTTTGTAAGGAACCTCTGCGGACTTTCCAGTTGATGCATGTGCTTTTTCACATACATATTGAAAGGGACATTGTACACAATAACACTCAGAATGAAGGCCAAAAACAGTGGAATGATGAACTCCTTGGACCTAGATCCCATGCTCTTGAGCAACATAGAATGATTTCCTTACTAACTTTGGCACATGTTGCTTGAAAGCAAGGTTACTATCTATGTATGTCCCAAATCCCTGATTATTGGTTCTACTCTTAAGGGTGTGTTACACAAGAGGTCATTTTCTAAGGTTGTTGACTTCCCAAAGGGTACTGTTATGCATTTCTTGGCAATGACTTTTATGCCATGGCTTTGGCAACTGTCATCTGTCTGTGTTAATCCTTCCTGCAAGATGTTAGTGTCTTGGGAGGATTCTATGAATGTTCCTAGTTTGCAATTACCTGCAAACATGGTCAGTCAGAGGCTGTTGACATTGGCCTTTACTTCGAAGAAGGAGAAGCCAAAAGGCGTGGACCCAGCACAGAGCCCTGAGGGTCTCCACAAGTATCTAGCCTCTTTGTGGAGGTGGTCTCCCCTATCCTAACTTTCTGGGTCCTATGTGACAGCTGGATACCTATCCAGAGCATAGCATAGGGGTTTATGCCTATATCAATGCATCTGTTTACAATACCCAAGTGGGGCATTTTATCAAATGCCTTAGCCGGGTCAAGGTACGCAGTATGCACCATTTTGCCCTCATCCATTACCTTGGTGACCCTTTCAAAGAAGTCCACTAGGTTAAGTAGGCATGATCTGCCCTTGACAAAACCAAACTAGGTTATATCTAGTGTTGAAGGTTTTCTATGTTCTTATTAATCATTTCCATGGAATACATTTCCATGACTTTGCAATGAGAACAGACAAACTTGTAGGTATGTAGTTCCAGGAGTCCATTGATGGCCTACACTTGTGCAGAGGGATGACTCTTGCAATATTTCCTTTATGTGGCACAAAGATTGACTGAAGGCCATGGTTAAACAGTGACTCCAGTGGTCTGCTAGGTCATTTTTCAGACTATTTAGGATGCATCTTTGGATATTATCAGTGGCCATCTAAGCAGTGTTTTTGGCCTTAGAGATCACATCACTCCGGAGTCATAGATGTATATATATTTATATATATATATATATATATATATATATATATATATATATATATATACATATTTTTTTTTTTTTTTTTTTTTTTTATGACATTTCCTGAGAGGCAGATGGGGCAGGGGGAAGAGGGGGTTAAAACTGGGACTGAATTTATTGGAAATCTCACTATATCTTCCAACTCCATTTAAGTGGCTCCAATTACAATCAGTTTTGCAGACTGCTGTGTGTTGTTTTTGAGGATTTGGACATAACTAAAGAAAGGCTTACTGTTGCTCTTTGCCTGGCACGCTATCTTTGCCTAATGCTTGGCTTCAGTAGACTTCATTTGCCGTGTTAGTTGTTTAGATTGATAAGAGGGTTTCTATGATGCTGGCATAGTACTTCCTAATCTTGGCTATTATTTTGTTTTCTTTTGTTGCACAACCTGTTTATGCTATGGATTTCACCAGTGGTTTTTTTTTTTAGTTTGTTCTGGGCTTATTTAAGGTAGGCAGTGCTGTCTCTGGGCTTTTATTGATGTGATTTTCCAGGGTTTCTGTAAACAATTCTGCATAAGCAGCTGTATTCTCATGGTTAGAGGGGCTTGAAGGTTTGACAAGTTATCACTTAGTAATAGGACATTTGCCATAGAATAGTTCCTAAATGTTACAGGGGGAGTCAGGGTCACAGAACTGATGTTTATTACAAAAGAGACAGCCTTGTTGTCTGATCTTACCAAAGAGGGAACTCCACTGGGCAGGGCTACAGCATTATCCCACATTTGTGAGTACCACTTTGAGTATCTTTGCACTCCTAGTGGGTATATATGGACTATCTGGTCCAATGTGTTTGTGTTTACAAACTCCATGAATCTTTGGGCCTGTACATTTGGGGTCATGTAAGAATTTCACTTTAGAGTGGGGTAGTTGAAGTTGCTCATGAATGTGATATTGGGTTGAATGCCGAGGTGGGGAGGCTACACTAAGTCCAAGTATGAGTTATGGGTTTCCTCGGTTATAGAGGGTGACCTATAACTTGCAATGCTATGATATATGACTTTGCCTATGGAAATCTAGACATAGAGAAGCTTAAGCATGTTATCCTGTTTGACTAGTCTTAAAGTGAGTTCATACCTCTCAACCTTTTAGTGCGAGAAATCTGGACAAAGCCTAAAATTATGGGTGACAAATACCCAAAACTTGGGACAGATTTTAAATATTGCTCTTATAAACATACAAAGTTGCTAGAATAACAGGATTTGTCTTAGCATACATTTTATGAAGAATATGAAGTCTGAAACATAAATGTATATCATTATTTACTGACCAGTCCTCAGTGATTTGCAAGAAAACCACAAATTGCATGATGAACAGACCAAAAATATGATGCAAAAATCTGAACATTCTGTGAAAATCTAGACAGTTGAGAGGTGTGGGTGAGCTGGTTGTTGATATAGATTGAGACACCTCTACCTTACCTGAGCAGGGTCTATATTAGACAACCGAAATGACAAAAGCGCAAATGCTGTTTTACTGATACTTAAAACACGAACTCACTAAATACTGAAGTTACGGAAAAGTGTTTTTGTTTCTCAGGGAAAAAAATCGCTGGGCTTTTCTCAGGATTTTGCCATTTCCTCCACTGTGGTGCGATCTTGGAGTTGATATATTTAAGTAGGGTGTGTGCCGGGGGCACAGATTACCACATCATAGTGGGGGCAAAGCCCCCCACTTTATTTTATGTCTCAAGTTTTTTTTTTTTTTTTGGAACAGTGTTTTTTTTTCCCTGGGGAAAAAAATTACTGTTCCGTAACTTAGGTGTTTAGTGAGTTCATATTTTATGTGTTGGTAAAAGAGCATTCACTTTTTTATCATTTTGGTTATCTAATATAGACCCCCTGAGCAATAGCTGGTCTAAATGTGTTGTATGCTTTATCACCCATAACGTCTGAGGTAGTCTCCATGGCTTTAAACCATGACTCAGTAACTGTACCGATTTTCCCTTTCTCCAGGGTGTGGTGATCCTGGAGGGAGTGCAGTATCTTGTCTAGGCTCCTGGCATTGAGCAGTAACTCCTTATAATCCCTTGGGTTGGTTTTGCTGTGTTGGAAAGTCTGTCAGTTTAGCATTGCCTAAAAAGGCATTTAAGGGGAGGACAAATTGTATTCAATATTAGATAGGCTAGAGGGGACAGATGCAGACCTTCCTTGGGAAGGTAACGTGGTCTGTTGACCATATCATCCCATGCTGACAAAAAATGTACCTCTTGAAATGACAAAAGAAACTAAGCCAGTAATTGAAGTCATTCATTTTTTGTTCATATTGTGGCTTCATCCTTGGTGAAGGTAGAATGCTGCTCAATGATAGGCACATTTCAGCCTGGAGATATAGTCCAAGAGATCCATAATACTTCTATTCATATAGTCTAGGGACATACATCCCATTACATTTGCACCCTCATGGATATTGATTAAGTAATACTTGTACTTGTGGTCTAATAGCTTGAGTGCATGGGTGATTTGGTGGATTCTGGCACCTGATAGACAACTGACCATGATTTTCTCCTTATTCAGTCTACTGAATGGGACATCTTTGTGTCTCACAGTGGAGTTTTCTATGATTAAAATATTGGGTAGTGTGCTGGCTTGCCTCATGGTCATTGTATTTTAGGCTACAAAGGGTTTGACTATATGTGTTGTGCTGGGTGTTGTTTTGGTGGAGTGATTTTGAGGTTGCTGAGGATTCTTTTTGTATGATGAATGTTTAGAAGGTATTTGAGGTTTATGAAGGTTGCTGCTTTTAAGTGCTTCAGCATATGTTGTTCTATGTATTAGGCCAGTGCTATGTGGGGTGGGTGTAATGTTTACAGTACTGATGACCTGATTGTTATTTTGAGTGCTTTTGTGTGAGACATGCCTCCAGTCACATTGTGTAATTACATCTCTCACATACTATATCCATTTTTCTAAGGATTAGTTGGTTGTCAGTGAACATGAGACAATTCCTGCATTGTCTAATTATATGCATATCTCCCAAGCTGGCGGTGGAGAAAATGTGGAAGTGCCCCTCTGTGGTGTCAGGTCTTTTATAGACAAAGGAGTGGTACAGTAGGCTAATTTGCATGCTGGGAGGGTAGTAACTACAACTAGGCTATGTATGACTGAATTTGTGTGGCAGTGCTTCTCAGCACACAGCTCTTCTACTGCCACTAGAATTGCAGTCCAAGGGCATCATAATGTAAAAACGTACATTGTAGTCAGCCAAAAGTGAAAAGGTACCAGAAACAAGTCAAACAACTAGCTACAGGTAGTCACAAGGTGTTTCAAAGATAGACAAGCCAGCAATGAGGAGCACATACTTTAAGAAAATCTCAATGCACACTAACAGTCAGAGGGGGGTACCTTCCTAGTTTCATCTATTAGTGCCCAGTAAGATAGGCAGATGGGATAAAACTGGGAGGACCTTCTAGGGATGAGTATACAGGAGATGAGACTGAAAGGAGCTTCCAAGGCAAGATATACAGTAGGGTCAGGCAGTTCAAAAGCCCACAATTTTAAAATCACACAGTTAATGGGTGGGAAGCAACAAAACTGATTTAAATGGTAAGATAAGTGTAGTAGTTTAAGTGTACTTCCCTGGAGGCAACATGGTGTCCTATTCTAATGCTTTGTTTCCAAGCTTCCAAATGTCCAAAGAGTAGATGTCTGACTGCTCATGTAATATAAAATACCAGGAAGTTGCCAAAGGCTTAAATTCTTCTCCCACTGGGTTTAATTCCTACAAGTTCTAGTTACAACTCACTCAGCTGGCCAAAGCAGGCTTTTTCTTTTAAGTTTGAAAAAATGACTAAAAAGCAGTTAGATGGGCAATGCTGATAATTCACTTAAGAGCTCAGAGAAATAACAATGGGTACTGTAAAACCTAAATTAAACATCTGTCTTTATTTATTGACTTCAGTTTTTGTGTGGATTTCCTCTGGCTGCTACGGTTTCCTCTCACATTTGCACAACATGCTGCAGGTGGATTAGACATTCTAAATTGGTCATAAGTGTGAATGTAAGCATGTGTGTGCCTTCAGAGGAAGGTTGGGTGCAGGCTGGCAACTCAACACCATAAAAACTCTACTACCACTTTTTCTTCAGATAAATGATCCACTGTGGTGACCCCTAACTGGAGCAGCTGAAAGGAGAAGAAAAAAAGGGGGGAATTCAATAAAGCCTACGCTGTTTTTTTTTCCGTGTAGTCATAGTAGCACAGAGCTTATATGAATGTAAGCAGCTGTGCGATTCAGTAAACAGAGCTCAGGTGCATGCATGAGCACGCCAACATAGAAGTGTCTGTAGCATGCAACTCACCTCATAACCTGGTGAAATGCATGCAAATAGGGGTGTAAGAGCAATCCAGCAAGCAGATAGGCAGTGTGTTGGTGTCCAAAGTGTACACATAAATAAATTCCATGTAAAGGATGCAAAATGGAGAACAGGGGCAGTAAAAGTGCAGTTAGAAGGACAGAAATAGCATAACAGACAAAGATATGTGCAAAACTATGCCCTGTGTCTAAAATGTAATGGAAATTAATGTACAAAAATGTTTTTTGGGTCTATATTGAATCAGTGAATGCTTAAAAAAGCAAACGCTGATTCATTGACCTTATGTAAGTGAAAGCTTACAATCCCGAACACCCAGAACAAAGATTTTTTCCCAGGAAAAAAAAAATTGTTGTGCCGGTTTCAGGTGTTTGCCATTTCCTCCAATGTGATGTGATCTCAGAGTTGGTATATTTAAGTAGGGGGGTGTGGGGGCGAAGTCCCCCACATTATATACCGTTTTAAGATTTTTTTTTTGTGTGGAACAGTGATTTGTTTTTTCCTCTGGGAAAAAAAAATGTTGTTCTGAGTGTTCGGGATTGTAAGTTTTTGCTTAAATAGGGTCGATGAATCAGCATTTTTTTAAACATTTGCTGATTCAACATAGACCCTTTTTTTCATACCCATATTTTGTTTGTGCGGTGTGCTGCAGTGCGCAAACATGCTATTAAGCAAAAAAAAAATTTAAAAATTGTAAAATTAAAGAAAATTAAACATGTGACAATAATGCATTATAAAACCTTGCATGGAGTATGTACAATGGCAGACTGCTGTAGTAGTGTGCTTTCCAGATTGTGTGCATGGATCTCTATACAAATGAGCTGGGTTTACTGAATAGCAAAAATTTGCCCACAGATCCCATCTGTGTAGGTCCAAAACCATGTTGGTGTCCACAGAAGATGTAGCTAACATCAAAGAGGGGCATGTCTGGATCCCTTTAAGCTCATTGGAGCTCAGCAGCGCCGGTTTGCAAGTCACACCGCTGAGCTGAGCAGGAGGTGTGTCCAGTGCCTGCTAAGCCTGCTAAGCTTTGTTTACCTTCAGGGAGCATGTTTCATCAGATTTGAGCATGTTTGTGTGGTGTGCTGCTATGCTAAGCATGCCTGTCCATGGGATGTGTCTAGTGATTGTTGAGCATTGCTTATATCTGCAGCGTGGGTTTGCATGCCACACTGCAGTTGTTAGCAGGGAAGACTGTTAAAAAAAAGAAAAAAAAAGTAAATTGACTGGGAAATCTAATCATATATAAATTACTGATGACCCCTGTTTCACTTAAACTGGGCCATTAAATCACCTTAATGATGCACTGGGCATGTGGAATGCATCATACTTAGCCAATCAAACAGGCTGCACTTACAGCAGAGCACTATAAAAGTTGCATGCACCCTACAATCTGATTTCACATCCATATTCTGCACCAGTGGACTACAAATGTGGGATTTTCAACTTAAGCAATGCTAAGAGTTGCTATAGCTCTGCTACATCTGCATGTGCTAGATGCTGACATCATTGCTGATACTGGTGCTGACAATAGGCCTAAACTGAGAAGGAGAAGAGTATTCAAGCCCAGGGTAACCTTCCAGAGATACATGAGCTGGAGATTGTAGAACACTACAGGGTGGGCAGGGACATACTACAAGAACTCACTGAGCTCTGCCACCCTCAACTCAGACCCAAATCAAACAGAGTGGAGCCCATCCCAGTGGAAACAAAGGTATATGTAGCTCTTAGGATACTAGCTACAGGTACTTTCCAAAGACCAACTGGAAACATGATAGGGGTCTCACAGGCATCTTCACCCAGGGTACTCCAACAGTTCCTGGATGCCATGCTAACACATGTTACTGAGCACATTTACTTACCACACACCCCTAAGGAGAGGGCTAGCACTATGTGACTCTTCCACCATGTACCACACTACCCACAGGTACTAGATGCCATAGACTGCACTCATGAACACATCAAAGTACCACTCGGTAAGGAGGGTAGAATCTACATCATCCACAAGGGATATCACTTCATCAACTGCCAGGTCATGTGCAATGCCCAGGGCATTATAATGAATGTGTGTGCTGACAGCCCTGGCAGTTATCACAAATCCCATATCTGGCATGAATCACAGGTTTACCAGATGTTTGCTATGAGGGACATCCCGTATGGCCATCTGCTGGGGGATACTGGCTACGCAATGGAATTGTGGATGATGACACCCATCAGAAATGCACACACACCTACTGAAGAATGTCATAATGAGGCACACACACAAACTAGGAACATCACAAAATGTGTGTTTAGGCTGCTCAAGTCATGGTTCCAGTGCCTTGATACATCTGGTAGAGCCCTGCAGTACTCTCCAGCCACATGTTCACAGATGTTCACAGTATGTGCCATGCTACACAATATTATTCTGCAGAAGCAGCTGCAGCAGGATCAGCAAAGGGAAAGGATTCACATCCCACCCCACCAGTGCCTAGATCCAGAGGGGGACTTGGAGGAGGAATCCCATTAGGTTGTCCCTGTAAGAAGATGTAGGCATGTCCAGTATGCCCTGGCCTTGGCCAAGAGACAAAACATAGCACATGCACTGACAACCTAGGGTGCTAGGGACTGACACCTTACTCTAACTCGCATACATATAGTAAAAAGGATAACAGCCAGCCTATACAACGTGTACCTAACCATGCATTAGCTGTGCACTGTGTGTGTCAGACAGCATCAGCCCTGAAACACAGGTCTCTCAACTTCTGCATTTGCAAGGTACATCACTCTCCTATACAACACATCTACGGGGGTAGTAGACTTTGGTAGCATATGTATGGACCTGCTGCATGTGTTTAAGGGAATAGAGTGGGCTACTGGACTACTTGCAGAGATCTAACAGCCACTTGGGACAACAGGTACTCTGTCAAATACTGAGTAACCCATAATATTCACTAGGCCACATAGCTGGAAACCCCCCTGCATTATGCAAGGGAGATGCTAAACAGTGGGATCATAGGACAGATGCTCGACTGTCAATGCCAGAGTCCCCTACCCCTAACACATTAGTATTTCCATACAGTACTCCTGTGATGGCTTAGTGGTTAACTACTGTGGCTATGGTGTACAGGGTCCTGGGTTCAAGACCTACAAAGGCTGTTTATTTCTAGGCTTGTATAGGCCCTAGGGCCGATTGCCTAGTACCAACCTATGAACCTATATGATTGGATGGGAGATACAAAATTCACCCCTGGGATCATGCCAGTCACCCTGCAAGACAGGGGTCCCGAGAAGTAAATATTGTGAGAAGAAATATCCAGGGAACTGTTATGGCTAAGCTTGTATAGACCCTAGGGCCGGTAGCCTAGTACCAACCTATGAACCTATGAACAACTGCAGTAACAGTATGTTTGCAAGGTTATATCAGCAGACCAGGGATGTGACATACAACCTGGGCACACATTGTATTTCCAACAAAACACAGGGGTCACAGTGTATGTCTGTATGCTGTTGATAGTGTGAAGAATGACACTTCTCTTTCTGGTGGCTGATGTGGCTCACTGGGCTAGGGGCTAGGGATATTAGCATGGGTGATGGTGCTGATAATTCAAAGCTGGCAGCACCTACACCTTTTTCATGTGAGCTACTCATATGGTAGGAGGCTCTCAGACTGTTGTAATGCCACAATCTGTTACACCAAAAAAGCTGAACAAAGCCAAAGAAAATGGGGAGATAGAGGGCCAAACCTACAGACAGACATTATACATGTTGTGCGTAACCTAGAAGGTGGCTAGTATGACAGCAGGTTGCCACAGGTCAGATTAGCTGCAGGGTGTAAAGGCCATCACTTAAATGTATTAGTACTTATAACAATTCAGTGGACTACATTTTATAGTATATTACTGGAAAAACACAACTGTATGTGGAAATGAACAGACATATGGGATGGAGTGCTGGACATTCTGCAAAAACATGTACAGTGAGAGGTATGAAGACTGTTACCCTGTGTGTGGTGTCACATCCTTTACCCCAGTCAAAGCATAACTCTAAACCTCTTAGAGTAAGACACCTGGATAAACCCATGAATAATAGTGGGACAAAGGCCCTAAAATAGGGACGAGTTTTAAGTATTGTTCTTGCAAACATAAAAGTTGATAGAATAACAGATTTTGCATTAGCATTAATCTCCTGATGTGTATGGAGTCAGAAACTCAAATTGCTGTCATTATTTCTTAACCTCAGTCTATAATGACTTGCCACTAATGTGCAAAAAAAACCCACACTGCTATGTAAAACATACCAGAAATATGACACAAAAGCCTGGTCATTCTATTACAATTTGTACAGTTCATAGGTATGAGTCACATATTACGTTCAGCAAACAGCCAGGGAATGCTTTGGACAAAATTGGGGAGGTGCTGGGCTGTGGAAACAGCCCCTAACAACCCTGCCTGTGCCTCACTATGGCCACCATCATCATCAGAGTTTGCTCACTATGGCCACCATCATCATCATAGTCCGACGAGACACTGACATCAGGTTGTGAGAGGGACAGACTCCAACCCCCTCCCCACAGTTCACCTGTGAAGAGGAAGACAAAATCAATACATTACTACCCGTACTGTTATATATGGTAATCCAAACACCAAGACGAAAGACTGTTGCAAAGAAAACCAAAAAATGCCCCAGGAACAATGACAGCATACACAAAATGACTTTAATAAAAGTTCTGTTCTTTAAAACAAGCCTTATAGTGGAAAACTGCATCCACAATAAAACCAAAAGGACCAAGGACCAACAAATACAAGTAAGGCACTTTTCGTCTGTAAATGTAAACAGACTTCTTCAGACAAAAGCACAACATAAATTCAAAACCTATTTAAGTATAATACAGTGGTCACATTGTAAGTATACCCCATCATTAATCCTTTAAAAGTCAGAACGTTTCTAACTTACTTTTTGAAAGAACGGTGTGCAAAAATTTCATTAAAAGTATCCCAACAGCCACTTAATGTAAAGACAAAACTTAATAAATCAAGTACAATAATTAAAATTGCTTTATACTTAATATTGTGTTTGTACTTGGTATTATGTTAATTAAAACAATAAAAGTGTGTTTATTACTCAAACCAAAGTGCTGTATTAACGCACATTAAACACATAATGGAGTGAGAAAAGTAATAATAATAAAACGTATTACTAGTACTTGTGTGTGAATACACTAACAGTACTATTCCTGTTTCTTGAACTTGTAATGAAAAAACAAGTCCGTGTTCACATACAATTATCGTACTGTGTCCTCTTACACTGGTTGTGAATGTAAACCATGAACCCGAGCCAGAAAAGGCATACTATATCAATAATGACAGTTTATATAAATATAAAACAAAATGGAATTGCTGTGCAATATGTAATTTATAATTATGTACATAAAATGGTTCTAAGTACTGAGCACTAAATGAATATCTTACAAGTATATGGTTAATCACCTTTTCTATCAGAACAGGGATAATTAAGTGATGGTCATAACTTCTTGTTGTGAGAGGTACTAAAAGTTGATGTACTACGAGGGGGTAGATTAATACACTACTGACGAACATTGTAAGGCCTCATTATATTGTGATCTAACTAAATCAATATCACTGTTAGGGTAAATTACACATTATTAAAGACAGAAAAATGCTGACCTTAACATAAATACAAAAGTTACTGAAACACAACTAAAGAGAAACTACCTACACTCCAGCTGGTTAAATACAACACTGTAAAGGTAAAGAAAAAGTTAGTTGTAATGGTGCTAAAAATACTCACCTAACGTAACCAATTTTTTAATTTAAGTATGCAGGTGAGCGAATAAACTTCGTTCAATCCTGGTGGTCGACATGCATCCAAACGTAGCTGCCATAGTAGTTCTATCTTTTCTAAAAGCAATGAACTAGAGCCACATCTAAGCATTTTTTTTTTTGGTTTTCTATATATGGTAATCCACACAGACACATCAGATGAGGAGCCACAACTGCATTACACATCCCACATCTTCTCATCTCTGATCCCATGCACAACACACAAACATGCAACAACAGACACAGAAAAGACAGGCTCTTTATAACATGGACTTCAGCTACATCTGGTTAACATTGTGAGGTAAGCAATTTGACAGTGTATATGATAGACCTACACATAAAACCCAGTACACCTGTCTTGAGCATAATTTGCCAGTTGTAGTGCCACTGCTTCAGGTATGTACCATCTCCCTATTGTGTGTGTGCCTGGACATCATGGAGTGATTGAGTCCTATATAGCAGGCTGCATAGTCGATAATAAGTATAAGTGCATACGTGTTAATGTTTGCACAAATACACAGGTGTGATTACCTATTCTACGCACTGTAGTTAACTGCTCCGAAATGGAACATACAACTATTCTACTCTAGCTAATCATAACAGTTGTACCTGGGGCAACATGGCAGCCCTTAACATTCTTAGGATATATATGATCCGTAAAACAACAGTATCTCACTTATCAAGTGCAGGACCACAGACTCTGACCACACCTGACAGACCTATCAAAGAGTGAGGGAGAGGTATTGTCAGCAATATCAAATGTTGCAGTGATACCAGGTAATATGTGCATATATCCACATGTACAGTAGCTAATGTGATACTGCCTACATTGCTGACATTCAGAGTATGTGAGCACAACTGTGCATTAAACCCAACCCTCCCCATGCAGATAGACCTGACACCTATGTACTGGTATGCAGAACCTGCCACAATGACTGAAACAGTATTACACTGATCAACACAGTAAGCTTACCTAGATGCTCCTCTGATGTGGACATTGTGGCACCCACCTCCAGGATGTATGGCATGATGGATGCCAGGAAGCTGGTGGTTGATCCTAGGTTCGTCAGGAATTCCTCTGTGGCTGAGAGTGGGTGTTCTATTGCAGGCCCTCCACTGGTGGCAGCATGATCCCTAGCCACAGCGGTCGCCCTTTGATGTGCAGCATTGACCATATCTTGGCCCTGTGTTGGACCTGCTCATAGGCCCTGTCCTGTTGGCCAATATAATTTACCACCCTAGCAAGTTCACCCTACAGTGCTGCATGCTGGTCATGATTGTTGTGACCCCTAGAAAGCAGGATTTGATGGTGGAGTCTAAAGGCATCCAGGATAACATCATTCTCTGCAGCTGTGAATGGTGTATGTCTCCTGTGATACATCTTTCCTGAAAGACAGCCAGAGGGGAACACATTACAGGACCAGATATGTGGACATCCACTATGTACAGACCCTGCACAAACAAAACGGGCTGCACTATCCACTGATCCCTTACACGTCATACCCCGCAGTCTAGCAACACACTATATTTGTGGGATCACCAAGATAGTAGCAATACTGTATATGTCCTTGTGTGCCATGACAGAGTCTACTGTATGTCTCTATACCCATCACTGCAGTCTACTGTGGTGTGTCCCTTACAGGCAAATTACCACTAATATGTGATATGGCCACTGTCTGACAAACAGCTGTGTGCTATTACAACAACTATATTGGGGCAGCCCAGTAACACCAGTGCGCCACCATGAGAGATAGCAATGCAAACCTGCTGTAGTATATGTTCCCTGTAGGCATCATACCTCTTAACAATACAGACTTTGGGGGATGTCAACATGTTTGCCTCATACATGTGCTTCTTTTGGCACAAACATGTGGATGTCTGACATATGGTTGGCCAATCATCGATGGTTTTTGTCAGAAAATAAATAGAGACTCTGACTGTCACACACCAGACCCCTCAGAAAACACGTATGCTACGGTAATATGTTAGTCTATTCACATTCCTACTTTGTATCGCCAATATGCATACTCTGTCGCTGGGTTTGAGCCTGCGCCCCACTATTAATTATGGCTTTGACCTGATTTCCTAATGTAGGGGTTGACAGCTATGTTAGGCATAGCTCTCAACCAATGAGGGAGGAATCTCAACAAAACAGAGTTTGAGCCTGTGCCCCACTATTATTTATGGTTTGACCTGATTTCCTAATATAGGGGTTGACAGGTATGTTAGGCATAGCTCTCAACCAATGAGGGAGGAATGTCAACCTAATGTCAACTAACCTCCTAAATCCTCAGCTCTACTACTATAGCCCTACTATAGCCCATCCTTTCTCATGCCCCTCCCATTCCCCACACTATTTATCTTTTTTTCCCCCACTTCCTATCAATGTCTATACATTGTCCTTCTTTTGAACAATGATTATCTTTTTGTTTTTTACTCTCATATGTAATAAATTTTAGACCACTGCCATCAGGACAACCCTTAATGTTTATAATTTTTGTCTTTTGTTTTTCTCTTTATAATTAATTTTGTATTTGCATTGTTATTTTAATAGTTTTTGTCCTGTATGTTTATCTTTGCTTATGTTTGCTGGCGCTCTTTCCCCTTGGGTCTCTACTGAAAATGGGTTGCTTACTGTGATGCAAATAGTTAATAACCTTTTCTTTTTACAATTATTTTGTATTGTGATTGTTATTTAGTATTTGAATATTGTCACTTTATCTTTACTTATGTTTGCTGGGGCTTTTCCCCTTGGGTCTCCACTGAAAATGGGTTTGTTTGCAAACTCAGTTAGACTAACCCAGTTAACAAATGTAAAAAAAAACTAAATAAAATAAATAAAACAGGGACTTAGCTAGAGTACATCAGGGACAGTCAGGGACACTTTTACAATGTCAGAATTATTTTATGTGTGACATTGACAGACTGAGAGGAGGTGAATTACAGTACATCACTTGATGTTGCAGAAGTGTACACCCTTACTTAGTTTCATTATGTCTAACGTGTAATCCACTAGCTTCCCTACAACAGCCAATCATAGGAGGGAGTGACAGGGGCAGAGCTGAGATGTGATTCAAAGCAGGGACAGTTGAGAGGCATGCTTGTAGTTGTTGGACAGCAGAGTATCACTGACATGGCAATACCATAGATGTACTACAGGACTGCTGTTGTACTCCCTATTCCCAATACCTCCATCCTCCCACCTGCATCTCATTATATGGGGACATCTACTAAATACCTGGCAGAGTGCAGTAATCCTTTTTTGAAGTGTTTCTCTGTAAATACCTTGCAAAAATATTGTCTGTGTGAGAGAAACAACATACAGACCTGTTCCCTATAAGATACTACTGTCATTTGTAGGTAATGCTCATTAACAGGTAATTGCTTCTGCACCAATCTGTGGCTTGGACTTGCTAACTGCATCCAAAACAGTTGAATTGCACTATCATTAGCCAATGACATGGCACCACAGTGCGATATATAAGGCCTTCATGTAGGCTGTGGTCCATTTCTTACATTTTGAGATGAACATTAGTGAGGTATGGAGACTACAGTATTGCAAAGGGTAGGTAGAAATACTGTTCACTGCTGAGTGTTCCTTGACATTGTGGTCATCTGATGATTCAGTGCTAAACATTGTGGATTGATGCCAGTAAGGGGAGATAGACATATGAGGTTCACACATCATACCTGTCAGAATATGCATGCCAATGCAGTAGCTGCTATTGTATCAACTGACTATCTTTGTAGGGGCAAACTGTTAAACATGTCCCTATCTCTGAGCCCCCCCCCCCTTTATGTCTATTTTTGTCTGGATCCCTTGTTCTAGGGGGTTGTGAGGTATGGTAGGTCTGTAGCAGCTAGCTTAGCATACAGATGTGTATGCTCCAGGCTGCAGCTGCTGCTGCAGCCTGGACACATAAGGGGGAGTGTGAACACTTTGGAGGACAGCAAGCTCTATGTATATGTGGCAGCTTTGGCAGTCCTGTAATTAAAGCAGAGCCAGGGTGTTATCCTTTGCAATCCAAATGAGGCATGTGCTTAAGGTACATCTGTTATGCAACAGTGCCAATAACAGAGTAGTGAGCATCATATAGTTAGGCTATACAGATATGTGCAGTGTGCCCCTACCTGTAGGCCTATAACTAGCAAAAATGGGTAGCAAATAATTCAGTAGCTGTAACCTGTGGGGATTAAATATGAATGAGTCAATCATTACTTGGTGTCTTCAGAACTATGTAATTGAAGTGCAACACACTGGATTTGAACACAGGACTCTGTGTTGCAAAATGTACTGCATTCAAGGCATTCAACAGACTGAGCTATTAAGTCAGTGCTGAAGCAGGTGTATTTGCAATATATGTATGTGCAGACATATAGGCTGTAAAACACATTGCCTGCATCCATGGTTTTCAAGGGCTGTTATTCTGCAGCAGGGACCCAGCTGAACACATGTACTTTGTCACTGATGGCTTACCAAGTGTGTTTAAAGCTGTTGCTGATAAAAGGGAACATTACCTTCTGTCCCAGTACTCACGCACTTCCATTATTATTTATTTGGCTGTGTACTAGTGTATTTTTGCATCAGAGTCCCAGGTGCACTCCCATTTTCCCCTTAGGTTTAATTTCAGTCTTTCAGTGGCAATCAGTATGTTTTACTGGAAAAAGCTATTTTAATTGAAATCTGTGTGGTGTAGTGGGTTAATGCACCAGACTGCAGTTGGCAGGAGTTTGTATTTGAAACATGGCAGAGATGATTATTTTGCCTGAGTTCGAAACATAGCAGAGGTGATTATTTTGTTCATGTAACTAACACTGTGAGAAACACATAGGACCATTAAAGAACATAAAAGCTCATTTAAATGGATTATGCTGGAAACAGCTGTTTCAATTGAGATATGTGTGGTGTAACTGGTTAATGCACTAGACTGCAGTTGGCAGGGGCCTGGATTCAAAACATGGCAGAGGTGATTATTTTGCCTGGGTTCAAAACCTGGAACAGGTGATTATTTTGTTCATGTGACTAACACTGTGAGAAACACATAGGATCATTAAAGCACATTAAAGCTCATTTAAGCAGATTTGTGCTGTGTGGTACAGAATGCCGCTCAGCTCTGCTCATATCTGCACTAAAAAATTAAAAAGAAAAGAAAAAGGGGGTGATAGGACATTGGTGAAATGGGGGCACACATGGGGAAAAATATAGTGAAAGGCAGGTAGGGATGTGCAGGGAAGCACCATAGTTTCCATTTTCTGTACAGCAACAGCTGTGCAGTTAAGACAGATTTTGTAGATGAATGTGGACTCTCAAACCCCAAAGAGAGGGGGTGAGGACACCATAAATGTATTGTGAAGCCAATTGGACAAAATTAGTTGTGTCCAGGGGACATGTGTGTGAAATGGAGAGCTATGTATGGGCCAATAATTTTTTTGTGGGACAGATGCCTATTTTTTTTTAAGGAGAGAGTGGAATGTTGGGGATAGGACATAGGTATATGTGGGCAGGTAAGTTGGATAGGAGAGGATGCAACTACAAAAAGACAAGACAAACAAGACAGCAGACAGGGGTGTTGCATGACTCATGAGTGGAGGTAAACACTTTGGATGGTGAGGGAATTGTCGAATCCAAGACGTATGTGTCTCCAGATGGCAGCAGTGTGACAGATATCCCCACCCATGGTCAGGCCACACTGCTCCTTCGCTGCCTTGCAGGTGGATGTGCTGGAGGCTGGGCACCAGGGCCAGGCTGCCCCACCATGTTGGCCATTGTGCCGTCAACCTGGCATGGGCAATGTTCATAGCTGCAATAAACAATCCTGCATTCCATGGCCAGTAGTTGCTGTTGGGTAACTACCACCCCTCCTCTGCCACTCCCTGGGGAGGCTGAGCCTCAGCCTTTGAGGCGGTTCCACCCTAGGGTAGTTCAGGGGCAGCAAAGGGGGCACCACCGTCTTGGGCCCCAGATGGGCTAGGACCCAATGCCATGGCCAGCTGACGTAGGGTAGGTGAATCACCGGGAACCAGCCTACACGTTTGTGCTGTTGTGATGGAGATATAGCAATAAGCATAGGTTAGATATGAGCAACACATGTGTTAGTAATAACAGCATGCCAGAACATTGGAAATAACCCAATAACATGTCAATAAATATTATTTGAAACACAACAATAAATAACAGAACAGTCAGTATATAAACAGCATGCCAGTAACAGTTACGACATAAGGCCAACAAAAATAAGTAATTCAACAAGATATTTTAATATGCAACCATTATAATACATAATAATAAGACACATGGTCCAAAATAAAGTTTAACGTATCAACGTATGTTAATATTAAACCATAACCAATAAATCTTCTTCTGGCTTTTTCCAGGTTAGAGGTCGCCACAGCGGATCACCTGTCCGCTCTTGATTGGCAGTGGAGTTTTACAGTGTCAAGTTGCCAGCCCAGCGCCCAACCTTCCACAGAAGGCACACACTCACACCTAAGGCCAATTTAGAGTGTCCAATCCACCTACAGCATGTCTTTGGGATGTTGCAGGAAACCGTAGCACCTGGAGGAAACCCACGTGACCACAGGGAGGATATGCAGACTCCACACAAAAGGCACCCCATTCAAGGATCGAACCAGAGAACCTCTTGCTGTGATGTGACAAAACTAAAAGCTGCACCACCGTGGCCACCCAACCATAACCAATGAATAAGAATAATAAATAGATAGTAACACAAAAACATTCGCTGAGGCTCTCAATAATAATCTGTCTGAGCAACAGAGACCTCCAAAGCAGAAACGCAAGCAACCTCCATCCCCCAACATAACCCAAATGACACATAGCCCACAGACTCAGTGTGCCACTACACCACAGACAATAAGGCAAAACAACTTACCCAACACACTAGTCATAGGTGACTGTATAGTCAGGCACACTGATGTCCCACTCACCAGGTTAAACAAGGAGAAGGTTACTGTCAGCTGCCTGTCGGGTGCCAGGATCCGCCACATAACCCACACACTCAAGACACTCCACAACAAGTACAAATACGACTGTGTCATTGTCCATGTTGGTGTGAATGACCTGAGACATACCTCCCTGGACTACATGAAAAGAGACATGGAAGAGCTCTCTGATCTTGTAGCTCAAGCAGGTATGACCTTAGCCCTGAGTAACATTCTGCCATCACCCAGAATGATACAGCAGTACAAGGACAAAATGATTGACTTCAACAATTGGCTAAGCTTCTGGTGTCATTCTAAGGGGATCCAGTATCTGTCTGCTTGGGATGACATGGTCGACAGACCACAATGCTTTTCCAGAGATGGCCTGCACGAGTCGCCCCTGGGATTCCGGATACTAGCTAAGGCTCTTGCTACCCCTAAAGTGCCTTTTTTAGACAAGGTTCAAATAACAAATTCACCACCATAACAGGAACAGGCAAGCAAAAACTGAGGGCAATGCTACTCAATGCTAGAAGTATAAATCTCAAAATGCACTCACTCAAGGCACTCATTAAAAAACTTTTCGGCCATGTAACACAGACCAAAACAGCAAAGGCAGATGTGTGTCCATATTCATTAAGGATATCCACACCTCCAGGCTAGTTGCTCAGCATAATGCATCTGAGGATATCAAAGTGCAACTAACTCTGGGCAAAACTGCAATCCAAATTGTAGCTTGCTACAGATCCCCCACCATGTCCCAGGATTCCCAGTCCTCTTTCTTGATGTACTGGAAAATATTAGGGTTCAACCAAACACCATAATAATGGGCAACTTCAACTACCCCACCATTAACTGGGAAAGCTACTCATGTACCAACTCCTTAGCTCAACAATTTCTGGAATTCATACACTCCAATGCCCTGGATCAACTTATCCACACCCCCACCAGGGGCAACAATATCCTAGACCTAGTCATTACCAACATGAGTGACTGGTGTTCCACACCTGAAGTCATCTCCTCGTTGGTCTGATCCGACCATAAGCTAATCACCCTCGATATCCACATCCCGCCCCCAACCCCCATTAAGGAAATCACAGTAAAAAATTTCTCCAAAGCCAATTTCATGCTTCTTAAGACAGAAGTGGAGAACTTAATGACACCATGCAGATGGACAATACAGTTACAACTGCTGAATCCTACACAAATGCATTCTATAAGCACTTACATGAGTGCATGGATCATGCTATCCCAAACAGAACCAAGATGCTATCCTCCAAAAAAAGGAAGCCAATCTGGTGGTCCCCTGCCATAAACAAACTGTACAAGAGAAGGAAGAAACTGTTGCAAAAGAGAGTAAAATCCCATGAGTGTAGGAGCTCCCTGGTCAGCCTCAATAAGAAGCTGAGATCCTGTATAAGATCCTCCAAATCTAGCTTATGAAAATAAAATCACCACTAATTCCAAGGACAACCACAAAGCATTCTATAGCTATGTCAAGAATCTCAATGGTAACACCCAGATCTGCTCTGACTTACAGCACAAAGGCAAGAAAATTACAGAACCAACTGATATTGCCAACATCCTGGCAGATAGGTTCAGTTCTAACTTTACCCCCCTCTCACCCCCTAAAGGGCCTATATCTATACAGAAAGAATGCAGAGTCCCTGTAATCACAACTACGCAGGTAAAAGCTGCACTCTCTAAAGCCATAAACACGGCATCCATGGGACCGGACAACATCCCAGGCTGCGTTTTACATGAACTTCTGAATGAAATGGCTCCCCACTTAAGCACCATGTTCAGTAATAGCCTCACATCAGGCTTTGTGCCCACTGAATGGCGCACAGTAACAGTTATCCCACTCCACAAAGGGGGAGCCACGACTGATCCCGGGAACTATCGCCCTATTAGCCTGATGAGCCTGGTCTGCAAGGCCATGGAACGTATCATCATCAAACTCATAAACAAAGACATTGGTAACCTCCAAACTCTGGATCCCACTCAGTTCTGGTTTGTGAAAGGCAGATCATGCCTTCTGAACCTGATTGACTTCTTTGCGGCAGTCACCAAAGCCGTAGATGAGGGTAAGGTGGTTCACACAGCCTATCTTGACCTCGCCAAGGCTTTCGACACCATCCCCCATTCTAGAATTATAGCTAAACCCATTAAACTAGGTATAAACCCCTACATCACAAGATGGGTTGCCAACTGGCTCACTGACAGAACCCACACTGTAAAAGTTGCAGACTCCAAATTTGACCTCAAAGCAGTGACAAGTGGAGTACCACAGGGTTCTGTCCTGGGACCTCTCCTGTTTGGTATCTACTTCTCTGAAGTACAGGCTAACACAGAAGGCCTCTGGCTAAATAAGTTCACAGATGAATGCAAACTAGGAGCCATAGTCAAGTCCCCAAATGATGTGGACATCCTACAGAAGGGCCTCACTGAGACAGATGCCTAGTGTCAGAGCCATGGCCTCAAGCTCAATGCCAAAAAGTGCAGTGTCATCCCCTTTGATAAAAACTCTGTACCCATGAACTACCACATAGGCAGCAATCTACTTAACACCGAATGCATGATAAGAGATCTTGGGACCCAGGTGGACATAAGTCTCTCCTTTGATAGTCACATCGCCACAGTAGTCAGAAAGTCCTTCTACGTGGCAGACCTCATCATAAAAGGATTCTCATTCAGGAAAAAAGAGGTCATTATTCCCCTCTACTCGACACTCATTAGACCCATTATAGAGTACAACGCCCCTTTTGGAATGTACCTCACAAGACATCTGCAGCAACTGGAAAGGCCACAGAAGTACCTCACAAAGAGGATTACTGGCCTCAAACAAATGCCCTACACTGACCGCCTCAAAAAAATCCAGCTTTACTCTGTAGCATGTCGCCTACTCAGAGGTGATCTCTGCCTAACATATAAAGCTATGTCAAACCCAGAGCTGTTGGACATGCTACACCTAAAGAAATCCCAGTCCCTCCGAGCTACATGCTCTAGGGACCTAAACCTTGTCACTACAATAAACAGGACATGCTGGAGGGATAGATTCCTGTCCCAGAGACTTCCCATACTCTGGAACAGGCTACCCATCTGTGTCAAGCAAAGTCCTTCATTAGCACTCTTCAAGAAAAATCTTGATGAGTGGATGGGAAATATCAAATACACCCTGGGGATCACTTCTGTGTCTCTGCTCAACAGTGGCACAGCAAAATAACTTTCTTGGGTGACGTAAGCCAGGGAACCTTGTTGGCTAGGCTTACATAGGCCCTTGAGCCAATAGCCTAGTACCTACCTATGAATCTATGAAATAATTGTAGCTAAGGGGTGAGGCTAGAGAGAAATACAGTCCATTAATATCATTATATGTGATATACTTGACAACAGTACTACTATCAGCTCTTCATGTCTGTCCTTTCTTTATGTGTTCAACTGCCTTATAGCTGCTTTAGCACATACATACCACTCAAGCTATCCGAATGGGACAGTACGGGCCAAGCAGTAGAAACTGTGGATACACAACTGCACAGAACACTTGCACATCAGGTGGACCTATATAACTACCAAGGTGTACTGTGGGCTGATGTAGTGATACTTTGCTATTTAGATAATCATTTCAATGATAAATCTGTGACAGTGGGATTACACACTACTATTTACATTACATGACACCATGACACTTGAGAGACATGTATGTGTACGATACAGAAACTAAACAACTATCATGCCTTGCTGCAGGCATGGGGATAGAGCCCAATCACAGGGACTGCAGAGGACATCTGCATCTCATGTATTAATTGACTGCAGCAACCTTTAACAAACATTCCAGGCATACAACCATACCAAAGATTACATATTTTGTTTTATTTTATTATTATTTTACTTATTTCCTTCATTTTACACAGAATTTTCACATTCCTATTAATGATTTCAAAAGTCTGTGACATCTAAACACACAATTATCTACTCATAATAAGGGCTACCTCACCCATTTACCTGCTTTTCCTGTGGAGAGAAAATGTGTACTCATTATGTGACTGATACTGTAATATATAAATTGCTACATAGCAATGGCTTCGAACCCTTGTCTGTGTGTGGGAAAATGTACTTCATGCAGAGCATTTAACAAACTGAGCTACTGAGTCACTGCTGATTACTGGCTAACTGATATTTGTTTAGAGCTCACCTGCTACCAAAATATGACCTGGTAATAGTAGACTGCAGTGACAATTGAACGCATGATGCATTAACCTTAGGCATATTATGTTATTGGTATGGAATATCTGTGAAGTCAACACTCAATATCAGCGTACGCATTGGCTACCTCACCCATTTACCTTGCTTGCCTGCTGTTTGTGGATGACAGCGTATTATGTGAACAATATTGGCCTAGAGACAGCCTTAAAAAGTATTATATGTGTTAGGAGATACATTTGGCAGCCACTATATTTGCAGTATACAGCTATTACACTGTTATACTTTACTGCAGCACCATAACTCACAGCCTGAATGCATATAGCTGAAATGCAATGGTTAAAACAAGACAGTTCTGATGGACACATTTTACCTTTGTGTTTTTACTATTAGTTCATTTGTTACTGCAGAACATTTGTCATAAGTAATTTCTTGCAAAACAGCTTTGACTCTACACTTACTGCACAGCAAACTTTATTGGATATAACTGTATGCAAGTACTGGTATTGTTTCATGTTTTTATTGCAGAACATTGTCATTATAGATTTCTCGTAAAGCAGTTCTAGCTCTACGCTTATTGCACAACATACATCTCAACTCTACAGATCAACACAGAATATCCAGATTTTTATCTCATATTTTTGGTCCATTTTTCATAAAATTGTGGGTTTTTTTTGGCAAATTAGTGGCAAATTACAAAAGACTGATATTAGAAAATAACGACAGACATTTGGGTTTCAGACTTCATACCCTTCAGGAAAATTCATGCTAATGCAAAATGTGCTATTCTATCAAATTTTTAAGTTTGTAAGAGCAATATTTAAAAAGTGTCCCTGTTTTTGGGCCTTTGTCACTCTTTTATTCATAGCTTTGTCCAGATTTTTTGCTCTAAGAGGTCTGAGAGGTATGTTGCACAACGCACTTATTAGAGATTCCCTCATGCAGTTACTGATACAGTTTCGAGTTTTTATTACACAACAGTTGTCATTATGTAGGTGATGCAATACAGCTGTATTTCCAGCAGTTATTGCACTGCATAGTTTATTGCAGATACTTTATTACAGTTCAAGCTTTAGTTTTCCCTGCTTATTGCACTACAGTTGACAGTATTCACTACTTACAGTACAGCTGTAAGTCCAGATTATTTCCAATAAAATCTTTATATATCTAATCGCAGTTGTTTTACTCTTTCTTACTTATTTGACTATAGGTAGCAAAATACATCTGTACTCAACACACTCATGGCACAACATGGTCAAGTGCCCTGCATGCACCTTGACATTGCGAGCTCTCTCCATTGCAGCTGTTGAGAGAGAAGCACACCATTATGCATACCAGTTTAAAAGACATTCACATTAGGGTTACATGTAAGAAATGTAAAATTATTTACAAACTTGTGGGGGCATTTCCAGCCCGAGCATCTTGGACCCTTTCTACTCTTCAGGTCATCATGGTGGTGACGATCCTGCTCACCGGTGCAGAAGATACCAATCACACTGGTGAGTTCACGTGCCTGCTGGTCCCAGGACTCCGCCTTGCACTCTGAGCCATGGAACCCTCCCTGCAGCAGCCGATCATCATGGTTTTTCACCAGGAATCAAGCCATGACCCTGGAATCCTGAATGCCCCACTGTTGTGCCCAGAAGCGTGTACCCTTTCCAGCACCAGCCATAGTTGCTATACAGTTCAAACTCCAACAGATTATGCAGTATTCCTGCCTAGTGAGCTTTATATAGCCTGTGTAGCTGCCTTTGGATGCCACTGGTCACTTAGCACCATGCAAACCAGTTCAAGTTCAGCCAAGCTGTACTGAGCAGTGCTTAGCAGTGTGAAAACCAACCACATGGAGCCAAGTGGTGTTAAGCAATGTTAACATACTCAGCCATTAATTTGTTTATACAGTGCTTAGCAGGTCTTAGCAGAGCTTAGCTGAGCTCAGTGGGCCAGGATGTAATACTAATTAGCATAATTTGTATTTTGAAAATAAATGCTTATTTTCCCTTCCATGTATTAAAACCATCCACCTACTACACATGAGGCCATAACCCTATCCATTTAGTTACATGAATATGTGGAATTCTGCTATGCTTTTACATATACCACTACCCTACCTTTAAGCAGTGCTGAGCAACATGCAGCGATGTACAAACCCACTCAACTACGCTTAAACTTGACCTTTAAATAAATAATTAAATGCATCCGCTTTCTATTTGTAGGTGCCTGGCTTGTCTCCACACCACTTAGCATTGCTGCACTCCACACTGCACAATCTTGATTTAAAAAAAATACACTGATATAATGCAATTGGACAGTGCAGGGAGTGTGTTACTCATCTGCGGACACAGTTAACAACACACTCCCTACACTGATTCAATACACATGTTCCACGGTTCTCCCTCAGAAATGTGCCATGATTAATATGCATGGCATGCTGCCAAGGGGGAACCTCATGCACGGGCACATTAACTTCCATGTAGGCTATGTACTATGCCTTCATGGATTTGCCAAAAAAAAAAAAACATAGAGTTTACATGAAGTAGTCCAAAAATATGAGGCAAAATCATGGGCTCTGTAAAAACAGGGAAAGCAGCTGATATAATGCATGGTTTGATATTTTTTAAATGTGTTTTCAAGCTGAAGACAGAAAGCTGATAGCAAATAAATGTGCATTTCTTTGAAATCAGCAATAGTAGAAAAAAATGAATGTAATTATAAAAACTGTTATTTTAACTGTTTATTTGTTGAGGAAGTATCTGCTTCTGTAGAAAACAACATATTTTTGTTGTATAAGAAAGTTGTGTATAGATTTTTTTTTTAAATCTAGACATGGTCAGTTTTTATGTGCTTTGACACAGGCAGAACATAACAGAATATGATAACTTGTATCTTAAATTAACTCCTTTGAAATAATCTAGAAAGGTCACTGCTGCTATAAATATAAAAATGGCTGACCAAACTGCTAAATACCAAATATACTGCTCTCAGGACTATTGCCTCATGGGATGGCCAACAGAAGAGTTGAAAATGAACTCCTTCATACTAGTAGGATCTTGAAATTACCCAAAGAATTATAGGCTTGCAACAAGGAGAAATGCTCTGCTAGTGAGAACTGAAACAGTGTGCTTGGAATTCTGTATCATGAAAGTAATAAATAAATAAATATGAAATAAGGATATCTTTCTAACATTTGCTATGATAGCCATCTACCCTTTCCACAAACTTTACATAATAACTCTGAGACTAACATCTTATATGTAGTTAAGGTGGCAATGGTTTACAGTTGCCTCTCTCTATTGGCACAAAAAATGAATGGAAAAAATAATAATTTATAGCTAAACACAATGGAACAAGTAGATGAATTCGGCTTTGAAATAAAAAGTCATAGTTTCTGATTTTGTCCAACTTTTCACAGCATTTTTGCTCAACATGAGTCAATCAAATAAATCAAACCTAAAAGAAGGGTGTTTCATGATGAAAATTCTGCTGGTGTTACTATTGTGTGCACAGAGTGCAGACCTACTGCATTCTTTAAGGTCATGTTAAATCTGGAAACCTGATAGAGGGTTAATGACTTTTTCTGTGAAGTAATTAGGGTGACTGTAACTCCCCCACCATCTCTCATTCACCCAACTAACTACAGTGCACAAAATAATCTACAAACCCACATAGTGTCCTGCTCTCTCAACTGTACTTGCCAAATACCATCTCAGCAGGCATCTAAGATCTGAAAATCATCTACTTCTAAAACTAAATAAGCCCACCTTACTTGCTGGTCATCTCCTCTATTCTTTCACCGTCTCCAAACTATGGGACTCACTTCCACCCTCTATAAGAAACACAATCAGCACCATCACATTCAAACAAATACTGAAAAATCATCTCAACTCTTCCTGGCTATGTTCCTGCTCTATAACCTAACCTCTTCACTCTCCTTATATGATTATTAAACTCCTATGTCTTTTGCTATTAGTGACAGATGATACTTTCTCCATATTTCTTTTTTATTTTTATCTTCACTTGTTAATACTGGTACAATAATACTGACTATTATATCTCTGTTTATACTTCTCTGATTTAATTAATTGAATTCTGCTTTAATGTATATTTTCTGTATATATTACTGTAATCAAACTAGAATCCTGCTTTTATGTATATATTCTGTATATGTTACTGTATTTACTATCTGTAACACTGTTTCTACTTCTTCTCAATTGTTTATATTTTTTCTGTATCTATGTTCTTGTTGGAGCTTTTCTCCCCAGGCCTCCACTGAAAACGGGCTCTTTTAGGCACAGTGGACTTTCCCGGTAAACAAATGCAATACATAAATAAATAAATAAATAACTATATCCACTCAGAAACAGTCCAAAGAAAGTAACTTTCAGTGAAATTGCATTTCTCCTTTCCCCACTATAGTGCTATCATGGAACTACTCTGAATAAGTTAGGGAGATGTGGTGAACTTGCTCCCTGCAAAAAAATGCTCTTTTCCCTTCAGCAGACTTTTTATGACTGAATGGTCGTCACTGAAAAAGTCATTAATGAATTAATATAAGCCCCTAAGTTCAACACCAACCTAATATTAATCTTTAGTGAAAGAGAGAATGCAGGATGGCAACAAAGGAGCTGAAGAGGATCACAAGTGCCAGGTTCTCCCAATGCAGTCATTTAACTACCATACTATTTGAGTTCATCCAAGGGGAAAAGAACCAGAGTACTGATGCAGTGATGCAGGGACTCACAGAGGACATCTAATGCTTACTGGGCAGAGCCTATCAAGAAGCCATAGTAGAAGTGCAAAGCTCATACTAAAACGTGTGATTTGTTTCATGGCTTTGGAGTGTTCTGGACAGAGCCTATCACAAAGCCATAGTAGAAGTGTAAAGCTCAGTTTAAAACGTGTGATTTGTTTCATGGCTTTGGAGTGTTCTGGACAGAGCCTATCACAAAGCCATAGTAGAAGTACAAAGCTCAGTTTAAAACATGTGATTTGTTTCACGGCTTTGGAGTGTTTGAGAAGGAATGGAGGGCTGGCAAATGACTGGACTTGTAATCATGCATTTTTTTTCAAATTTTTCAAATCTAAAACCAGAATTGAATTTTGGTCCATTTCTCATTGAGAATAAGGATATTAAGAAGACTCTAGAAAGATTATTCAGATAGCTTTGCAAAACTATAGCTCCTGCATGGCAGGGTCTAAACCGAAAACAGCATGATTCTGTAGATATCCCCCTCATTTAAAAGGACAGCATTTCTGCTTTGCATGCTTCATCAAAGAAGGAAAATACTGTTTAACTGTGGGAAAGAGAGGTGGGTGATCTTGGTGGACTAAATAGAAGTATTTACATTATAACCATTTGAGAACAATTCCAAAGATAACTTTAGCTTTAATATGCTAATAATTCATAATAGGGATATTCAGTAAACATAGCAAACTAATTTAATTAGAGAATAATGGCTGAATTAGCAAAACCGTTTACAGTAGTTTATTTTCCCTCTGTAGCCCCTAACTTTACTGAACCTGCTCAATGGGTCCTTTACCTGTACCCATGTAGCCCATTTTATTATATCAGGAGTAAGGGCCAGGCATAACCAGGTCAAACTAGTGTCTTACAACTCAGTCATTCCTTCCCTGCAAGTATGTTTAACCTATTAATTCTCCATCGGGTGAGAGTGGGGTATTAGGAAGTAGACCAACGTTTACACCGAGTAGAACATGTCGCTGCTGAGGAAGCCCACGGTCTGCCACAAAGGCACCCCTCTGCAGCATGTGACAAAGGATTATTCCATTTATCTACAGTGCACCCCTCTGCAGCATGTGACAAAGGATTATTCCATTTATCTACAGTGCACCCCTCTGCAGCATGTGACAAAGGATTATTCCATTTATCTACAGTGCACCCCTCTGCAGCATGTGACAAAGGATTATTCCATTTATCTACAGTGCACCCCTCTGCAGCATGTGACAAAGGATTATTCCATTTATCTACAGTGCACCCCTCTGCAGCATGTGACAAAGGATTATTCCATTTATCTACAGTGCACCCTCTGCAGCATGTGACAAAGGATTATTCCATTTATCTACAGTGCACCCTCTGCAGCATGTGACAAAGGATTATTCCATTTATCTACAGTGCACCCCTCTGCAGCATGTGACAAAGGATTATTCCATTTATCTACAGTGCACCCCTCTGCAGCATGTGCTCAGTGAGCTCATTCCTGTGGCTGTAACTCCTACTGCTACCTCTAGGTGTTACCCAAGCAATGAACCAGGGTATCTTCCCTTCACCCACATATGAGCAAGTTGACAAGGGCCACTTGTTCTCAACCTTCTGACTGGTATCCAAACACAGGTCATTATTATCATCATCACCAGCAACCTTTTTTGGGGTTGGGGTGTAGAGTCACTGTCAACGTCTCTCTCAATTCAATTCCACTGTCCTCCTTTTTTTGACAGTCATGCTTGACTGTCACAGGTCTTCTCTCACACAATCCATGCATCTCTTTCATGGATGCCCTCAGTCCCCATTGTCTTCTTCCTATCTATCCAAAATCTTCTTCTCCAGATCATCTTCTGCTTTTCTGCACATGTACCCAAACTACCATAATCTACTCTCTTTGACTTTCTCTGCAATTGGCGCTACTTGGGCTTCTACTCTGATACCCTCAATTCTTCATCTGTCCTACAGTGAGCATCCTACCACCCATCTCAGGCACTTCATTTACATCATGTCTAGCATTCTCAATTGCTTGCCTTCACTGCCTAGAGTCTTGTACCATACATTAGTATTGGTCTTACACTGGTTTGTAAACCTTACATTTGACCTTCTTTCACATTATTCTGTCATACACTACCCCTAATGCTCTGTGCCAGTTGGCTACATCTCTTCTGATTCTAGCTTTGACCTCATCATTCAGACTTCCCTTCTCCTTAAGCACTGTTCCTAGAGGCTTGAAGCTGTTAAATTGTTCCACTCTTTTCCCTACTATATAAATTTTCATTTTCTTCTGATTATCATCATTTGATGCCATTATAACTTTCTTATCTATACTCAGTTTCACCCAGTGTACCTTCAATTTTGCATTTCATTCCCCTATATTTTGCTGAAGTTCTTGTTCAGAGTTTGCATGTAATGCCACATAGTATGCATACAGCAACTTTGTAGATGTCTCCCCCCTGACCTGTCTGCTAATAAAGCCTGTCACCAATATGAACAATATTTGGCCTTGACCTGAACTCTGACACTTATCCACTCCCACAGGGAATCCCTCTGTGAGTCCAAATAACTTGTATTATTGGGTTCTTGTACATAGCCTGCAGCAATTCTACCAGTGTTTCATGGACTTCATACCATTGCAGGACTGCCCAAATCAACTTTTTTGGGTCTTTTGTCATATGCTTTCCTCAAGTCTCAGAATGCTCATTTGGACTCTTTCCTAATCTGTAGCTATTTCTCAAGTATCTCACTGCAAAAATCAAGTTGGTTGTGCTGCATCCTGATCTAAATCCAAACTGTTTGTCTCCCATCTTATTTTCTACTATGCATATTTATTTGTTTGACACTCTCTCATGAACTTTTCTGCAGTGTGACAGGAGTTTGATACCTCTAAACTGCCCACAGTTATAAAATGTCCTCTTCATTTTTGTACACTGGCACTAGTATGCGTGTTCCCTATTCATCTGGGATAACCTTTTCTCTCCATACTCCTATGAGCACCCTCAGGAGCCATTTCTCTCCCAACTCACCCAACATCTTGATTGCATCTACTGTGACCTCATCTGAGCCTGCCTTTTTCCCCTGGTTTCATTTTTCTTTGTGCTGTTTGTACTTCTTCTAGGGTGGGCTCCTCTTCTTCTTTCATTGTAGAATGTGTAAGGATCAGTACGGCTATGGAGTTTTCTTTATATAGAAGTTGATGCAGGTACTCCTTCCCTCTGCTTTTGATGTCCTGTGGACTGCTGAGCAGGTTGTTGCTGTCATCCCTTGTGAAGGATGTCTGATGACTATCTTCTTTATCTTTCTGTCTTTGCCTTGCAACCTGAAAAAATAAGTTTGTTTGTGCAATTTACTGAGATACTTTCCAGAAGATGGAAGAGAATTTTTGCTGTCTTGTTCTTTGCTATTGTAAATGTTATCTTTATCTTCTTTATTAGTAAACCAGTATTCCTTCCTAGCATCAACGGTCTTTTCTATTTCCTGCTTTTTTTTTCTGCACTCCTTCTTTATTTTAGTAACTTTTTGGACTGCATCCTGCCACCAGCTTGGCCACATATCTGTTCTATAGTCTTCACACATGTTGTTTTGAGGTGTTGTTGTTCTTCTTTTTCAGCTTCACCTATTTCTTTTGATTCCAGAGGTGCTACAATCCTGAGAATTCAGGTCTTCAGCCTAGTCTTTGTTGACCTTAGAACGTTCTCTTACCACAGTTTGCAGCTTAATGTGACAACCAGTGGTTTATGCTGGGAGTCAACAGTTTCACTGGGGATGACTGTGCAGTCCCTAGTGCTGATTCTTTACTAAGAGGAAGTCTACTTGGGTTGCATGTTGGTCACTGTCGGATGTGACTGTCCTTCGTGCTAAACTATGTGCGGGCCACCGTCAAGCCATTTGCCAGACAGAAGACTAGAATGGCCGCTGCTTATTTATTCTTGTTGCCACACCCATGTGAACCCAGGCAATCATCATATCCTGTTCTGTCTGTCCTGATATGTGCATTCAGGACCCCACTGTCAACATCAACTCATGTTGTCTTGCTTTATCTAGTAGGTCTTGTGACTGTTTTCTTAAAGCACCCTTTTCCTTACTATCACAACCCTGCTGTGGAACATAGGCTGATATTATGAATTTTTCCCTATCATTACATTGCAGTCTGATTGTCATGAGCCTGTCATTAATTCTGCTGACATCCCTCACTGTATTCTGAAGCTTTTCCCTCACCACAGTTCCCATGATATTTCAAATCTGCCCCTCCTGAGCAGTAAACTCTGAATCACAAGCCAAGTGGCTTGACTGCACTGCCCTTCCATCTTGTCTCCTGTATACAGAGGATATCCAGCTTCCTTCATACCATGTCATCCGATTCCATGCTGCACCCTGTCAATGAACCTGCATCCTGTAAGTGAAGCTATATTGAGAGTAAGCAATCTATAGTTAATGTTTGGCAAGTTTATTGGTCTTTTGTCCCTGAACAGAGCATCTTAAGCTGGGCAACTGAACACCACCAGCCAGTAACTTATTGACCCAGGGCTGGGCTGGGCTTTATGGCAGGCACACATTGGCCAAGAGGAGCACATAGACCCTCCCACAATTAGCATAGTTCCTTGGCATAGTTTGGAGTAGGCTGGGTCCTCAATTCACTTATGCCCACTTTTTGGCATTTGTAATTAATGCAATCAAATAACCTAGAGACAATATTTATACCATCAAATGGCTAGACCTGACACAGCATACAGTCTTTGATACATGTTCTATTATCTAGATGACACAGTGCACCATAATTAATGCCCAAAACAGTTGGTCTAGACAATGTTTCCCCTGATTGGCAATATCTAGATCTGTGCTGCTGCCCACAAGTCCATTCTTGGGTAAATTTCAGATGAAAACACTCAACATGTTTTTGTAAGGTAGAAGGAATTCCTCAAAGACACAGGGAGGACATATAAACTCCATATAGGCATCAGCCAAAGGTCAGGCTTGAACCTTGTACCTGGGAGACAAAGGCCTTAGCCATTATGCCAACCATGCCGCTTTTTGTGATGGTTTGTATTAAATAAAGGGATACATCACTGTTTACTACCCAGAAAGGAGAGAATTCTGGTGTGTACAATAATAAATAAGCCTCCACAACCTTATAGGTGATTAGCAAATGGATTTGGCATGTGCCTCGCTGATGCTGCGAGTGTTGCTGAATGCTAGTGTGCATATAACTCAGGATCTGGATGTATGCACTGAACACTTTGCTTACAGATGCTATTGTCAGCATTGGTATGCATGAACTGTATTGTTGGAGATAGCCCCCTGATATGCATTTTTCTGGAACTGGCATAAATGCATGACAAGTATTACTCACACCTAGACTGGCAGCTGTACTGGACAAGCATTAACACGTGTTAATAAAAGAGAACTGAGAAAGCATTAGCTGTGCAGTGCACCTAAATTACATCCTTATTATGGTGATGAAGTCCAGAAACAGAAACGCTTGTGAATCACTCACCTTCTGAGGTCACTGAATTGGGCAATTCATGTTTATGCAGCAGCTAGTTCTGTGTTAAAAAATGATGACAGGGAGAGCTTATCTGTGTGCCACTGAGCGAGGAACGGTTTAACAAGTGGTAGTGATCATAATTCAAGAAATATAATCATCTCTGTGCACGGTATAAAGTTGCACATTTTAAAAACAGAACAGATAAAGAAAAGGTCAGTGTTTTTGTTAGATCCATATGTATCACTACTGAATACAAGACATTATGGAAGGTGAGCTGGGTGTTTGTGGTAGGTAGGACTATTTTATATGACAACTTCACTGAAGGAAGTGCAGTTCATCTTACTACAGATAAGGGGAATGTTACTAATAATAAAAATTATCAGGAAGGTAGGACTTCTTTGTGAATGGTGGAAGAGGGAGTCTGGTGGGTTATTTGTTAAGGAGGTCAGTGTGCTCATGCACAATATGCACTCCACAAAGCATCTTGTCCAGAACAAATATATGAGCCACAGAGGAGTTGTTTCCATGACTTCAAAAGAGACATGCTCACTTTGCAGCCATTTATACATGGTGTGGTCTAAGCCAGATATATAATAGATCTTTACCCCTTTTTAAGCACAACCTGGATAACTGGATAGGAAACAGAAAATTTACCCCTGGGATTCCACCCATATCCCTGCTGGACAGGGGCATCGGATGCTGATTTGTCTAAACATGGGCTAAACACTTGGCTAGGGTTATAAGGGCCTCAGGGCCAATAGTCTTGTAACATCCTATGAAATATTGACCTGCCCAATACAAAATATGTTATTTATGAATCTTTGCCCAATGGATATGCAGACATAATGTTATTCTAATGATTCTGTACCTACAGTGGAATTAATTACTCCTGCACTGAGAATGTTTAAGGATTTGTATTTCAAAAATAAAAATTCTGTACCAGCATATCACACTCTTTTGATTTTATGGTGATGTTAAATGATATACCAGATCTCCTGTTGTTCTGCATTTATTTCATGTTTAATACATCTTGGTTTTCTGAGATGCCTACTCAACCTGGTGGACTTCTTTGAGAAGACCATTAAAGCAATGGATGAGAGCAAAATGGTTCACATTGCCTACCCTGACCTGCCCAAGGCATTTGACACAATACCCCAGTCAGGCATTGTTGACAAACTCAAGAGGTTAGATACATACCCTTATGTCAACTGGTGGATAGCCAACTGGCTCACAGACAGGTCCAAGGAAGTTAGAATTGTGAATTCCACCTGTACAAAGAGGCCAGTCACAAGTGGAGTCCATCAGGGATCGGTCCTGGGACCACTTCTTTTTGCCATTTACTTCTCTGATGTCAAGCCCAATGTGAATGGCATCTGTCTGACAAAATCTGCAATGATTGCAAATTTGGAGCTGTCATTGAATCCCACGCAGACACAAATGTTCTCCAGGAAGGGGTGACACAGGCATACAACTGGTGTCAGAGCCATGGACTGAAACTAAATGTCAAGAAATACATAATAGTATCCTTCTGGAAGTCATCCTCCCCTGATAACTATCATATTGACAACACACTTCTTGAGTTGACCCAGTAATCAGGGACTTAGGGATACACATAGACAGTAATCTAATCTTTGAACATCACGTGTCCACAGTAGCAAGGAAGTCATTCTATGTTGCACAACTTATAAACAAAAATATAGCATCTAGGTCCAAGGAAGTCATTGTTCCACTGTATTTGTCATTCATCAGACATATCATTGAGTACAATGCCCCATTTGGTATGTACCTAACCAGGCATATCCAACAATTTGAACATCCACAGAGCTTCCTTACTAAAAGAATACAGGGCGTAAGTAACATGCCATATGCTATATGCAGACTGTCTCAAGGCCCTATCCCTTTATTCTGTTTCCAACAGGGGGAGATCTAAGCCTGGCATATAGGGTGTTGTCAGACCCCACTCTGATGGACCTCCTGCATATCTGCAAAACAAACAGCACCAAGATTACCAATTCTAAAGACTTAAACCTTGTCTGTGATATAAATAGGACCTGTTGGAGAGACAGGTATGTATCCCAGAGATTACCTCATCTCTGAAACAGGATTGCCATCCATATGAAGGAGAGTTCCTCTCTCACCCAATTCAAGTGTAACTTGGACAATTGGATGGAGAACAGGAAATTCAACTCTGGTTTGGCACGTATTGTCTGTAATGAATGCAGGCAGGCTGTAAATGGTTAATTTCCCAGGACACTGCTTGTAAATGTTTCAACTCTCCAAACCCCTGTTTGCACTTACCAAGGGTACCAGAACTTTTCAGAGATGTAGAATTTATGGCTAGGCTTAAAAAGACCTTTGTGGTCTTTAACCTAGTAAACACCTGTGAAACAAAAAATGAAACTGCCACAGATACCTTTGTTTGTTTTATTAAGAATCATATATTTTCCCCTGTGGTAGAATGTATTCATTCTTTCATAATGCTGTTTTAGTGACACTTTGAATTCTTCATTGTTTTGTGCTGCACCACTGAGGAACTCATAGGATTTCAAGAATATTTGAAATATAATAATATCATCTTTAGGTTTAGACTGCCATTTAAACCAATATCTGTATTATAGTTAACATAATCTTGTCCTGATAATCAAAAATTCCTGAATTAGTAATCACAGGGAATACACAATGCATTGCCAAGAAGGCACTGAAGATTCTGTTTATCCATAGTGGCTACAAGGAAGTATACAAAGTGTGCAATATCGGCTTTTTCTGACTGCACTGAGTGCATAAGAGATGTTTTAAGCCAACTTGTCTGTATGGGAAATTCTGTTTTAAATATAAGTAAAATATTGTACAGTTAAATCATCTCATCTCTGAGACTCAAAAAGACACACACAACACACACACACACACACACACACACACACACACACACACACACACACACACACACACACACACACTCACACACACACACACACACACACACTCCCATTCAGTTACATTCATGCCCCTTCAGTCATACACGCACTTATATCTGCCACATAGACACAGACACACCCACATACATGCCTCCACTATACTTAGAATTGTTACTATACTATGAGTGACAATTACTTCCATTTTAATTAATAGGGCAAATGCTATCAAAAGAAGGCATTCACGTTTTCATTTTATTCATAAACATTTTCTTGGCAGAGCAATTCTCTGCTGATTTATTCCAGAGCTGTTTCCATTTCTAGGGGAGTGTACATGACTAATAAACATTTGCCTCTCTCCTGGACTGTAACACTCATAGGTAACATCCTCAGGGAGAATGTTTTCCATACTATGGCCACTTCTAGGTGGAAGCCATCGCAGGAGAGTGGTCTCTGAAATGGAAAAGCTTATCATGATGAAAAACATTTGGGCATAGTGCTTCTGCATCACATTAAGCCTTTCTGAATCCCAAGAACAGTGTACACTGCCTTACAAGTTGTGGTAATTAACAAAAATGTGATCAAATAGCTGAATAAATTGAAATTTGAATTCAAAAGTGTTGATATTTAAGTCATATTGCAACAGAAAGCTTTATGTATTAAAATAGTTGTAAATAATTTCTATTGGATTTATTATTCTAATTATGAGCGGTAAAGCTTGTTTTTGTTTGTGATTACCAGTGTTTAAATGTAAAAAATAAAGCTAGTGAACGGTGAACAGTAAAAGAGATATAAATATCAAGCCACAAAAATAGGTAACAAATATCACAGTAGCTGATGAAATCGGAGAGAAAGAGATGGCAGAGACTCAAGGGTCAGTAAAAGTAAATGCTTCTGTCCATTGCTGACCTAAGTGGAATTTTCAGGAGATCATTTGATGAGGAAAGGCAAGTCTGAAAATGTTACATTTGTGTACCTCACTGTGAACTGTTTATTTTTGCCTCTACTGGAGTATGAGTGATAAGACACACTAGCAGCATAGGTAGATAGAGCAGGATTTATGGGAGCTAACAGAATAATGGAATGGTAGAAGTGAATGAAAAATATTTGCCCTTGTTTGGGACATGGACAGCATACCATTATGGTATGATTTCAGGCCAGCAAGAACCTTTGGATGGATGAGTATTGATTTTTCCCTTAGGAGCTTTATCCTTCCAGCTAGGAAACTCAAACACTGTGATTAAGGTCAAAATACACACACACACACACACACACACACACACACACACACACACACACACACACACACACACACACACACATGCACAAATACAGAACAACACTAATGGAAGGAAGAGTGTCAAAGGAAAACTTAGATAAATAACTCAATGGCAAAGGCAAAATGTCCCAATGAGCTATCTTCCACAATGTCTGAAAAGTTGTCAGTGATGTTTGTTGAGTAAATGGAAGAGGTGAATATAGTGTCGCTTTAGTAAATTATATTATAGTAACTGGATTTGATCTTCTAGCAGGTCCAATAAAAAACAGTAAAGGGGCTGTTAAAGATATAATGCCAGTTGTGTGCTAGCATGTGCAAATATGACTAATTTGTGCTTGCTGTTTATATCTGTAAGAGTCAAAACACTTTAGAATGCTTTATGTTGTTCTGTGTGACAGAGAAAGAACTTTACTAGCCTTCTGGACATAAGTTTGCTACATACGTTACTCTGCATTAAGGGCCATTGCCATCTGTGTGATGTTTTACTGTAATCTTTTACTGACAAACATTTCTGTAGGAATTTTATTCATTTACTACTACCTTAGCTGTTTTTGCAGTAAAAAAAACAATGCTAGGCATTATATAGTATTAAAATCCATTGCAATCTGTGCCCTTTGTAAGTTCAAATAATGCTGCTAATCTGTAAACCCTGCTTATTTATCCAAGTTTATTCATTTAGAACACATTTTGCTGTTTTTGCTCTAAGAGAAGTATCATTTCTATTGTTTTGGCTATCTGCTTGTTGTAGGCTTTAATAATGATGGCTTTGTAACTGTCTGGTGACTTTACATTAGTAGTCTTATTATGTGCTGCATAACAAGGCCTAGTCCTCTATCTGGTCTGATAGGCACATAGCTGCTACAGTTGCTGACCAGATTTGACATTTGACCTTTACCGGTCCTAACAAGCAGCACAACACTGCCCTGGTGGCTAGCACTGTGCACTTCACACACACAAGCAATTGATTTTAAACTGATACAGCCTTCCTTGGTCCCTTACCTAACATTCTCTAGACTTATTTCAATCCCCACCTACTTTTTCTGTCACTGCAAAGGTTATTGCAGGTGGACCTAAATGGCTTAAAGCTGGTCTAGGTTTTGTGTTCCTGTTCTTGTTGTTTATAATAGTCCTGATTCTTGCTTTCTATTGAATTTATTTCCTCCTGTGATGGAGAGCTGTGCCACTCATACCTCTCAACCTCTTAGCACAAGAAATCTGGACAAAGCCAAAAATAATGTAGGAACAAAGGCCCAAAAATAGGGACAATGTTAAAATACTGCTGTTATGAACAAAATGTTGCTAGAATAAAAGGTTGTGTGTTACCATACATTTTCTGAAGGATATGACATCTGAGACTTAAATGACTGCCATTAATCAGTGAATTCAATCCTCAATGATTTGCCAGAAAACCACAAATTTTGTAAGGAACAGACCAAAAAGTATTTAGCAAAAATCTGGACATTCTGTGAAACTCTAGACAGTTAAGAGGCATGGTACCACTCAACACTATGCACAGGACCACGGTGAACCAACTATGTTATACGTTGTGAGAACTTCTTCTCCCCTCACTAATCCAGGCAATCTGAAATATATCCTTCAATTACCTATACTAAGTGCAGCAGCCTGCAAATCTGCAGAAACAACTGTGATACATGTGCATGGACCTCTGTGTTGCTCTGTTGCTAGTTTTTGTGGCACTCCTGTCTGCAACCCGAGCTGTGCTTGCTATTTAACACAAGTTTTTTTTTCTTTTTTTACTTTTTCGCCTTGTGCATATAATTTGCTTTGTTTCTTGCCATACTGCACTTTGTGCATTGTTACTGTCTGTTACAGCAAACTACCATTGCTATATCTTATAAATGTCAACATTTAAACTGCTACTGCTGTATTATAGCTAGCATATGAGCAAGAAGGTATTACATTTATCTTCTTCATCTGAGTTCTAGACACTGAGGACCTGTAGTCTACCTGTACCCCTTCTGTTGACAGCCTACTTGCCTTAGACACTTTCAGAAAGAGTAGGAACTGTATGAAGGTCACAGACAGCCCTTTCTTGTTACCATAGAACACACTTGTGAAAGGTGTAATTATGAATTTGAACTGGTTGCAGACTTTTCATGCTGCTCATGTACCAGGTTAGCAGTGCTCACCAATTTCTGTACAAGGTTCCTAGTTTTTTGTGAACTTTTTCATTGTCTGTAATATGTGCATGTCAAATTTCATATTATGGTCAATGACTGCAAGTAATTTTGTTTGGGAAACTGGAAAAATAATTGTATGGTTTGATGATGATATATTGAATGGTGGGTGGGGGTCTGCAGCTCTAGCTGAATACAAGAGCATGAGTTTTGTGTTGTTAGGGTTAAGTATAAGTTATGTATTGTTTAGCCAAGATTCTACTGCATTGAATGACTGCTGGAGAATTTTTTGGAGTTTTTGTAGTGTTGGTGCTGCACAAATCAGGGTGGAATTGTCTACATATTGAACTACAGAGGCAAGTCGGGTGGCAGTATGAAGATTGCCAGTAAAGATAATAAAAAGGAGAGGACCCAGAATAGATCCTTGTGGGACTCCCAAGGTTACAGGCAGTAGTGAAGAGAGATTTTGTTGCCATTTTACAGCTTGCTAGCAACCAGTTAGGTATTGCTGGAACCAAGTAAGTGCAGAATGTCTAAGTTTAAGTTCTGAGAGTGTAGTTATTAGTTTAGAATGAGAGACAGTGTCAAAAGCTTTGGACAGATCAAAAAAGATGGAGGAAACTAAATTGCCTTCATTGCAATGGTGGTTAATAATGTTACTAAAGTTAACAAGGGCAGTGGTGGCATTATGTTTAGGACAGAAACCCTGCTGAGTGTTAGAACATCATTGGTTATTAATGACTATGTGCCACTGAGACCTATCCTTAAAACTAGACCATTGTGCAGATGATGTTTGGGGATGTTGAAATTATGTTTGAAAATGAGTTATGAATTTTAATTTTAATTTTTATTATTTTTCAGATTTTATACTACTGTTTTATTTACTCTGTTACCTGTGAATAAAGATTTAGGTCAAGTATGTTTGTGAGTTATGACCAGCGTAGATTCAAGTTTTATGGCGGAGTGCACCTTTAAAATTGTATTGTGTTGAGTCGTGATTTTAATTGAGTGGTTAAATATGGTGGTTTTACGCTACTTTTTGTAAAACACCTGAAGAAGCATTTGGTGAAAGCGCTTGTGTGTTTCATTAAAATGTATTGTGAACCTGGAGCCTTGCCTATGTTTGCCGTACTTTCTTACTATTGGACTTTTGGTAATTTGGAACGGAGGCACCTGGTTATCAGTACTTGTTTTTTACTTGCAATTGTTGGTTATTAGATAGTTTAAGATTTGTGAATGGATGCACCTCTCAAGTGTTTTAGATATTGGTGATAGTATAGCTATTGGCCAGTAATTTGATAATTCTGTCTAGTTTCCATCTTTATGTAGAGGGATGATATATGGTACTTCCAAATTTTAGGGACTTGTTGTTCTGAAATGGATTGATTTATTAATATGGATACTGGATAGGTTATTGCTTCTGCAGTAAATTTGAGATTGTTGGCGGGTAGATGGTTGGCAGCAAGTGTAGTATGTTTAAGCTTTTGAGATGTTTAAGTATGGTGTTTATTGGGACAGGTTAGAAAGAGAAGTTAATGGGATCAAGCATTGGTACTATGTGAGTCTGGGTAGGGAAACAGCAATTATTGTTTGTTAGGGCTAATATGGATTCAATGCAGTATCTGTTAAATTGTGAAGCTAGGCTGTCTTTAGTATCAGTGAGTGTTGGGCAGGGATTACTAGTTTGTCCTGTCTGCAGGATTTTCTTCATGGCAGCTCAGAATATTTGTGGGTTTCTTTGATTTTCTGATTGGATACTGCTATAGTAATTTATTTTGTCTGGTCTAATATGTTTTTATATTTATTTCATAGGTATGGATATGTCTGTTTGTTATTTGAATTTTGTTATCGAGCCATTTCTCCCAGGCCTTATCTCTAGTTTATAACAGAGATCTTGTTTGTTTGGTTAGCCAGGGGGCATAATTGGATTTTATCCTTATTGTTCTTAGGGGGCCAAGATGTTTAGGATATTGAGGAAGGTTGAGTTAAAGTATTCAACTGTAGTATATAAAGGGAGATTTTTTTTCAATAATTTTTATTTTCATTTTTTCATTTATATAAAAATAAAGGGAGATTTTTTTTGAGTTGTGCCTAGTTGCATTTTTTAAAACTAGTTATAAAGTCTTGGGGGATACATGTTTTCTTATCTCTGATTTAGTGGCAGGTGGTAAGTTTTTGTGAATTTATTGGGTGTTGGAGAATATGAGTTGGAATATGGTCAGTGAGGCTATCCAGGAGACAGTCAGAGTGTAGATGCATTTGACCTATTTGTAAGGATCCAGTCCAGGACTGAATGTTTGTTTGATGTCTGATTGAGATGATCCTGTTTTAACTCAGAAGTGTCTGTCATGTTTTTAAATCAGAGAGTGGCATCTGGACTGATATTACTTTCAATTACTTTAATTTGGTAAAGATACTGGTCAATGAGGTCAAAAGCCTTTGTCAGGTCTACTAATAAGGCACCTGTAAGGAGGCCATTTTCAGAATTTTGCAGGATGTTATCCATTAGCAATCAAAGTGCTGTCATAGTACTTGTCCAGGCCAGAATACATGCTGTTTGGAGGACAACAGGTGGTACAGCTTGATATAAAGAAAGACGTTAGCCCAAAATTGGGAGGGTGGATACTGGACAGAAGTGAGTGACATCTCTTGAGTCGGTTTTCTTTAGGAGTGGTTTAATTACAGAAGTTTTCCAAATGTGTGGCTAAGAGGAAAACAGTGATGATCTCTGCAGTGATATATGCAAGGGGTTAATGTTTTCAGATCCAGGAGGGGTGTCAGTGGAAATATTTACAAGCAGAACAGTGACTTCTTTGGGACATATGCTTTTGAAGTGGAAGAGGGGGATGAATGGTGGTGGGGTGGGCAACATGAGCATTGAAAGAAATGAACTCAACAGAAGAGTTATGCAGAAATATCTAACAATCAGGCTAAACAAATATCAAAGATGGTTCTACCCTCCAAACCCGCTTAGATAATTCTGAAATGTGTTCCTACCCTTAGCTTAAGGAATACTTAGAAAACGCAAAAGACTCCTCATTCTTTATATCCTCTACTGCTCTTTATACCCAGCCATGTAACGTGCCCCTCCACTATTGCTTTAGATATAGACCAGCATCACTTCCTTCAGAATCATTTCCAATTTTCTGAGATACTTTCCATTGTTTTGGATGTATTCCTAGATACTGTTTTTACCAGGTGTATATCACGTAGTTGAAGTATGACAACTTTGAATGTTATATGGTCGAGACCATATGTTCAAAGTTGTCATACTTCAAATACAAAAAAAAAAACAGGAACAACTTCCTGACAGTTGTAAGAAGGGGGGCAATCCCCCTGCACCCCATACCCCCCGCTCTTTAAATATACCAATTCCGAGACCATGCTACAGTGCAGTAAAGGGAAAATTCCCTTTACCGCATTGTAGTGTGGTCTCGGAGTTGGTATATTTAAAGAGTGGGAGGTGTAGGGGGTGCAGGGGGGCTTTCCCCCTGCTTATAACCCTTTATTTTCTTTTCTGATGCTTTTTTTTAACATGTTTGAAATTCTGTAAGTTCAAACATATAGGTTCGAACATATGGTGTTCGAACTTACAGAATTTCGACTACATGATATAGACCGATTTTTTACCCTTATAACTGTATTTATTGTCTGTAGGTGACTAGTATCACACTTGCTTAATTGCATTTGTGTATCTTTAAACAAAAACTCCTGCCACATACCTCAAAAAAAATTAATGGTGACAATTCATCTGCTATCTCACGTATTTAATTGGAAAATGTATATAGCTGCTGCACTGTTCATAAACTTGAATTTGTGATTATATTCCATTTGTGGGATCCTTTCTGGCATCATTCTCATTCTTTGGATGAGATGTTAAATCAAATTCCTAGCTGATTAAGTTGGTGCTAGCTCAGGTGGATGTAAAAGATCCCATGGCACCTACTGAAAAGAGGAGCGGAAGTTCTCCAGTCCCCTGGACAAATTTCTACTCCTCGTCTCCCCTGAAAAAAAGCCAGTAGTCTAGTGGGATTAACCCAGTCAACAAAGGATAACATAAAAAAATAAAATAAAATAATAATCAGATTGCTCAGTAATCATGCATATACATTTTTTTATTTAAAGGCGTTTTATTGCCATTCATGAGATCCCTCTTAGCAACTCTAACTATGTTAACATGTAAAAGTCATTGAAAGTGCTTAATATCCACTCTGTAAGCCATTCCATGAATTCTTTCAGTTATTTAAGACTGTGTTAAGAATTTTGTCAAGAGCTGTGTATGTAAGCTACTAGATGTTAATGATCTATCTCAAGGCCATTACAATGGCATAGAGAAAGATAAAGAGCTGATTAGAGCCCAGTTGACCTGGGTTTGATTAGTGAACATGCACATTCTGGGTGGGAGGGTGTTCGCTGATAACACTGCATAAGGGGACACATGGTTGAAAGAGGGGAGTTGCCCTCATATGCAATCAATTAGGGTGTGGGGGTGGGGAGAGGGAAGTGAGTAGGGCATATAAAATAAAAAAAGAACACCAGATGGAAGCACAGCTGGTCAAGCCCCCAGGACACCCTTAAGATTCACAACCAGCCCCCGCAGTACCAGATTACACCCTGGGTAGAGGAGAACAGCCAGTAGTTCAAGCATTGACTTGGGGCAATTGAGGCCAAGCTGGTAATATGAGGTCCAAGGGGACAAAAAAAGGCTATCAAATAAGAATGGCACATATATTAATGTTATAATACTAAATTCAATAACTAAGTATTGCATTCTGATTTACTTACACGCACATGTACACACACACACACACACGCACACACACACACACACACACACACACACACACACACACACACACACACACACACACAAGCATACACTTCCTCACATAACAGAATAAATACTATTATCATAAAGATCCTCAGCCATTTCTTACCTTTAGTTAGTTAGTTAGTTAGTTAGTTAGTTAGTTAGTTAGTTAGTTATTGTAATATGATAAATGGTTCATTGGGCTGGTCAAGTGACCCTTTTCAGTGCCAAGATGAATAATATGTAGACAGTATATTTGCAATAGTACATATATAAAAGCAAACACAGTAAATGCGAATACAATAAAGGCAGGTTAAAGTATTTTCCAAAATGTATTTATTTATTTTTGTTTACCAGGACAGAGCACTGATCAAATCTGACCACTTGCAGGCTGAACCTGCATTACATATACAGTAATAACTGTTAAGTAAGATTAAAAGTATAACTAAATTATACTGCATAGTGCCATAATATAACACAGATGAAACAAATATGTGTATATATATATATATATATATATATATATATATATATATATATATATATATATATCTATATCTACATATATATATATATATATATATATACACACACACAATTTTACAAAAAAAGTTTAAACAGATTTACAGGTAAACTAGTATTCCATCCATATGATTAGCTGCTACTGTATTGTACAATGAGTATATATCAGATGATTCTTAGTTTTTAGACATTATGCAGTGTCTTAAAAGCAAATGTATATAACATAAAGTAGATGTTTTTTTCAGTTTTGATTTGAAGCTGTCCACTGACTTTTGAGTTGTTATTTCAGAGGAAAGATGATTCCAAGTATCTGTGTCCAGTTCCAAGTCTTTCAGTCGTACTCTTCCTGCCTAGTCCTCTCATTAGGTGTCTTACTGCCACAAAACTTTCGCAGCCAAACATCCCAGTACATTGCAGATACAACATAATTTATCCTTCTACATCTTTTTAGACAGACACCGCCCCACCTTCCCAAACCCACCAAAGCTTCAGACAACAAAACAGCTCTAACAAATGTACTGCCACCCAACACAAAACTCTTCTTTACACACCTCCCTTTTCTACTGTTTCTACTGCCTTCTTCCCTCACTTCTTAAGATGCAACAGTTCATGCCTCTAAACTTTTATCACACAATTTTTGACTTCCCAACTCTAAAACTACACTTTCTCTTCTCACCTATTACATCCATAAATCCTTCCTCTTCTTATCTCCTCAGTGCAAAATAGTATGCCTCAACTAGTTTTTATAGTTGTGTATTAGAATCATTATATACTGTCAAATACTATAGCAATAACCCACAGCTGGATGTGGGTAATGCTGGATTGACCCATGGTTGGCGTGGTTTGTTCATGAGGCAAAGCCTGAGTGACCAGACAAAGCCAACTGTGAGTATATCCAGCATTACCCACACCCAGCTTTGGGTTATTGTTATTATACAATGACATTATTTAAGAAAAAAGTTAGTTACTTTTCTTAAATAATGTCCTTGTATATGGGCACTATGCGGCTCTTCCATGTTTTTCCGCTGGTATCCTGAGGCTTTTCTGAAGTGCTGCACATGTGTATGGGACTTTTCTTCCCATGCTACTGCAGTACATCAGTGTTCTGTAGAGGAAGCAATGGAGAAAGAAAGATCCTTACCAATACATCCACAATTTCTTAACACCACAGATCCATGTGATCACGGATCCCTAAGTTCCTAGAACTATTCTAACACAGCATTCTAACTCCATGTAAAAAAGACCACAGTGAAGAACTTCTCTAAAACAAACTTCACACTACTCAAGACAGGTGTGGTATCCTTCAAGGCCCCCGAGCCCAAGGGCAAACGTCCAGTCTGGTGGACCCCAGCCATAAACAAACTTTACAATAAGAGGAGAAAGCTATTACATGATAGAGCAAAATCCCAAAAAGGGAAGGCATCTTTGATCAGTACTAGTAAGAAACTACGATCCCTCATAAAATCATCAAAGGCCAACTTTGAGAAAAAAATTGCCATAGATTCAAAAGACAATCATAAGACCTTCTTCAGCTATGTCAGAAACCTGGGTGGAAACTCCCATATATGCTCAGAATTAGTCCAAAATGATACAAAAATCACTGAGCCCACAGACATTGCCAACATACTGGCAGACAGGTTCAGCGCAAACTTCACCCCCTCTCCCCAAAAGGAGAGATAACTATCCCAACAGAGTGTAGCCTCCCAGACATCTCAAATGCACAGGTGAAAGCTGCTCTCTCTAAAGCTAAAAACACAGCATCAATGGGACCGGATGGTGTCCCCGGCTGTGTGCTACATGAACTCAATGAAGAACTAAACCCGCACATAAGGCAGCTGTTTAATCTTAGCCTTACCACAGGATATGTGCCCAAGGAGTGGCGACGGCAACTGTGGTCCCACTCCACAAAGGTGGTGCCTCTACGGACCCTGGTAATTACCGCCCCATAAGCTTAACAAGCCTGGTCTGCAAAGCTATGGAGAGGATCATAATGGAACTCATAAACAAGGACATAGGGGACTTGCAGACCTTGGACCCAACCCAGTTTGGCTTTGTCAAGGGCAGATCTTGCCTTTTGAACCTGATCGACTTCTTCGAAACAGTTACCAAGGCCATTGATGAGGGAAAGGCAGTCCATACAGCCTACCTTGACCTTGCAAAAGCTTTCGACACAATACCCCACTCGGGTATCATAGAGAAACTTACCAGCTTAAATGTAAACCCATATGTCACAAGATGGGTTGCAAACTGGCTAAAGGACAGAACCCACAGGGTTAGAGATGCTGGAGCCATGTCAGACTCCAAGCCGGTTACAAGTGGTGTCCCACAGGGCTCAGTCCTTGGCCCCCTATTGTTCGGCATCTTCTTCTCAGAAGTACAGGCAAACATAGGAGGACTATGGCTGACAAAGTTTGCGGATGACTGCAAACTGGGTGCCATAGTGGATAGTACATCGGACACAGACATCCTTCAGAGGGGTCTCACGGAAACTGATAGCTGGTGCCAGAGCCATGGCCTGAAGTTAAACGCAAAAAAGTGCATAGTCATACCCTTCGGGAAAAACAAGGTAACCCCAAGCTACCATATAGGTGGCAACCCACTAAGCACAGAAGAGGTTATCAGGGACCTGGGTACCCAGGTTGACAGTGGCCTCTCGTTTGACACTCACGTTGCTAAAGTGGTTCGAAAGACCTTCTACATTGCCCATCTGATCATGAAGGGATTCACATCCAGATCAAGTGAGGTCATTGTTCCCCTGTACTCTTCACTTATCAGACCAATGATCGAGTACAATGCCCCATTCAGGATGTATCTCACCCGACACCTGCAGCAATTGGAGATACCCCAAAAGTTCCTCACCAAAAGAATAAAGGGACTCCAAAACCTGTCATATACTGCCAGACTGAAGAAACTCCAACTCTATTCAGTTGCATACCGTCTGCTCAGAGGTGACCTGTGCCTGACATACAAGGCCATGACCAACCCGGAATTAATGGACATGCTCCACCTCAAAAAATCCAAATCCACCAGAACCACTAGAGCAAGTGACTTAAACCTTAGCACGGATATAAATAGGATGTGCTGGAGGGATAGATTTATCACCCAGAGACTCCCCATGCTGTGGAATAAAATCCCGGTCCATGTGAGGCAGAGCACCTCGCTGGCTCTGTTCAAGAGAAATCTTGACCGGTGGATGGGAGATCGTAGGTTTACCCCGGGAATCATCTCTGTGTCACTGCTGGACAGAGGCACAACAAACTAATGGGCACATTATTTCTAACATAAGGGGTGGTGTAAGCCACATAACTTTGGGCTAGGCTTATAAATGCCTTAGGGCAGATAGCCTAGTATAAACCTATGAACCTATGAACCTATGTATCATCATGTCTTGTTAAATCAGACCATAATGAAGTGACCTTTTCCTTTAAAACTGGTAGTACATTCACTGTAAATAGCTTTGTGTTTAGGGACTTCCCAGAAACAAACTTTCTTCAGTTACTTGATGACTTGAATACATTCTGCTGTAATTCTCCTTTGAAGGAACCATTACTAAACCTATGTCTCTGACTTGTACTCTGACTTAAATAGTTGCATTGATAAGGCAGTTCTTGTCCATGATGAATATAATGAAAAGCTTAAAATAAACCCCCTGTGGTGGAATATGAGTACAAATAAATTATATAACTAGAGAAAAAACTGTTTATTGCTTAACAGAGGTCTCATTCTATCTATCTTAAGAGCACATTTAAGCAAACTAACAAAGACCATAAGGGATCCATAAAGAAGCTCAAACCTGAGTACAAACTTAAAATAGCAAGTAAAACCAAACATAATGACAAATCTTTCTTTAACAATATCAGGAAATTAAGAATTAACAGCTAACCATGTTTGGAGCAAGCCCACAATAATACTATGCACTCTAATCCAAAGGAATTAACTAAAGTTTAGTGCAAATTGTACTCTACCACAGTTATAGCTAACCCACAGGTTCCATATTCCTATCCACCCCCTTTAATTACTGTGGAATAAGTTCCCTCAGCCCTTTCAAAAACTAAGAATACTTCATCCATGGGCCCTGACAATATACCAGGTTGCCTGATTATCAGTGCTAAATATGGACTTTCTGAACTCCTACTTAAACTCTTTAATCTAAGCCTCTTCGGTGTTCACATTCTTGAAGTCTGGAAACAGCTATTGTAATGCCATTACACACGGCCCAACCATGGACCCTGATAACCATAGACCCATTAGACTTAATAGCCTCTTATATAAAGCTATGAAGCACGTTATCTCAGATTTCATTAATCTGGACATTGAAAGTCTCCGAAACTTGGACCCTCATCAATTTAGCTTTATCAAAGGAAGATCTTGCCTCTTTAACTTCATTATTAATTTATTTGACTTCCTATTCCTTCTCAGAACTAATGGTACATCAACTACAGCTCTCTGATCATGTAGCCCAGGCTGGTATGACCCTGACCTTGAGCAGCATCTTACCCTCACCTAGAATGATGCCACAGTACAAAGACAAAATGATCGATTTTAACAATTGGCTAAAATGTTGGTGTCATTCAAAGGGGTTCCAGTGTCTGTCAGCCTGGGATGACATGCTCGACAAGCCACGTTGCTTCGCTAGGGACGGCTTGCACCTGTCACCACTGGGCTTTCGGATATTGGCAAAGGCTCTTGCCACCCCCATAGTGCCTTTTTTAGGCAAGGCTCAAAAGTCAAACCCAACCCCATAGACAGCACAAGGAACAAGAAACTAAGGTTAATGCTGCTAAACGCCAGAAGTCTTAACCTCAAGATGCACACACTTGAAGCTCTCCTCAGTATGGAGAACATCGATATCTGTGCAGTGACAGAAACCTAGTTCAAGGCTCCAGAGAGCACCCCAGCACTACCAGGCTATACCTCGTATCATGCTTTTCGGCCCCAAAACCCGGACTGAACCACAAAAGGAGGGGGAGTTTCCATATTTATCAAGGATATCCACACCTCTAGGTTAGTGGCATTGCACGAAGTATCGGAGACCATCCATGTGCAACTAACAGTGGGCAAGACTGCTTTTCAGTTTATAGTATCCTACAGACCACCCTCTCAAAGTCAGGAATCCCATTCGGCCTTCCTGAAAACATTGGAGAACATGAAGATCTCTCCGAACACCATTATATTGGGTGACTTCAACTACCCAAACATTGACTGGGAGCACTACTCAAGCCCCAGCACCTTAGCCCAAAGATTCCTGGAAATTATAAACTCAAATGCTATGGAACAACTAGTCACCACTCCCACAAGAGGGGACAACATACTAGACCTGATCATTACCAACATGGGGACTCTATGCTCCACACCAGAAGTATATCCCTCATGGGTAAGATCATACCATAAATTAATTTCACTGGATGTCCACATCCCGACCCCAGCCCAGAAAACCACAGTGAAAAACTTCTCAAAAGCGAACTTCTCACTTCTCAAAACCGAAGTGGAATCCTTCAAGGCCCCAGGGCCAGTGGAAACTACAGCCCAAACTGCAGAATCCTATATAAATGCATTCTATGGACATTTCCAGGAATGCATGGATCATGCTATCCCAAACAAAACCAAGACCCAATCATCCAAAGGCAGGCATCCAGTCTGGTGGACCCCTGCCATAAATAATCTGTACAACAGAAGGAGGAAGCTACTACATGATAGAGCAAAATCCCTAATAGGGAAGGCATCTCTGATGAGTACTAGCAAAAAATTATGATCCCTCATAAAATCCTCCAAGGCCAGCTTCAAGAGAAAAATTGCACAGGACACCAAAGACAATCATAAGGCTTTTTCAGTTATGTTAGAAACCTGGGATGCAACTCCCAGACTTGTTCTGAGTTGATGCTAAATGACAAAAAATACACTGTACCCACAGACATCACCAATATCCTGGCAGACAGGTTCAGTGCAAACGTCTCCACCCCCTCCCCCCCAAAAGAGCAAGTATCTATCCCGGCAGAGGGCTGCCTCCCAAATATCTCAGATGCTCAGGTGAAGGCTGCTCTCTCCAAAGCAAAAAACACTGCTTCCATGGGACCAGATGGCATCCCAGGTTGCGTCCTACATGAACTACAAGAGGAACTAATCCCTCAAATAAAACAGCTATACAATCTCAGCCTCACTACAAGATATGTGCCCACAGAATGGCGTACAGCAACAGTGGTCCCACTCCACAAAGGTGGAGCCTCTACGGACCCTGGAAACTATCGCCCCATAAGCCTGACTAGCTTAGTCTGCAAGGCTATGGAGAGGATCATCATGGAGCTCATAAACAAAGACATTGGGGACCTACAGACACTAGATCCTACCCAGTTCGGCTTTGTCAAGGGCAGATCCTGCCTTTTGAACTTGGTTGTCTTCTTTGAAACAGTCACCAAAGCCATAGATGAAGGGAAGGTAGTCCACACAGCCTATCTGGACCTTGCAAAGGCATTTGACACAATACACCACTCGGGCATCATAGATAAGCTATCCAGCTTAAATATAAACCCCTATATCATGAGATGGGTCGCAAACTGGCTCAAAGACAGAACCCACAGAGTGAGAGTTGCTGGAGCCATGTCAGACTCGAAACCGGTCACAAGTGGCGTCCCACAGGGTTCTGTCCTGGGACCACTCTTGTTTGGTATATACTTTTCCGAGGTACAGGCAAATGTGGGAGGACTATGGCTCACCAAGTTCGCAGACGACTGCAAACTGGGCGCCATAATCAACTCTCCAGCTGACACAAACATCCTTCAAAAAGGTCTCACAGAGACAGATAACTGGTGCCAGCACCATGGTTTAAAGCTAAATGCCAAAAAATATATAGTCATACCATTTGGCAAAACAATGTGCCCACAAATTGCCACATAGGCAGAAACCCATTAAGTACAGAGAAAGTTATTAGGGACCTGGGGACCCAAGTTGATAGCAATCTCTCCTTTGAAAACCACATTGCCAAAGTGGTTAGAAAGACCTTCTACATAGCCCACCTCATCACGAAGGGTTTCACATCTAGATCAAGAGAGGTAATCGTGCCCCTTTATTCATCCCTCATCAGGCCCATCATAGACAACAGTGCCCCTTTTGGGATGTACCTTACCCGACACCTGCAGCAATTAGAAAGACCCCAAAAGTATCTCACCAAGAGGATCAAGGGTCTCAAACAGATGCCATATGCTGCTCGGTTAAAAAAACTCCAGCTCTACTCAGTTGCATACCGCCTACTTCGAGGCGATCTATGCCTGACATACAAAGCTATGTCAAATCCAGAATTAATGGACATGCTCCACCTCAGTAAATCTAAATCCCTTAGATCCACACGCTCGAGGGACTTGAACCTCAGCACAGAAATAAATAGAACTTGCTGGAGGGGCAGGTTCATAACCCAGAGGCTCCCTTCGCTCTGGAATAGAATTCTAGTTCATGTGAGGCAGAGAACCTCACTGAATCTCTTCAAGAAGAATCTCGATAAGTGGATGGGGGATCGTAGGTTTGTCCCAGGGATTACTCCCGTGTCACTATTAGACAGAGGCACAGTAAACTAAACCTTATAAAGGGAACAGTATACTCAAATTATGGGGTGGCGTAAGCCATACAGAATCGGGCTAGCCTTATAATTGCCCCAGGGCAGATAGCCTAGTATGAACCTATGAACCTATGAACTACTCAGTTAAATGAATTACACCTTCATCAGCAGATAAATGAGATATTGGTATGATAGATTCATATCCCAACATATCCTTCACCTCTGGAACAAACTTCTAGTACATCAAGCAGATCTATGTCAGATTATAGAATTTATGAAGCTTTGAAATCCATATGGCCGAGACCATATGATCAAAGTTTTGGAACTTTGAACAGTAAAAAATAAATAAATAAAAAATAAAAAAAAATAAATTTAAAAAAAAATCGATTTTTAATGTTTTTGCAGAAACCCCACACCTGCCAACTCTGAGATCACACTACTTTGCAGAAAAGGGGAAATTTCCCTTTGCACTCTGTACCGCGATCTCCATTCAAAACATTCAAAACTTCGATCATATGGTCCAGACCATATGACTTTTAAATTTTAAAACTTTGATAATCTGATACAGACACCATCAAGCAGAGTAGCATCCTTGCCATGTTCAAGGCAAACCTAGATAATTGGGTGGGCAGCCTCAAATCCTTTCCTGGTCTTTCTTGTCTTGCCCTCATTGGAGCTAGAAGGAAATTTGGAATATATTTTTTTGGGGGCTAAGCTTGAAATGTTCTGCAGACTGACTGCCTATTACTCACCTATGGACCTCTGAACCTATAGCTACATACTACCACAGCATCCTATATTATAGACTCATAGAGTTTATATGGCAGAATAAATCCATAAACCTTATATCACATTGCCAATAACAACCTCTATAGGACACATCCTGCCTTCAAACAGGGGAAAAGAAGTCAGGATTAAAATTAATTTACAGGTGCTCATCCACTTGCCAAGGTCTGCCTTAAAGCGAAGTATGGACATTAGTCTGTTTTATTTGCAATGGAAGATTATTCACGAAATGAGGAAGTGTAGAGTAATAACTTCGTCCTAACAGCTTGTCTTATTTGTTTGCAAATAGAGATTCAACCCTTTATTTGGAGTGTTTGTAGAGCCTTTTATTTGTGGATGTGTATGTGATCATGAAGGGTTGGACTATTACAGAAGGGCAGAAATCAATAAGAGAGTATAGAGAAAGCATTTCAAAGCTGTCTGTAGCTAAGGGTCTTTCATCGGGCTCATGCTGAGTTAACTACATGGCTGCTATCTACAGCTTGAGTGTCATTCTCAAAGAAGTTTTCTAATTTAAGTAAACATAATCTTCTTTAGAGAAAACTACATCAATTTAGTTCTAGAGAAAGAACATTTTTATAGGAGAACTTATGAAATCAGAAATAATACATCATGACTATATATGTCAGACTTGTTAAGCAGAGCATTTTGCAAATCATATATGAGATGGAGCTCCTTGTAGCACACCATAATGACAGTTTTCATACATTAGGAATACACACTGTGACTATGCTTAAGCAAAACAATTTTAGCAGGGGGTCAGAAATGGCATATCTGGAGTTGTAGATTAAATAAATTATAATGTGGGGGCCCATAGAGTTGGTATTTTAGCTTTAGAGAGTGTTCCGTAACAATTTTGGGGGAAGAATGGACTAAGGAGTCTGTACAACACCAGTGACTGCTTCTAGTGTAAAGTTGGCATAAAATATATCTGCAATTATATTGAGAAAATTGTTAGGGTTTAAGCGAGTAATACCAATTAAATCAAAGCATCACTGTGCACTATTTTGTAATCATCTGATGACAGTAGAGGAGTTATGATTTTACTTGGCTTCAGCTGATGGTTTTAATTCATATCTGCTTTGTTCATCCTTATGGGAGATTTTTCATTTTTACTGATCTTTTTTGATAGCATCTTTAATGTGGTTAGATTTTGATTTATTATAGGATGTAACTAGCTTTTTATTTTGTTAATGCTGGCATTTCATCAAGGTGTTTTTTTATGTTCCCCACAATTTTTGGTTCTGATTGGTTTGCTTGGTTTATACTCTTTGTTAGAGGGAGTAAAATTTGTTGGTACAGGTGACAACTGAGGCTGTATACGGGTAAGAAATCTTCTTGATAAGTTTAGAGTGTTCATCTTAAAATTTTAGTAGGTTTGTATTTTTAAAGTCCTTGAATTCCTAGATGTTCATTGGTGGTTTGAAATGCCTTGTAGGTGAAGATAACTGATTTATGATTAAGAGTGTCTTAGGAATAATACAAGTAAGTGCAATGTCAGTGTGGAGGAAGTCAGGAAGATTTTTGACCCCTTGTGAGCTGAGCAACTCTTTGCATCAGGGAGTTAAATCTTTGTGCATACCTAACCTCTGTGGTACAGGTGCTCCAACTGATTGAAATAATTTGTCTACACAGGCAGATAAATTCAGCCAAACACAGTCATTATGATGTTGCAATCTGAATCCCACTATATTGGCCAGTCCTAGTCATTGTTCTCAGGCTCTGTCTCAGACTTAAGCAAAAATAATAGCAAACAGTCATTTATTGGTAGCAAAGATACTTTCATTGATTTGCCTGAACAGCTATTGTTCACTAGAAATAAAAACCTAGATTTACTCACTAAAAAACCTTATCTCATTGGGATATGCACAATGAACAACACAAGATAAATGTAAATTCAGTAATGTCCTAAGCTAAGGTCTACATTTTCAACAAATCTACCATCCACACTAGTATGTTAATATATTTATTTATTTAACATTTGTTGACCAGGAAAGTCCGACTAGGTTCCACAGATCCTGTTTTCAGCGGAGGCCAGGGGAGAAATGCTCCAGAAGCATGTCTTTAGACATGTATATATATATATATATATATATATATATATATATATATATATATATATATATATATATATCTATATATATATATATATATATATATATATATATATATATATATATATACAGATATATATATTTAAGACCGAGGTTTAAAGTTTCAAAGCCCCCATGCTAAAGAATAATGCAGTTCAAGCTGCAAAATCCTTTACTAATGCATTCTATGGGCACCTACAAGAATGCATGGATCGTGCTATCCCAAGCAAAACCAAGACTCACTCCTCTAAGAAAAGGAAACCAGTTTGTTGAACCCCTGCCATAAACAAACTATACAACAGAAGGAGGAAACTAGTACAGAAAAGAGTAAAATCCCAAGAAGGGAAGACATCCCTGATCAGTATCAGCAAGAAACTATGATCCCTCATAAAATCATCCAAGGTGAGCTTTGAAAGAAAAACTGCCAAGTACTCCAAAGATAAGCGCAAGGCATTCTTTAGCTATGTCAAGAATCTAAGTGGCAATGCTCAGATCTGCTCAGAGTTAGTGAAGAATGGCACAAAATACACTGAACTGACCAATATCACCAACATCCTGGCAGACAGGTTCAGTGCAAACTTCACACCCCTCTCACCCCCAAAAGGGCCCATAAACATACCAGAAGAAAGTAGAGCCCTTGAAATCACAGACACTCAGGTTAAAACAGCCCTCTCCAAAGAAAAAACACAGCATCAATGGGACCGGACTTTGTCCCAGGCTGCGTCCTATATGAGCTCAAAGATGAAGTAATCACTCACATAAACACACTGTTCAAAGTCAGCCTCTCCACAGGCTACATACCCATAGAGTGGCATGCAGCAATGGTTATTCCACTCCACATAGGTGGAGCCACAACAGACCCCAGGAATTATTGCCCTATAAGCCTGACTAGCTTGGTCTGCAAGGCTATGGAACACATCATCATGAAACGTATTAACAGAGACATTGGGAACCTCCAAACACTGGACCCTACCCAGTTTGGCTTTGTTAAGGGCAGATCATTCCTCCTAAACCTGGTGGACTTTTTTGAGACAGTTACCAAGGCTATAGATGAGGGATTGGTCAAAAGAGGTCATTGTGCCCCTCTACTCATCACTCATCAGACCCATCATAGAGTACAATGACCCATTTGGGATGTACCTAACAAAACACTTACAACCACTGGAAAGACCACAGAAGTACCTCACCAAGAGGATTACTGACCTCAAACAGATGCCCTATGCAGCTCGACTGATGAACCTCTAGCTGTACTCGGTTGCTTACCGTCTATTCAGAGGTGATCTCTGCCTGACATACAAGGCCATGTCCAACCCAGACTTGATGGACATGCTCCACCTAAAGAAAACCATATCCCCTTGAGCCACACACTCTAGGGATCTAAACCTCACCACAACTAGGATGTGCTGAAGGGATAGATTCCTGTCCCAGAGACTTCCCATGCTTTGGAACAAGATTCCAATCTACATTAGGCAGAGCTCTTCGCTAACACTCTTCAAGCGAAATCTTGACGAGTGGATGGGAAACAGAAAGTTTACCCCGGGGATCACTTCAGTGGCTCTGCTGGACAGAGGCACAGGGAACTAATCTAAGGGGGTGGCAAAAGCCAACACATTCTGGCTAGGCTTATAAATGCCTTCAGGCAGATAGCCTAGTACCTACATATGAACCTATGAACCTAAATATATATATATATATATATATATATATATATATATATATATATATATATATATATATATATATATATATACATATATATACATATATATATATATATATATATATATATATATATATATTTGCTTAAAGAAATAAATGGCAGATGCAAACAAGAAAAATGCCAAAGATGACTTCCACCTTCTATTTCATAAGAATGAACGTGCTTCTCAACTGTCCTGATTTTCACAGAATGTCCAGATTTTTGCCTTGTACTTTTGATCTCTTATTCATAAATGTTGTGCTTTTCTAGCAAAATCACAAAGGTCTTAAGTCACTAAATAATGAGAAATATTTCAGTTTTGGACTTCATATCCCTTAGAAAATGTATGCTAACTCAAATCCTGTTATTCAAGTAAGAGCAATATTTAAAATCTGAGCCTATTTTTGGATCTTTGTCCCCCATTATTTTAGACTTTGTCCATGATTTCTTGCACTAAGAGGCTGAGCTGTATAAGAATGGATATAATCAGAGTTGGACTAATTGTTAATATTGAGCAGCAGTAAACACAAGAAATTCAACCACAGGAACTAAAGTGTACTGTTTGGACCCAGACTATGATTCACTGTTTGAATGACAACCATTTACAGATGATGGTTTAGGAAATCCCTTTGGATACTGAAAATTCTTAGCAATGAGATGCAACATTTTATAACTTTTAGGATATCCCTTTGGATACTGAAAATTCTTAGCAATGAGATGCAACGTTTAATAACTTTGCAAGTGTGGAGACTGAATTACAAATGCCATAGCAGCAAAGCTCTCGACATGTTGTTTAAATCTTTACTTTATATGAGTTGTTGTACTTCTCCACATGTTATAGCGGTATCATTACTGCTTTCAGAGAAGACCTTGAAACACTGCAGAATGTAAAATTATTTTAAATACTAACACTTTTGATACATCCTGGGCAACTTTTGAGTTTAGACTTGTTCATGTTTTGAATTAACACTTTCATCAAGCTCTCACAAAAAGCAAAACAAAAGTTTCCTGAAAAAAAAACACTAGAATATTAGAAACGTAATCTTATCTTGGTCTTGCATTGGAAGAGTAATAATGCATTTCAGGGTTCAACCTTCTTTGTCACTATCTATCTACAAGATGGGTTACTTCAGTGTTTATAGTGTATCCTAAATGAAAAGGCACTGATTTATTGTTATATTTTTCAGACGAAACATTTTTATAATAGTTATGTGAGGTACAGTAGTTACTGTAAAGAATATTCAGGATTTTTTGTGTTTGTTTTTTACAGGAACAAACAAACTCTAACTCCAAGAAGGTCATGCCTACTAATACCTTGTTCACTAAAAATGTATTGTAAAACTACATCAACATTACATTAAATCTAATGGAATGCAAAATAAATTAACATATATAAATAAATAGTACATAGTTTTTTTATCATTATATTGCAGTAACTGTTTCAACCCTCATGTGTTCTGCATATCCTTCTAAGCTCAGGAATTCTCACTAATCAGAAAAAAATATATTTTTCAGGTCTTGAGCTAGAAATCTACAGTATCAGCTTAATATTTTTTGTAATATGGCAACTTTGAGAAAAACAATAGATTAGCATCATCTGTACTGTAATGAGTATGTTAGTCATATAGTGGATATTATGTCAGTGGAACCATTTGAGTCTTCATTCATTTACTAATGTAAAATATATTGAATGGTTGTTCCCCATGTTTTTTGCAACTATGAACTGTTAAAAGGGCATATGTCTGATACTACAAATATGCTCATTAAGTAACAAATGTAGATTAGAATTTCCAGGGAATTAAGTAAACTGGATTATTTGTACGTAAAATATGAGGGATAAAAACTACCATGGGAATGTAAGGCTGGGCTTCTTCAGATCCTTACAGATAATAGCCTTATAAGTGCCTATGAAACTAAAATCAACAGATATATATAAAGATAGATGTTTAGATTTGTTTAGGTTCATTTATAAGGGGATATTGCTCAGACAATCTATCCACAACAACCTTTCGTTAAGAAAGAGAATGGGTGCTTAAAGAGTGGATGACACCCCTTTACAAATACAACTAAAAAAAAAAAAATAAAGGTCCAACACTCCCCCAATCTTATAGTATAATTAAGCAATAACCAATGAAGTGGTGTGGTATATTGAAGATTTGCCCATGGTTGGTGTGGTTTAATCATGAGGGCGAAGCCCGAGTGATTAAATAAAGACAACCGTTAGTAAATTTCATTATACCACAACCACAGAGTCTGTTATTGCTATTATGCAATGACATTATTTAAGGAAAAAAAAACATACTTTTCTTAAATAATGTCTTTTTATAACGGTGCATTACTGGTCTTCCACTGGTTGTGGTAAACTGCTTCCTTGTTTTGATGTACTGAGCATGCGTATGAGAGCTGCGTCCCATGCATACCCACTACATCAATGCTTTGAAACAAAAGCAACGGAGAAAAGAAAGTCTCTGTTGCTCCGTTTTTTTCTTTTTTTTTATTTGTTAAAAAAAATTTTTTTGAGGACTTTATACCAGTGGAAAAAAGTCTGGGCAACTGGATCTTTTTCCCTTGGTATATTGTGGGATTTACAACGGGCACGCTGGCCAATCAGCTTGCACGTTTGGAATATTAATGGGGGTCATTGTATAATATAATATAATATAATATAATATAATATAATATAATATAATATAATATGATAAATTTCTAGATACCCATCATCTCATCCAGGCTGGATTTAAAGAGAACTATGTAACTACTTTCTTTGATATGGAGGGAGCGCGTATTCCAAATGTTGGGAAATCCTTTGGTACAGATATCTATTCATCTCAGAAATGCATTCTGATAATATTGTGAGGAACTGACATGTTGCCTTTTTATAAATGTAAACTTTAAAGAAGAATAAGGTCATTTGCAGCTTTGAGAGGTAAACAAAGATTAACATATTGAATTATGTAGGAGAAAAAGTAGAGGGACAGGTCTTTTAAATGTTCCATGTAGCGTAGGGAGCTCATCTTTTAAACATTCCATGTAGCGTAGGGAGCTCGTCTTTTAAACGTTTGGTGTAGCGTAGGGAGCTCATCTTTTAAATGTTCTGTGTGGCGTAGGGAGCTTGTCTTTTAAACATTCCATGTAGCATAGGGAGCTTGTCTTTTAAACATTCCGTGTAGCTTAGGGAGCCCGTCTTTTAAACGTTCGGTATAGCGTAGAGAGCTCATCTTTTAAACGTTCTTTGTAGTGTAGAGAGCTTGTCTTTTAAACATTCCGTGTAACTTAGGGAGCTCATATCTGAGACGTACTGTGAGAAGAAGCATTTTTTTTAGTTGTGCCATATATCTGACAAGATACATACCACAGGAATTTATTGGGGGTCTGATAACAGTGGAATAGAGTAGGATAATGAATGTCCTAATCATAGCTTATATGTGAAAAACAGCTTATTGTCCATGAATGTACCCTGGTCTCTTGATGGTATTTATTTTGAGCAGTGTATTATTAACGATATCATTGCAGGGGGGGGGGGTCTTGAATTCCATTGCAAACAATACTACATTTATTTTCCCAGAGCTTAAGATCATAGTCCCTACAACAGGATATTTTGTCAGTTAGGCCCTTTTAGAAGCTGGCGACAGCTCTGATTTGGAAATTGTTAACCAACTTAGACAGTCAGTAACCCTTGGAGTGTGCTTGGGCAACATCAAAGTATATGATAAAGAGAAGTAGTCCAGAGCAGAACCTGTAGCACACTACATATATCTGGCCTATTCAAGGAGAGTATGCTACCTTCCTGATCATGTGGGTCCTGCCTAAGAATCAATTGGCTAGTCAGTATGTCACAGGTAGACAATGTAGAATGATTTTTCATCACCTAGAACTTAAGTGACTTCTTCAAAGAAATTCAGCAGATTTAGAGGGCAGGACCTAGCTAGTATCACTACGTATGAGCTCCATAATAATAACATTAAATAGATCCAAATAGGCAGAGTGGGTGTTCTGATTCATGGAGGGGTCATATAGCTTGCAAAGACTTGAATAGGTGTGCTACCAACAGTTAATTGCACCTGAAGTACCTTCAGGGAATCATACTGTTTAACCAATCTGGAGTTGTATTTATCTTTAATGAATATTTATACACGGCCTCTGTTAGTTTTCATGCCTTCAGTTTCTGGTCTGAACATGTGGAAGGAGGTGTAGCCCAGTATAGCTGGGGTGCTGTCCAAAGCTTTGAACTAGGTCTCTGTGACTGCACAAATGTCTGTGCCTTCCAAGATGAGAACTGCTTCCAGTGAGTGCAGTTTCATGTTAAGACTCATAATGTTTAGCAGCATAACCTTGAGGTTGTTTATAAATAGAGTTTTATGTCGGGAATTTTGTCCTTGCGACACTGCCTAAAAAGGCACTATGGAGGTGGCAAGAGGCTTAGCCAGTAGCCAAAACCCCAGCAGTGAGATGAAGACCATCTCTGGCAAAGCATCGCGGTCTGTTGATCATGTCATCCCAGGGTGACTGATACTGTATCCCCCTTAGAATGACACCAGAAACTAACCCAATTATTATAGTCAATCATTTTCTGTTTGTATTGAGGAATCATCCCAGATGAAGGTAAAATGCTGCTTATGGCTAGGGACATACCTCCCTGAAACACACAGTCTGAGAGCTCAGTCATGTCTCTCTTCATATCGTCCAGACAGGTTGCTTTTTGGCACATTCGGTTATTGTCTGATTTTTTTGTACTTCTGGTTTCATTTCTATTTCTGCTTGACATCAATATGCATCTGCTAAACTAAGCAAGGAAGTCATCTTAGATTTATTTTCCTCATATTTTAAAACTTTCATTATATTTATGTCTTGTGAGGTCAGCAGATATGTATGCAGTCCTAAAAATGCAGATCTATACATATAATCAGTTTTGAGGAGGCCAATACCTCCTTTAGAATGAGGAATATGGTGTATTGGTATACACTGATTTTTATAAATCATTTGATAAGCATGAAGCATCCTTCTTGATTCCTGTCCAACCAATCCAACACCTTTTGGGCCAGTCAGAGCACTCTAAAACTGTAAGTTAGGGCAGGAAGAGCAAATTGATTTATAGCTTAGACTTTGTTCCTAGATGTCATTGTTGTTTTCAGTATAAATTCTAGTCTTCTAATGTATTACTTATGACATTTTGTTCACATTTGTTCATATATTATTGTTGATCCTTCATCAATTCACAAATATTTGTACACTCCCTCTTGCTCAAGTTCTTTTATATCATATTTCTGTCCTAGGCTGATGTTTTCTTGGTGCTGCTTTAAAGGTTGCTTTTGTACATTTATCAAGACCAAATGACATTCTTATATCATCTGAAAAAAAGTTTGACCACTTGCAGATGTGCTTTTAGTTTCCCAGCTGATGAACTATACAGTTTAAAATTACTCTCAAAAAGAAGATGAAAAGTCTTTACACGTTTGTGTTTTCTGGGATCCAAATTATAGCCATGACCTAATCTGTTAAGTAGACAGCCTAATGGGTTAAGGGCAAGACAAAAGAGCAGTGGTGGCAGAGAGTCATCCTAGAATATCCCCCTTTGAATTTTTAGCCCAAGAATAATAATTTGTCCTTTATCCCAGATTAACTGTAAAGTGGTTTGCCACTGTTTCATGGTCGCTGATCAGTGTACGGTGTATCATATGCAACTTTAAGCACTCTTTTATCCATAAATGTGGGATACTGTCATTTTTTTTTTGTAGTTGTTCCATGCCATACTTAGATTCTTCCCCTTTTTACAGTTCTCCATTATGACATTATTTAACAATAAATGATGCTATGTTCCATATTACTTTATTTTGTCACCCTTTTGTTCTATTGCCATGATTGAATTTTCTTCTAAATAACTATAAACTCATTCGGCATCAATTCCAGTGCATATTTTATCCATCGTCAGAAGGCAAGTTACTGGTCTGTAATTTTTAGGACAGCTTGCAGGTTTGCTCTTAAGTAGGAGTATCGTTTTTCCTGTTGTTAACCAGCTTGGCATCTGTTTGGGACATGCATATAAATAGTTCTTACTCATGGCTAATCTTCACGTAAAGATGCTTATACTTTTAGCCAGAAGTTAGGAAATGCATCTGGGCCTAGGGTTTTCAAATTAAGAGCTTTTCTTAACTTTGTTTCAATTTCTATGGCCATTACTTCATCCTGTTTCATATCCTATACATTTGAACTTCTTATTCTTTCTTTTATTTCTTCCATCCATTTAGCATCTTTGTTATGTTCCACAGAATCTTCAAAGATATTTCTCTAAAATGTATCTATTTCTTCTTTTTTTGGTGGTGTTTCAGTTCCTTTTGTCTTGTTTCCCAAATCTCTATGTAATATTTCTGAGTCATCAATAAATTGCTTATTTTGTACTTTTCCTTTATATTTATCTGCATATCTCCTCAGTTTTTCTGCCTGTGCTGATATGTTTAGTTTATTATTTGCAATAGTGCATGATAGATCCTGATCTCTTCTGATACAGTGCATTGCTTTTATCACATCTATCTTTCTGTGTATTTTGGTTGATCTGTTCCCTCTTCTTTACTCTTCTAACAGTAACACTTTTTGTCTTAATTGCTTTATACTTTTCTCTATTTGATACTTCTATGATGGCATTTGATTTCTCCCCTTCCTTTCCCCTACTGCCCCTTTTTATGGTAAGACTTGATCTGTTATTAATTTAGCTGCACAGTAATATAGCCTATTTACTTCTGTTGTATCGTATGAATTTCTATGAACAGTCCTAATTAGTTATTGTGTTCATTTGTTTTATCAGACTTCTAACTTTTGGGGTTTTATTGGATTTCTGTAGTCTATTTCTTTCATTGCTCTTAATATGTCTGTTTATCTCTATTAAATTAGGCATTTCTACTCTTGGATCATCGTCTTCTAAACTGAGGACACATTCCTTGTTCTCCATTTCCTGCAGACATTCTACAGAAAGTTTGAGAGCATCTTCATGTGCCACATTCTCTTCAGTTTCATCCTGTGTCATCCACTTCTCTTTCGTATGGGAACTCACTGGCCTATCACTCCACAACATTGACTGCATCAGAGTTGCCCCAGTTTCCTCTTCCTTCCCTTGCTGTGCAACTGCAACTGAACTTTTACACTGGTTTCCTGTGGAAGGATCCAAAGTATCTTCATATGGCAACTGATCAGATGTTTCCCACTCCACTGGATTCTCCTTAGTTTGGGGATGCATCACTCTATCCTTCTGCACTGTTATCAGATTTAAAATTTCTACAATAAATCCTTCACTTTACAGGTAATCCATAACCCCAGATTCAATTTCATTAACTTCTCTATTACTAATCCTCTTTTCTACTTTTTGTCTTTCCTTTCTTATTTTTTGTATTGCAACATTTTCCACATCGGGATGCCTTTGCCTGTATTTCTCTTCAAATATCTTTGGTGCTGCAATTTTTGTATTGATTAGTTTTGCTTTCTCCTTTGCATAAATATCACACCACATTAAATCTCTTTTTCTTTTCCCTGTCCATATTTCTTCTTCAGATATATCCTGTTCCCCCTGTTTCTCCCTACTCGGAGGACTTGTTGTTCTATCATGTTGTGATATAATCTGTATTAGACTTTCTACACTAAATCCAACATACCTCAAGTATTCCACAGCTTCAGCTTCTATTTTTTTTAACTTTTACTTTTGTAATCTTCTGTTCTACATTGATTCTTTGTGATCTTATTTTTTGTCTTGTGAAAATGTTCATATCTGGATGATCTTTGGGACTGCTTTTTTGTATTGATTAATTTGGCGTTCTCCTTTGCATAAATAGTGAATCATATAAGATCTCTTTTTCTTTCCCATGTCCATTTTCTGTTTTATGCCTTTCAAAAATCTCTAGATGTTGTTCTTTATATTTTCACACTTTCACAGTTGCTTCTTTTCCAAACAGCCCAAGATTTTTTGGTCTATATAACGTTTTCCATAACTCTGTTGTATTAATGAATGCAAATTTGCATTTGAAACTTCTGACAGTTTTTCTTGTGCAAGTATTTTTCTTCCCTCTAATTTCTCTCGTAATCTTTTTGTATATCTTGTGTCTGGAAATTCTGGGCTTCTTGCACAATAGTAACAATACATCATTTCTTTCTTATCCTCAGTAGTCCACGCTATCATCTTTATGCCACTTTTTTGGCCTGTCAATTTTTGTGATTTTTGTGGACTACTACTTCCTTCTACAAGGTGCGGGGCATCCTTTCCCTGAGCCTGGCCTAGCCCCATTATAGGAATGTTTCCATGTCTTGAGGATTCTACACTGTCATTTTTTCCAGTCCTGGCACCAGTGCTCCTACCAGGATTGGGCACTTTTTAAGCACCCAGCTACCTTTTTTTATTTTTTAACCTATTCTGTCCATGATATATGCTATATAAAATACAGTGTATATGTCAGTGTTATCTTGGTGAAATTTTGTGAAAAACGGGGTCCACCTCTTGAAGGGCTCACCAAGACTTGATGATGAATTCAATTCCAGCACACAAGAAATAAGAGAATCAAACAGCAAGGCTAACATGTTTTAGAGGATTGATGTTATTCACATTTTCGTTTTTATTCTTGCTTGGATGAATTCAGTTCCAGCAATACTACTCTCATTTGCTTGTTGATTTATCATCTCCCCGGACTCCCATTGTCTCTCCATTTGGAGGCAGGGTAGGCATTTTGATGGAAATAAAAGAATTTTCAGAGCTGATGAGACCTCTGCCTGCATAAGCGTTTTAAGCAGGTGCTGTGACATGAGGGAGAAACAGAATGGACTCTATAGTTAGCAACTACATGAAATGAAGTTTTGTTTATAGATACCAGAATGAGAAAAAGTTTTATGTTATTATTCTGCTGCATTAGCTGCAAAATGATGAGAATAAAAATGAGGGTAAGGAATTCAAATGAATACAGACACCCACCCTCCAGAAATGCAACCACCCTCACCTGTAGTGATAAGAATTAAATCCAAGTCACAAAAGAATGCTGTCACTGCACTGCAACCAAATTTCTGTAATTATGTCAATATCTATATTTTCAAGGGTTAGGCATCTTGTTTAAACCTCTAGCATAGACCAATGCCACAGTGAGAAGGGGCCAAATGAGATTTGTTAGTCCATAGGTCTAGAAGAATGACTCTACCTAAAAAGATATTCTGGTGTTAGGGAATGTCTTTGCCAGGGTGTGGAGGCCCTAAGGGGAAAACTGAAGGCTACCTATGGTGAATCAGACAGGAATGTCTACTATCTCTTCTCCCTCCAAGCTGTCACACACAAGATCTGTCTTGAACGACACTAGTTACTTTGCCAATTCTTGAAGTCAATTTTTGTTTGTAGTTGTGGCACTAATAATGGAGATTGTAAAATAATGCATAAGACTACTTTGTCTGCAGCTCCGAAAAATACACTGAAAGATAGTAATGTGGAAAGACATTTACTCTTGTGAGAACAACATCCAAGTCATGTGGTTACTTTGGGTAAAGGGATCTGAGTCCCATGGTGACTTCACAAATTCTATCACATGATCGGACAAGGAAGTGGTGATTCAGTTTGCTTGACAACAGAGTACTCAACTCTAGGTGTTTTATTGTGTTTGTTTGTGTCTTTCGGCTTTTCCCGGTTAGGGGTCACCACAGCGGAACTCCGATCCGCTAATGATTGGTAGTGGATTTTTATGTACCGGGTTACCAGCCCTGACGCACAACCTTGAATGAAGGCATGCCCCATTATGCTTAATTATACAACAACCCCCCATTAATATTCCAAAACGTGCACGCTGATTGGTCAGTGCGAACGTTGTAAATCAAACTTATACTAATGGAAAAAGGTCCGGTCTCCCAGACTTTTTCCATTAGTATAAGTCTTTTTTCTTTTTTTTTTTGGACAGCAACAGAGAATGGAAGATCTCCATTGCTGTTATCCCGCTATGTAAAACGAATTTAACATAGCGCGATATCTTAAAAAAAAGCAACAGAGATCTTCCTTTCTCCATTGCTTCCACACACAGCTCTGATGTACTGCATAACCATAAGCATGCGCAGTACATTAGAACTGCCGCAGAATACTGGACAGCTGCGGAAGGACAGCAAGCAGGCATTATACAATGCCATTATTTAAGAAAAGTAAGGGTTTTTTTTCCTAAATAATGTCATTGGTTATCTTTGTTTGGCCACTCAGGTTTCACCCTCGAGACCACACCAACTGTAGGTAAATCCAGCATTACCCACATCTAGGTATGGGTTATTGCTTAAATAGCCTTAATTATTTAGTAATATGGATTAGGTGATCTTTTTTTGTAGTAATAGCCAGTCATGGTGTTTACACTGCTGAATTAGCTGGATGTATAGCAGGCAAGATATGAGTGTACTGCTGAGGTTTAAGTACCTTGCTGCATTGCCTAGGAAGTTAGGAATGGATTTGGTTAGCACCTCAGCATGTGTGGGCTTAGTGTTAGTGTTGTGGTGGTGTGGAGATATGGTGACCTCTGGCAATTGGATGACATGAGGGGTTTGCCTCCAGTTTAAATAGGTATGTACAGTTCTCACAAGCAGGTTTAGTGTTAGGCAGCAACAAAGGGGTGTGAGTCAACAGGAAGCAGGTACTACAGTGCCTAGAGGTACCTATTGCAAGTAGTCAGGAAGTGGATGAGTTAAGGATAAACTGAGGTCTTGTCTCACGATACCAGGAAATATGATGGGGTAGGGGTTCATTATGAATGGTACGAGGTAATGTGTTTGCTGAGAAACAATAATAGTAGTTCTGGTGTATAAGGGAAAAACAAAGTTAATTAGCTGTATTACAAATAAATCTATATAAGGCTGCCATTCTTGATGTAGGAAACAAAATACTATAAACAGAGTATAAAAAAACAGAACTAGATACTATACAGATAGTACAGATAGTATGATAAAGCAGGAAAGATGCAGGATATAGGCACAGACTTATTGCAGTACTATAGCTTAAAAGTGATACAACAAAGCTTTAGTGATGCAAGATGTAGGCATGGTACTTGCTTCCAAAAGACTAGTAAGCACAGTACAACAATTCTAAAGTGCTACATTGTGACAGCATGGGTGTGGGTGTTACAAAACAGTACACTGTTTTATGTCACAAAGCTTTGCAAACACAGTGCAGCTATGCACCAAAATGGCCTCGATCAGTCAAATCTGAATTAAAAAAAGTGAAAAATCTAGAAATGTACCAAATGAGCTCTAGAAATACAAAAACTAAGAAAATAACATAAGCTTTCACATTGGAAAGACTTCATCAGATGCAAAAAAAGCTAATTAATTGAAAACCAAAGTTTATATACCAGTCACCTAATCAAACCAGCCAATTATTAGAATGCATTTTCAAGGGGACTCAGTAATTATAACATTAAAATTCAAATTTGTAAAAGTGAATCTAATAGACATTCATAATGATATAATAATAATTTCACAATAGTGTTTTTGGTACTTATGTATTATCGTAACCACTTTTCTGAAAAGTCAGAAGTGGTTGTGTTTATGTGAAAACTGTTTTCTGAGTTTCTTAACCTTGAAATGGTTGTGTAAGCAAGTAATCAGAAGTCACTGACGGTGGCAGTGAGACATCAAGAGGAGCAAGTTGCAACGGTCAATTTCTTACGTGAACTGAACATTGCTAAAGTGCATCAGGATTCGGCCATTCTTGATCACAACCTCAGCACAGGCAAATTATTGAGGAATATTCCATGCAACTGTTACTGCACTCATGCCAAATACAGGCACCTGTCCCCAGTACTAAGTAATAGGACAGTGATCGCTTATGGACTGCTGTCTTTCCCACTAGCGGGAGTCCTGGTCCACAGGTGGTAACCATTCTCCCACTTCACAGAGATATCTCTATTAATCACAGCCCCTTACACTGCTTGCCAGAAGTGCTCTAAATGAGGAATGACTCACACATACTCCTTTCAAATTCCACAGTCACAGATGCTACCATGCACAGCTAAAGGGCTTTGAAAGGGTCTGCTTGTCTGGGTGACTTGTAACATTAAGGACGACTGCAAAGCCCCACTCGTATGTTTAGGTGGGGAGCAGACATTCCCCGGGAAGAGGATTTCTCATGGTATTCCTCTTCCTATGTGAAAACTGTTGCCACATAGCAGAACAGAAGACTTTACCCTCCCACTGTTAGGCTACCCGGCATCCTTTCTGAGAAACAAAACTATTTCTGCCAGTTCAGAAATATGGCTGTGATACTACGTAAGTACAGTGTTTTTTTTCCTCAGCATTGATTTAATACTAGCAACACTATGAAACCCAGGCTGTTTGACAGCCCTTAACATTGTTATCCATCTCTATTTAAATATCTCTGTTCCAAGACCCTGGTTCCTCCTTCTAGGGTTCAAATGGTTTAAATCAATCTTCCCAAAGACTGCAAATCTAAAGCAGTGCTGTGTAGAAGTTTCAATGATATACTTTGCTAAAGCATTATTTACAGCACCATGCATGATATCAGCATAATGTTTTGCCATTCTGTCTTTAGGACGGTGGTTTATTTTGCCTGTGTAATGGTGCATCTAGTGCATGTGGCAATATGATCATAGGGTCATAGGAGGTTATTAGGCTATTGGCCCTGAGGCTCTTATAAGCCTAGCCAAGAGTTTAGCCCAGGTTTAGACAAATCAGCACCTGATGTCCCTGTCCAGCAGGGACATGGGTGGAATCCCAGGGGTATATTTTCTGTTTCCCATCCAGTTATCCAGGTTGCACTTAAAAGGGAGTAAAGAGGTACTCTGCTTGATGTGGAGAGGGAGTCTATTCCATAGATGGAGGAGTCTCTGGGACACAAATCTGTCCCACCAACAAGTCTTGTTGATGTCACAGACCAGGTTGAGGCCACGCCTGTGGATTACTTGAGAGGATCTTGACTTGCGGATATGCAGCAGTCCCATCAAGGTGGGGTCTGTGATTGCCTTGTATGCCAGACAGAGGTCACCTCTGAGGAGTCTGTATAAAACTGAGTGGAGGGATAGGGCTATTAGCCTATCTGTGTATGTTAGATGTTTGAGGACCTGGATTCTTCTGGTGAGGAACTTATATGGTCTCTCTAGCTGTTGCATGTGCTTTTCAATTTACATGCCGAAAGGGGCATTGTACTCAATAATGGGTCTTATATGGGAAGAATACAGGGATGTTATGACCTCCTTGTCCCTGGATGAGATATCCTTACTTATGAGGTGGGGCATGCAGAATTTCCATACAATGGAAGCAACATGGTGGTCAAAAGTCAAGTTGCTATCAACCTGGGTGCCCAAATCTCTCACGACTGATTGAGTGCTTAGGACGTTGTTATTAATGTGATAATTTGTGGGGATGTCACTCTCCCCAATGGAGATGATGATGCATTTTTTGGTACTCAGCTTAAGGCCATGTTTCTGGCACCAGTCATTTGCCTGAGTGAGTCCCTCTTGGAGGATGTTCACATCACTAGGGGAATTGATGACAGCACTCAGATTACAGTCACCTGCAAACTTGGTCATCCATAGCCCACTGGTTTTGGCCTGCACCTCGGAAATGTATATCCCAAATAACAGAGGCCCCAAGACTAAACCCTGGGGTGTGCCGCTTGTTACATGTCTACTGCTTGAGGTGTCTTCCCCTATTTTGACTACATGGGTTCTATCAGTGAGCCAGGTTTCTACCCATCTGGTAACATATGGATTGATGCCTAGTTGAGAGAGTTTATCTATTATACCCAAGTAGGGAATAGGGTCAAAGGCTTTGGCCAGGTCAAGGTAGGCGTCCATGGCTTGGATGACTGTCTCAAAGAATTCGACCAAATTTAGCAGACATGACCTCCTCTTGACAAATCCAAACTGTGTAGGATCAAGTGCTTGGAGATTACCAATGTCCTTGTTAATGAGATCCAGGATAATCCATTCCATGGCCTTGCAGATCAGACTAATTAGGCTGACGGGTCTATAATTCTCAGATCGGTGGATGCTCCACCTTTGTGTAAAGGGATGACTGTGGCTGTCCTCTAATCAGCTGGGATGAAGCCAGTACTCAGGCTTTGGTTGAATAAGGTGCCTAATGGTGCTCCAGGTCCCTGCCTGAGTTCATGTAGGATGCAGCCTGGGATATTATTGGGTCCCATGGAGGCTGTATTTTTTGCCTTTGAGAGAGAGCAGTGATGACATGTTCCTTAGATGTAAGGGGAAGGGGGGCAGGTACTGGGGATGTCCTGATTTACTGATGGGGGGGACAGAGGGGTAAAGTTTTTGCTGAATCTGTTAGCCAGCAAGTTTGCTATCTCTACGGCATTTGTATATGTGGTGTGCTTGACCACCAGTTCTGAACAGATCTGGGTGCTTCCTTTGAGGTTGAGGACATATGTCAAGAAGGCCTTATGATTGTCGCTAGTAGATGTGGCCAATGTGGACTCAAAGTTTGATTTGGAGGATTTCACCAGTGCTCTTATTTGCTTGTTCAGGCTAAGGAGACATTGCTTCCAACTGGGCACCTGCTCCTTCTTGCTCTTGGACAGCAATTTTATAGAGTTTATTTATTGCAGATGTCCACCAGACAGGTTTACTCTTCCTTGCAGAGGATGATTTAGTCCTGTTGGGTATTTCTGATTCCATGCATCTATATAAATACTTATATTGTGTTTTGGTGTAGTTTTGGATATTGGTGCCAGTTCCTACAGAGGGGGATAGGGCTGTGAAACTGTTTATACCATCCCTCAGGAGGCTGTAATCAGCTTTGAAGAAGTTTTTATGTCTGATCCTAGCTAGAGGGGGTCGCAGGAGATGCTGACTTCAAAAGTGACCACTTTGTCATTGGATCTTACCAGGGAGGATGAAACTATAGGGATGCTGCAGTGGTTACTCATGTTGGTTAATACCAACTCCAATATATTATCACCCCTTGTGGTGGTATCGATTAGCTGCCTCAAGGCATTTGCACTGACACAATTGAGGAATCTCTGGGCATTTTTGTTTTGGCATGAGTAGTTCTTCCAGTCTATGTTTGGGAAGGTAAAGTCACCCAGGATCAGGGTAAAGGGTTGAATCTTACTAGATTCGAACAGGTCCAAATAGGTGGATTGGGCATCTTGAGTCAGATGTGTGGGCCGGTAGCTAGCTATGACTTGAATAGGGGTCTTGTCAATGGTTAAATGCACCTGGAGTGTCTCCTGTGCGTCATACTGTTTGACCAGTCCAGAGGTGTGTATGTCTTTAATGTATATTGAAACTTCATCTCCTTTGGCTTTACTGCCCACAGTTTGGGGTCTGAATGTATGATAGAATGAGTAACCAGGCAAGGCTGGGGTGCTCTCCACATCTTTGAATGAGGTTTATGTGACTGCACAGATGTCAGCATTTTCCAGGGTTAGAAATGCTTGCAATGAGTGCAGTTTAATGTTTAGATGCCTAGAATTTAGCAGCATGACCTTTAATTTGTGTTTTGTTGAAATTTTGATGTTGGCAGTTTTAACCTCATCACTTGTTCTAACAAAGGCACTATAGGGTAAGCAAGAACCTTTGCCAGAAGCCTGAAGCACATGTGAGACAGATGCAGGCCATCTCTAGCAAAGCATCGTGGTCTGTCGATCATATCTTCCTAGGCTGTCAGGTACTGGATCCCCCTAGAATGACATGAGAAACTAAGCCAATGGTTAAAGTCAATCATTTTCTGTTTGCACTGAGGCATCATTCTGGATGATGGTAAAATGCTGCTTAACTCATTCACTCCGGAGCAGCTCAGAAAAAGCTGCCTGCTTAACTCCACCATAGGAAAAACAGTGCAGCCTGAGCTCATTTTCAGAAAATCCATTTGTAATACCATACAGAAAACAAATGTTCATAACTCTTTAACTATAAGAGCTAGACTAAAAATGTAAATGTGAAAGAGACACTGACCTTTCAAACAGTGTAAATGCTGATAGTGCATATCAAAGTCAGTATTAAATATTTGGCAAGGAATGCTGAAATTGTGCATATTTTTTTTACCTTTTTGAAAAACAAAGCACAATATCTTGGTCAATGTACCATGTAGACCATGTGTATTTAATTTGTTTGTATGCATTTCAGCTTTAAAATGATACCTTAATCATTACTGTGTGATGCTCCTTTTTGGAGATATTCACAGAAATATGATTAATATAATATTTCTCATAATTGATAAATAAACAAAGCATAATATCTCATCAACTGTAACAGACAGAAGCTACATATCAGTGTAGAAGTTGTCTGTCTCAATGTCAGTTTCAAACTGATTCATCATTTGTGTCATCACCATGCTCCCTTGTAAAGATATCAGCATAATAATGAGAAGTATTGGAAATGTATAATTTTCATAATCTTACAAGACTAAACAAACTTTGATATCTGTACATGTGTACAGAGCACAGACACCGTTCTTTTACCATGTTGTAAGGAGTAACACTGTCTTCAAAATGAGGCATTACTTGGCACACTGACATGTTCCATTGCAAAAGTATTTACCAAAATATGAAAAAAATCATAATTTTCATAACCGAATTCCAAAACAAACTTTGATATCTGTACATGTGTACAACATACAGGCACAGTTATTTTACCATGTTGCAACTATCAATACTGTCTTCAAAATGAGGTATTATTTAGCACATTCAGATGCTCCCTTGCAAAGTTATTTACCAAAAATATAAAAAATATCATAATTTCCATAACTTAAGTCTGAAACAAACTGATATCTGTATATGTGTACAGTTCTTTTACCATGTTACAACTATCAATACAGTCTTCAAAATGAGATATTACTTACCACATTCCATATTGCAAAGTTATTTACCAAAACATGAAAAAAAATCATAATTTCCATAACTTAACTCTTAAACAAACTGATATCTGTACCTGTGTACAGCATTCAGACCCAGTTGTGTTACCATGTAGACAGATATCATTGTAAATATACACATTCTTGGTGTAGCCAACATACTGCTTAATGGGTACATGTAAAGAGAAAAAGCAAGGTAAGGACCGCCACTCAACTAATGAACCCAGGACAGGCATGGGACTTCAGTGGCATGCAAGGCCATCTGATCTGTCTGATACCTGTGCTGGCTACCCACTCAGACAGCTGATACCACTACAGTCTCACAACCTCCTTCACTGTCAGCAGTCTGCCTTACCTATACCTTTTCTCTTTACATGTGTCCATTCAGCAATGAACCTAACAGATCAAGTTCTGTATTACTAATCCCTTCCTGTCATCTAAACTCTACATATGTCTGATAAAAGAATAATAAAAATGACGTATTGCAGGATGGTTGCTGACATATTCGATTGTATGTGGTAGCACTCTCCTGAAACAGCTATTTCTCAGCATCGTCACCAGCTCCTTAGCACAGTTATTTGCGAAACTCAGAAAAATATCATATTTTACACAACACAATTCATAATAGAATTTTAATTACCATACTGGTCTTACTTGGTCATGGGTGTTTTCTGTTCTGCTCACAAGCTGCATGCTACCAATCCTGCATAGCTCTCTTCAGGCCATTGTGGAGGTCAGTCAAGAACAACGCAATGCCCTCCTTAGTTAGGTGAATGGCATCCCTTCTGAACAGGTGAACATCTTCTGTGATGATGCTGTCATGGCAGATTTTAGATCCACCGACCCTGTGCGTTAAGCCATGCATGAACCCATTCTGTAAACATCCAGCCTTGTGCCCTCCCCTTTGACTTTTTGCTGTTTTCCATATCTGGTGAGGAATTATGTCAGACCATACAAAATGACAACGTGGCCACCATGACTGCAGGTGTTCAAAAATTGCTCTGATTTGAAATCGTAACCTTCCGAGTGGTTGACTGATGACATCATTCCCTCCAATGTGCAGCAGAAGAATGTCAGGCTCAGGATAGATGGAACACTTCTCTTCCAACAACTGCAGTACTCCACACCATTGCATACCTCTTCTTGTAATCCAGTATACCTTTACACTGTATGTGGGGAAGCTCAAGTTTTACTGGTTTTCAGTTACGGAGTCATGGCTGGCAGCCCAGTGAATGTAGGAATGGCCACATATCCACACTCTCACTTGTCGTTCTCCTGCTTGTGAAGCCACGACAGTGTCAGAAGGAGGAAGAAAGTACAGTTGTGTACACTTACCATAAATGTAGATGTTCGAGTGTAGTCACTTTTGCAGTCATTACATTTGTGTAATCCTGCTGGCAGGTTGCCCTCAGTCAGCCTGAATTCCAAAGTCCTGGGTCCTGCATCAGCTGCTATCACCCCTTCCCTAATGTCAGGACATCAGGGGTATAAAAGATGCAACCAACTCCATTTTCTTTAGTTTTTCTTGCCCCAGATGTCAGGTGCCCCCAAAAGGGTAGCCAAAATTTATATACATATAAATACATGCACCCATATAAACTTTACCTTCCTCTACAAGCAAATACACCATATAGGTTGTATAAATCAGAGAAGGAAAGATAGGTTCCAACAGAAGAAAAGGGGATGGCGGGTGGGTAACCTGGACTGCAAAAGTGAATACGCTTGAACATCTGCATTTATGGTAAGTGTACACAACTGTACTATGTTCTTCGTGTTTCACTGTTGCAGTCATTACATTTGGGTAGAGTCCCAAAGCTATGGATGGGAGGCTGGAGCTAAACAGCATTAGGAGCGGCTATGAGGCCCTGCAGAACAGCAGTGGCAAAGCCTGCCCTGGATTTAGAGTAGAGTGGCAGATGATAGTGCTTTGTAAAGGTGTGCACTGAACTCCAAGTAGCAGCCTCTAAAATGTCCTTGGTTGGTACTCCCCTGAGAAAGGCTGCTGACGTGGCTGCAGCTCTGGTTGAATGTGGCCTAATGCCCTTAGGCGCTGGCTTACCATGGTGTAAGTAGCAGAAACAAATGCAGTGGCCTATCCACATTGAAATAGTCTGCTTTGAGATAGCTTTTCCTGGTGATCCTGCAGCATATGCTACTAGTAATTGTTCTTTCTTTCTGAAGACTTTGGTTCTGTCCAAGTAGAATCTAAGCTGTCTGTGTACGTCCAAAGAATGCAGAATTCTCTCACCCTTGTTCTGTGGATTTGGATAAAAAGTTGGCAGATGAATAGTTTGGTTAAGTGACACACTGGACATCACCTTAGGCATAAATGTTGGGTTTGTCCTCAGAGAGACCCTGTCTGGATAAAAAATTATAAAAGGTTCCACAGCCATGAGTGCCTGAAGCTCTGAAACTCATCTTGCAGAAGTTATTGGTAGGAGCAGAGCTGTTTTCCAAGATAATAACTTTTTATCGGCAGTAGCAGCTGGCTCAAAAGGAGGCAGGGTGAGTTTTTCCAAGACATAGTTAAGGTCCCATGCAGGCATTGGTGATCTCCTTGGAGGCCTTAAATTTTAGGCTCCTCTGAGGTACTGTTTTAATAAGGGATGAGAAAAGATTGGTAGCTCTGTATTGTAATGAGCCGAAATGGCAGAGGCATGAATTTTAATAGATGAAAAAGATAGACCTTTGTCCAGCATCTCAGTTAAGTATTGCAAAATCTGAGGAATATTTGGCACAGCTGTATCATTTCCTTGTGCCTGGTTCCAAGCACAGAATCTCTTCCATTTTTCAGCATAAGATTTTCTATTACTAGGCCTTCTGGCCTCCAAAATGACATCCATCACAGCTTTACTGAGAGGTGTGTTTTGTATGACTACATTATCCACCGTGCTGCCAGGTTTAAAGTCCTGTGTTGGCTGTGCAGGATCTGATTGTTTTGCTGGGACAGTAGAAGAGGTATTTGAGGTAAGGTCCAAGCTGGGCATTGAGTCAAGCTGTTTAGGATTGGAAACCAGTACTAGCGGGGCCAGTCTGGGGCAATCAGTATCATTTTTGGCTTCTCCTGTCTGACCTTTAGGAGTACCTAGGGGAGGAGAGGCAGTGGGGGAAAGGCATATACTGATAGGTTTTTCCAGCTGAAAGATAGGGCGTCCACTTTCCATGCTTGTCTGTGATAAGTCCTTGTGCAGAATCTTTTTAGTTGGTAGTTGTGAGGGGAAGCAAATAGATCTATGTCCGGGCATCCCCATTTCTTTGTTATCATGCTGAAGACTTGTGGATCCATCTGCCACTCATGGGGATCCATGAGGTTTCTGCTTAGTTCATCTGCCAGAGTATTTTTCCTTCCTGGCAGGAATTGTGCCTGCAGATGTACTTGGTAAGTTAATGCTGTGTTCCACAAAGTCATGGCTAGTCTGCAAAGGGGGTAAGAATGTGTGCCCCCCTGCTTGTTTATATACCACATGACTGTGGTGTTGTCCATCTTTATCAGAAGTTGTCCCGGATGAAGTAAGTTCTTGAAGGCTGTCAGGGCATTCTGAACAGCTAGCACCTCTTTTTGATTGATATGTAGATGCTTTTGGGTTGAGGACCATATGCCCTGAATGCATCTACCTGTCATGTGGGCCCCCCAGGCATAATCTGATGCATCCATTGTTAGTGTCTGCCTGGCTGGGAGTAATGTGAATGGCTGTCCCGTGTTTTGGTGACAAGCCTTTGCCCACCATCAAAACTCCTGTTGTAGGCAGGGAATGAGAGTAATCATTGTTTCCAGGCTGTGGCAATGTTGAGTCCAAACACTTATTAGGTACCATTGAAGTTTTCTCATATGCAGTCTTGCATATGGAATTAGTAGGATGCAGGATGCCATGAAGCCCAAAGCCTGCAACATTTTTCTTGCAGATAACTGGGGCTTTGTTGCCAACATTTTGAAATAGGTAGTCAGTTGCCTTTGTTTGTCTGGTGTGAGATAAGCCATCTGGGCAGTTTTATTTAATCTTGCACCCAGGCATATTATCTCTTGAGATGGTACTAACTTTGATTTCTTTTCATTGACTGTGTACCCTAGGCATGTTAGAAGTCTTTTCACAAACGCCAGATGCTGTAGAAGAATGTCCTTGTTCTCTGCTTGAATTAGACAGTCGTCCAAGTAAGGATATATTTGTATTCCTCTTTGTCTGCAGAATGCAATTACTGGTGCCAGGCACTTTGTAAAGACCCTGGGCGCAGTAGATAAGCCAAAGGGCAGTGCAGAGAATTAGTAATGCATTGAGCCAGCCTTGAATCTGAGGTATTGTCTGCATAATTGTCTGATTGGGACATGCAGGTATTCCTCTTTTAAGTCTAGAGTCACCAGCCAAGCGTTCATGCCCAGCATGGGCAGAAGCTGCTGCAAAGTCATCATCTTGAATTTTGGTATATCTAGGAATGTGTTCAGAATAGATAGGTCCAGTATTGGTCTCCAGGTCTTGTCCTTTCTGGGTACCAAGAACAGTCTTGAGTAAAATCCTTGTCCCTGCTCTTGCTCTGGTACTTGTTGAATAGCACCCATGTCCATGAGGGATGAGACTTGTTTTTGTGCCTCTTGACATTGACTTTTTGGCAGATCTGGCCAGCCGTTTGCCTTTGGCAGGGTATGGAAATGGAACTTGTACCCTTGTGACACGATATTTAGAACCTGCTTGTCCTGGGTTATAATGTGACAATTTTGAGAAAAAAGTGCTAATTTTCCCCCTAAGGGTGCTGCCAGGAGATAAGTGCTTGGTGCAGGCAGGAGGAAGTCATTGGGACTGTTTCCTGTATGGTTGTGATTTGTCTTCTCCAACTTTGGAGGTAGAAGCACCCCATTGCTTTGACCTGTAGAAACCTTGCACCTGGGATCTGCCTCTAGGGCATCTGGATCTGCCCGTTTGAGGTCTGTCTGACACACGAAAGGACCAATTCTTTGTAGGCCAGTGTCTACTAAACCTAGGTGGCTGTACTTGTAAAAAATCTTTGACAGTTTGCATAGATTTAGCTTTGTCCTGCATTTTCTTTAACACCTCCTCTGCCTTAACACCAAACAAAGTATCATGCTGTAAAGGTGCATCTAATAATTTAACTTTGACATGATAGGGCAGATTTTGTTCCTTTAACCAAGTATGCCTCCTAATTACAGAACCCGTAACTGCAGCCCTGCAGGAGGCCTCCAATGAATCAAAACCACATTGCAAAGTATGCTTTCCTTCTTGTTCAGCTGCATGCAATAAATCCTGCATTTCCTTGTTTTCTGCACCTTCAAAGTTTAATAACATTTTCTGTTTAAGCAATGCCATGACATGTTGCTGATATTTAAGCATATGAAATTGACAGTTTAAGGCCCTTATAGCCAAGGTAGCAGAAGTGTAAACCTTTTTTCCCCATCTATCCAGTGCCCTAGAATCTCTGTCAGAGGGGGTAGGGTTTTTTGCAGCAGAATCCTTAACTCCTTTGGGACCCTGTGAAATAGTGTTTGGGTCTGCAGCAGGGTTTTTGAAAAGGAATTTATGAGAGTCAGGAACCCTGTAATATCTGTCAGGCTTAACAGGAGCTGGAGGTAAAGAGTTTTGGGGTGAGACTAGACTCTGAAAACACATCATCTACAATATATAACACAGGTGGAATGGCTAGTGGCCTGTGTTGAGGAAGTAAAAGGAAATCCCTGAGCCTCTTTTTAGATTCTGAAAAATCTTGGCTCTCCCAGTGGAAATGCTCCCTTATGGTATGCAAGGTTTCCCCAAAAGAATAGTCCTCTGGAGGAGAAGCTGAAGGTATGGATTCTTCAGCATCAGAATCCTCATAGGGGCAAGAGAATATTCCTGATCAGAAGAGGAATCAGAAGAAATAGAAACCTGATCTGAAGATTCATAGTCAGTCTCTTGCCTAGGCCTCTTATCAGGAGGGGGATGGGAACCCCTGATCAAGGTAATTAAGTCTTCGGCCATTTTGAGCATCTGTTTTTTGGGCATAGAGGCCTGTCCATGTGGCTCTTGAGTTTGTTTCTTTCCTTTAGAAGGTGCTTTAGTCTTTGCCTTTGAAGCTGAGGTAGGTTTAATGTAAAGATGTTTAGGTCTGAATACACCCTCAGAAGCCGGTGCCTGCTCAGTGGCTCCGGACCCATCTGAAGGAATAGTATCCGAGGTTCAAATACCTTGAGTTTCCAATGGTAAGGCTGACTCCACGTGGGAGTCGGTAGTGGCCTGCGACTCTAAAGTAGCAGGTGTCAGGGGCTGCGAAAGCGCTCCACTGAGAACCAGCGAACCGGCGACTGGCTTAGGAGAAGCTTTGTCGTCGGTTTTGGGCCTTGGTTGTCTATCTCTCTCCTTTTCTTTACGTTTTTTGTGAACTCCGGTAGTCAGATGGCTATCTGATGACATTTCTGCATAATTAAACCGGCGTCTAAAATAGTTTAAAGCAAAATCATACCGACGCTTAATAGTGCATTGGTCAAATCTAGCACAAAACTGACAACCAGCAACAATCTGATTAGGGCCTAGGCAAGGAATAGAGTAAGAATGAAAGTCTTTATGAGGTATTTGCTTTCCACAAGAAATACAATTATTAACTTTTTCTGACATTGGTCTGGAGCAAGAAAAAAGTTTCCCCAATGGGGTACTTAGCTTTATTGAAGACTTCGGATCTGAAACTCGAACACAAAAATCTCAGGAGTCGGCTGACTGGCACTTGCAAACTGCTTCTGCTTTGGGCACCGCGCGGCAAGAAAGACTAAAGAAAATGGCATCGGCCGCATCTTTTATACCCCTGACGACCTGACGTCAGGGAAGGGGCGACAGCAGCCGACGCAGGACCCAGGACTTTGGAATTCAGGCCGACTGAGGGAAACCTGCCAGCAGGATTACCCAAATGTAATGACTGCAACAGTGAAACACGAAGAACATCCTGCACAGGAAAGAAAATACAAACAAATTACTACTGATGTTTGACAGATGTATTGGAAGAATACATATATATATATATATATATATATATATATATATATATATATATATATATATATCATATGCATTACCTGGTTAGACCATCCAAATCTTCACTCCTATCCACAGGGGCAGTATTCTTTTCATAAGGTATACAAGTGGTGATGATGCTGCAGAGGTACTTACCTACCACCTATGAAAACATCAAATTACACACAATGACTGACAAGGGGGCACAGAAAGTGCACATGTAAACACCAACACAGATGAATAACAGTGACAGCTGCTGAGAGTTTTGCCTGAAAAGTGATAATGACTCAGTGCTATATTGTAACTGCATTGTGATAATGACGTGCAAAGTTATGCATTTTCAGACAGAGGTGATAATTGCTGCACATAATATAGGCATTCATTATATTACCTGGAGCTGTTATATAACACAGACTCATTATCATCAGTAAAGAGAAGACCTGAGTAATTCAGTAAAATAGTATAACATTTAGATATTCAGCCCTTCCCCCCAGCTAAATTCCACAAATGACTGATAAAGCCACAAAAAAAAAAAAAAAAAAAACATATGGTAGCTCCATGCTTGAAATAGTCTACAAGTAAGTCAGGAGACATCTATAAGAAATCCGCCAATCCACCAATATCATTCAATATTCTCAATATCTGTAAAAGAGGATGTCATTTTAATAATTTCACATGTAACTAATGTAAAGCTTGCTGCTAGCAAACAACTGTATATTTCAATGTTTCATCTACAAATGCAATCCCTGCTGGCAATATTGCAATAGGGAATGGATGGAAAACTAAAAACAGGTTCATAGTTACTAGATATGTCATATACAGGAGGACAAACTTAAGACTGCAGCAGCTCTGTTGTGAAGAAAAACAATAATGACAATCCTAAAATATCCAGTATATGTCAGTACCAATAAAAGCAACCCATAAAAAAAATTGCTATTGCTTCCATTTATATCTCAGCAGGTAATAACATCCCCATCTTCAAACCTATACTTTCTTGAATTTCTCAAAACATACCCTATGAAACAGTCATACCCAGTGATGTAAATATAGATAGGAAAAAAATAAGCAAAAAATCTCTAAACCTCAGCATAAATCTACATGGCTTCAAGCACCGGATCACAAAATAGTGTGGGAAGAAATAGCCAGGGAATTGTTATGGCTAGGCTTGTATAGGCCCTAGGGCTGAGAGCCTAGTACCAACCTATGAACCCATAATCCCCACTCATATGAGCAAAAGCACTAATACCAGCACTACCTTACACCAGATCCTAATAACTTATCTAAATATATACCACAACCCCTATACTCTACCCAATACCATAAGCAACTATCTCCTACCCACATCAAAAGACACTCTCTCCAACTGCCCAGGTCTCACTTATTCAAAGACTACTGCAAAATATCCACTTTGGTTTGGTGGTTATATGTACTAACCCACGTGCAGAAAAAAAGCAAAACTGGTTAAAGAAGCAAAATGTATTAACAACAGGACATGCAAAAATGTTAGACTTCAAAATATAACAATATTCTATAATTCTGTACTCCAAAATACATATCCAATATTTTTTCCACTTTTAAAAATAATTTTGCAGACACAGTCACATGAAATATTAATATTAAGATGTTATAGCATTTATAAGGCATTTCTGAAGCTTCAGGCAACTGCTGCATGGATTCATGCAGATTCTCCTATGGTTTAAAGAAAGTGCTATTTTTGTGAGTCAACCATACTAAAAGCCACATTCATCAAAAATTATTTTTTTTTAATAAGAACACCCTTTATTTGCAAGTGCGGGGAGAGACAGAGATCCCTTAACTTATGTATATCAACCCTGTGATTATATAAGTAGGGAAATGTGTAACTTCAAAGAACATTGAATAATAAACATCTTTATATAACTATCTGCTGTCACAGTCCATATCATTTTACCAAATTTCTTGGCTAGACAAAGCTGCACTAACTTCTGAGTGTCATACTCCCTGGCCATAAACTTATCAAAGGCTTGATTCGACCCTTTCATAACCTTTGTCTATAACAGTGAATAGCTTTGCTATTTTAAACTGGCATTTTTGAATAGTTTTAACAGTACAGCATATGTGAAATCTCTGAGCATGAAACACTGACATGAGGAGGTTTTGTAAATACAGAAGAGGGCAATGCACCATTACACTTTAAAATACAAATGAACAGTCCTGAAATAAAAAAAATATGGGTGAAGTAACTCACATCAAACATATTAAGCATATTATTTAAAGGCCTATATATTTTTAAACAGAACCCTCCTTACAGCTTTATACGCCCCAACTAAATTTGGCTTTATTTTTTGGAAACACCTTCATTGACTGTTTGGGGGATGTATTGTAAAGAGTGCTTATACATTCTCAAACTGCATACACACACACTTTTAATTCATTCCTTTACTGTTCACTCTCTCGTACAAACACAGGCACTTCTACGTTCATACACACACTCTTCATTCATTCCTTTACTCTTTGCTCTCTCATACACACATGCAGGCATGTCTACATTCATACACACACACTTCATTCACTCCTTTACCATTCACTCTCACATACACATGCAGGCATTTCTACATTCATACACACACTCTTCATTCATTCCTTTACCGTTCGCTCTCTCATACACACATGCAGGCACTTCTACATTCATACACATGCACTCTTCATTCACTCTGTTTTTTTTTTTTTCTTTTTTTCTTACTCTTTACATAACTGCCTGCTGTCAGAGTCCATGCATTTTACCAAATTTCTTGGCTAGACAAAGCTGAAATAACTTCTGAGTGTCATACTCCCTGGCCATAAACTTATCAATAACCCGGAAAAAACAGTCAAGGCATCCATCAACACATTAGTACCTTGAGTGACAACATATATACTCTGGGAAAATCAATAACTAACTGTTCCTGTCACAGGAGCACATCGCAGCTAAATATGCTTAGGATGCAAATCTTCATCGAGAGTAGGCTTAGCTGCACAGTTAACTCCGGCTTTTCATTTATACAGTATAAGAGGAAGCACCGAGGAAAGGTCATAAAGTTGACACTAAGAAAAACTGTGAGCTAATCTTGGCCATTATGTACTAGCCAGTTCTACTGAGTGTCACATTTATTTACACTCACACACCTAGAAAGCATTTAATCCCTCGAATACGGGACTCATCAGATAGTTCTTAGTTACTGCCAAGTAGGAAAATGATGTCAAGAAAGCGACAGTAGTGCACCAGCTATGAGGTACCACATGTGAACAAGCTGTACTTGATGTAAACAAACACGGATCAATACAGGATACAGAGGTGGAATTATACAGCAAAAAAATATCTGAGACTGTAATATAGAGATATAAAAACAATCTGACCAGATACAGGTGACCTCATTATTGTTAAACTGTGACTCATGCTTACTATAGAAATTATTTATTTCTACAGTCATATCCATCCTCCTTTAAACATAATAATTGCCTCACCTTTTTCTTCAACCTGCTTGTTCTTCTATTTGTCTTGTATGTAGTTAACTGAGTGTGTGTATTTATGAAAGGACACACCAGAACAAAACAACTTTTCGTACACAGGAATAATCCACAAGCACAGTGCAATGAGTGATAAGAGCATTCGTTCCTTGCCCGCACACATCACACAAATGATTAAGGTAAACCAGAGATGCTGCAGATGAATAAAATCACTAAATAAATGCATATGAACTTAGTGTACATGCTTGGCAGAATGATTTCCCCTTCCACATTACACAAAGATTAACTTTTAAAAACCTTGCCTGCTGCAAAGATTAAAAAAAATATATATAACAAACTCACAGGAAGATAAAACACTTGTAAAACTGCCGGGTCAGTTTGAATAGTTCACTTAGAGCATATATAGGAAATGGAGGGATCCTGCTAGCAACACAAGTAAATTCTTTAACTGCTAGGAACAAAAAGGGGATATTAGCTGCTGGACTCCTGTATTTATTCTAAAAGAAAAATGGCAACAGGTCTGGGGGGGGGGGGGGGTTGGAGGTGTTATGCAAGTGGTGGCTTGGATTTCGCTGACCTGATTGGTTGCCACCACTTGCTTCAAGGAATCCAGTCAGAATTGGCTTAGTGTGAAAAAAGCCGATTTACTCAAAAATATTAAATGTAAACATGTGGTTACTGCAATGTGAATGCTAAGTTGATAAGGTGACTGACAAAGTTCAGTTACTTTTTCAACTTAGTTTTCACAACATGGGTTTGAAATAAGACCAGGAAGTAAGATGCGCCTGTATAAGGCACTAGGGGGTAACATCAGAAAATTACACACATCTCATAGTGCACTCAGTTGTAACCACAGAGGCGCTAGTAGATGATAGTCAGGGTTAATGAGTTAGGGATAGGGACATACCTGCTTGGGCACATAATCAGCAAGCTCAATCATGTATCTATTCAAATAGTCCAGAGAGGTACATCTCAAGTCATTCACGCCAACATGGACTACGGCAGAATCATAACAGTACCTGTTGTTGAGAAACTTGAGTGCACGTGTGATATGAAAGATTCTGGCACCTGACAGACAGGTAGCCATGACTTTCTCCTTATCCAGCCTGGGGAGAGCCACATTTGTGTGTCTCACAAAGAAGTCTCCTATGAGTAATATGTTGGGTTTATGGTGAAGCCTTAGTGGTTGTGAGGCACAGGTGTGTGAAGTATAAGTGGTATGTGGTGTGGAGGGCTGTGGAGATCGAGTGTGTTTTTGCCTTGGAAATCTCCTTTGGGTATGTTTATGTGGAGGACATCTGCATATGTAGGTGATGTTGTGTAGGTGTGGGTGGGATTTGTGGTGTAGTGATTGTGCTGACAGCCTTTTCAGTGCCAGATATACTTGCTTGCGGGTGAGAGACCTTGTAATCTAGATTCATAATGTAATTGCAGCTCTCACAAACTGTGTTCCTAGGTGGTAGTAGAAAGTGTTACAAATTTCTGTGTTTGCCCATACCTTACTTGGATAGAAGGACGTTTCTCTGTTCACTGTGAGAGAGGGAGCTTTGAGCAGCCTATCTGTCCCTGGAGGAGTGGTGTCAGTCCAGTAATTAGTAGTTTACTGGCCATTTTGGGCTAATTTATATCTCTTTCATTTCCCTGCTATAAAACCTGCATTTGCGCGGTTTTGCACACTGGGCAGCACCTGTTAGCTAGGGTATAACTATTCCCAACTCCACAAAGTCTACTCTAATTTTTCCCTTGGAACTAGACAAACATTCAACTTAAGCACTCAAATCATTCACTTCCCATCCCTGCACTTTCCCAAAACTCATAGCAAGCACTAATAAACCTTAGCACTAGACCCCCCTGCACTGTAGAGAAGGACAAGGCTCTCTATTCGACCTTACCAGCCAATCAGTAAAACAGTTCACTGTATCAATCCAGGCATCTCCAAAGGGCAGTTTCAGGAGTACTCTCCAGTCCAACTGGTGAATCTGGGTATTTTGAGGCAATGTTATAATTGCCTCATGTACACAGACAACCCTCTCCTCCTTCCACCAAACACTAATACATGCGAGAAATGCAATTATACAGCCAAACTGGAGGCTAAGCTCTATCAACCTAAGACTGGACCAGGCAGTCAAGAGGAGAAGGGAATTACTTGCATCACACCATCAGTCTCACATAGACCAATGAAACCAGCACTGGCAAAAAACACACATAAATACACAAAAACATACTCAGAGGCACTAAATAAAAATCTGCAAAAGCAACAGAGACCTCCAAAGCAGACATCCAAGCAAACTCCACCCCCCCCAACAGAAACCATGAAACGCATACTTCACAAAACCAGTGTGCCACACAATCACAGCCCTTAAGGCAAAATAACATACCCAACACACTAGTAATAGGTGACTCTATAGTCAGGCACACTGATGTCCCACTCACTAGGCTGAACAAGGAGAAGGTTACTGTTAGTTGCCTGTCAGTTGCCAGGATTCGCCACATAACACAAGCACTCAGGTCAATCCAGAACACGTACAAATATGACGCTGTTTTTATCCATGTTGGTGTAAATAACCTGAGCCGTACCTCCCTGGACTGCATGAAAAGAGACATGGAGGAGCTCTATGATCATGTAGCCCAGGCAGGTATGACCCTGACCCTGAGCAGCATCCTGCCCTCACTAAGAATGATACCACAGTATAGAGAAAAAATGATCAATTTCAAAAATTGGCTAAGCTTCTAGTGTCATTCAAAGAGGATCCAGTGTCTGTCAGCCTGGGATGACATGCTCGACAAGCCAAGCTGCTTTGCTAGAGAAGGCTTGCACCTGTTGCACCTGTCACCTTAGGCTTTCGAATACTGGTCAAGGCTCCTGCCACCCCCATAGTGCCTTTTTTAGGCAAGGCTCAAAAGACAAACCCACCACCTTAAATAGCACAAGTAACAAAAAATTGAGGGTAATGCTGCTCAGTGCTAGAAGTCTAAACCTCAAAATGCACGCACTCGAGGCACTCCTCAGTATGGAGAAAATCGATATATGTGCAGTAACAGAAACCTGGTTTAAGGCTCCAGAGTGCACCCCAGCACTACCAGGCTACAACTCATACCATATATTTTGGCCACAAAACCCGGACCGAAATACAAAAGGTGAGGGAGTATCCATATCCATCATTGATACCCGCACCTCCAGGTTAGTGGCCAGCATGATGCTTCAGAGATCATCCAATGCAACTAACAATGGGCAAAACTGCTATTCAAATTATAGCTTGCTACAGATCACCCACCATGTCCAGGACCCCCACTCCACATACCTGAAAACACTGGGAAACATAAAGGTCCAACCAAACACCCTGATATTGGGTGATTTCAATTATCCAAACATTAACTGGGAGAACTACTCAAGTACAAACTCCCTGGCCCAACATTTCCTAGAATTTAACAACTCAAACACCCTGGATCAAATGGTTAATACCCACACCAGAGGTGACAACATATTGGACCTGGTCATCACCAACATGACAACTGGTGTTCCACACTGGAGGTCAACCCCTCGCTGGTTAGATCTGACCATAAACTAATTACTCTGGATATCCACATTCCACCACCACCCCCGGTCAAAGAAACCACAGAGAAAAACTTTTCAAAAACAAACTTCATGTTACTTAAGACCGAGGTGGAAAGTTTCAAAGCCCCCATGCTAAAGGATAATGCTGTCCAAGCTGCAAAATCCTTTACTAATGCACTCTATGGGCACCTACAAGAATGCATGGATCATGCTATCACAAACAAAACCAAGAATCACTCCTCCAAGAAAAGGAAACCAGTCTGGTGGAGCCCTGCCATAAACAAGCTATACAACAGAAGGAGGAAAACTAGTACAGAAAAGAGTAAAATTCCAAGAAGGGAAGACATCCCTGATCAGTATAAGCAATAAACTACCTTCCCTCATAAAATCATCCAAGGCTAGCTTCAAAAGAAAAATTGCCATGTACTCCAAAGATAACCACAAGGCATTCTTTAGCTATGTCAAGAATCTAAGTGTCAATTCTCAGATCTGCTCGGAGTTAGTGCAGAATGGCGCAAAATACACTGAACCGACCGATATAGCCAACATCCTGGCAGACAGGTTCAGTGCAAACTTCTGAACAAAGTGCCAAAAATATACTTATCAACTCTATATTTTTAGAATGTTTGGGAAGCACTCTCAATCAGAACACAAGGAGATTCTAGCAATGATATGGAAGAATTTACAAACAGGAAATATTTTTATACCGGCAAGACTTGAGACAATCAGATAACAGAAAAACTGTTAGACCAGTTTTACCAACTTTAAGAACATGACAGCAATAGGGTGAGAGAAAAAAGGTTTCAGCACAGATCAGAAAAAAATGCCAGCAAGTATATAAATAATACAGTCAAACAAAAATAAAGACAGTACAGAACTGTAAATAAAGTGTCAACAATATACTTATCAGCTCTATGTTTCCAGATTGTTTGAGAAGTACTCTCAATCAGAACACAGGGAGATTTTTGCAGTGATATGCAAGAATTTACAAAACGGGAATATTTTTATACCAGCAGGGTTTGAGACAATCAGATAACACAAAAGCTGTTAGAACAGTTTTAACAACTGTAAGAACACAGGAGCAAGAGGGTGGGAGAAAATAGTCTCAGCACAGATCAGAAAGCAAGGCCAGCATATATACAAATAATTCAGTCAAGCAAAACTAAAGACAGTGCAGAACGTTAAACAGAGTGAAAAAAAATATACTTATCAGCTCTAGATTTCCAGATGGTTTGAGAAGCACCCTCAGTCAGAACACAAGGAGATCCTAGCAATGATATGCATAAATTTACAAAAAGGGAATATTTTTATACTAGCAAGCCATGAGGCAATCAGATAACACAAAAGCTATTAGATCCATTTTACCAACTTTAAGAACACAGCAGCAATAGGGTGGGAGAAAAAAGTTTCTGCACAGATCAGAAAACAATGCCAGCAGATATATAAATAATTCAGTCAAGCAAAAAATAAAGGCAGTGTAGAACTCTGAAAAAGTGCCAAAAAATATAGTTATCAGTTCTCTATTTGCAGATTGCTTGAGAAGTACTCTCAGTCAGAACACAAGGAGATTCTAGCAATGATATGCAAAATTTACAGAAGGGGGATATTTTATACCCGCAAGCCTTGAGACAGTCAGATAACACAAATGCTGTTAGACCAGTTTTAACAACTTTAAGAGCACAACAATAGTAAGATGGGAGAAACAAAATTCAGCACAGATCAGAAAACAATGCCAGCAAATATATATATAATTTAGTCAAGCAAAAATAAAGACAGTGCAAAACTCTGAACAAAGTGTAAAAAATATGTTTATCAGCTCTATATTTACAGATTATTTGAGATGCACTTTCAGTCTGATCACAAGGAGATTCTAACAATGATATGGAAGATTTTACATATGTAATATTTTTTTTATACCAGCATGCCTTGAGACAATCAGATAACACAAAAACTGTTAGACCAGTTTTACCAAATTTAAGAATGCAATAGCAATAGGGTGGGAGAAAAACAGTTTCAGCAGAGATCAGAAAACAATGCCAGCAAATATATAAATAATTTGGTCAAGCAAAAATAATGGCAGTGTATAACTCTGAACAAGTCCCAAAAATATATACTTATCAGCTCTAGATTTCCAGATTGTTTGAAAAGCACTTTCAGTCAGAACACAATGTAATTCTAGCAATGATATGCAATAATTTATAAAAAGGGACTATTTTTATACCAGCAGGCCTTGAGACATTCAGATAACACAGAAGCTGTTAAACCACTTTTACCAACTTTAACATTGCAGCAACAATAGGGTGGGAGAAAAAAAAGTTTCAGCACAGATCAGAAAATAATGGCAGCAAATATATAATAATTCTGCAAGAAAGCATAAAGACAGTGCAGAACTCTGAACAAAGTGCCAAAAATATAATTAGCCAGATAAATTATATTCCTGCTCAGAAGCACTAGGGAAACTTATAATCTGTAACAATCTGAACAAACTCTTATATTATCTTATTTACAACATATTTACAAAGTAAATAAATATTGTATGGATGTGTTCCTCTTTTACTTGTTATATGAAAAACAGTGCTAGAGGAGTTTAACTTCGCCAAGTTGTATTCAGTAAATTGGTTCAATGATCAGTTGTAATATGATGATCAGTAAGGTTGCCACTTACAATGTGCAATTCCAGATTCACTGAATATTAAGGTAGGTAGAATGCCTCACCCACTCCCTGACAATGTATCTTGCATTCTGGTCAAATTCTCCATTAACGATTTTGTTTTGGGAACATGTCCATTTCCTACCTATGTAATAGAATATTTTCATTTGCTGATAGTTTAAGATATAGTTGTACTGTCACATTCTTCCTTGCTTATTTCTTACATGCTATAGCAGTATAACTTGGGCAATATTGGGAGACAGTCATAAGAAAATGAGGGTTGTTGCTAAAACACTCTGTATAAATGGCTCAGCTATTAGTATCAGTTAGAAGTAAGTGCAGAAAATGTCCTTTTACACCAAATAAATTAATAAATATATTAAAATAAAAGCTGAGGGCATTTGATGGCAAAGCGAAGGAATGATACTGATGACACAATGTAAAATCTTTAAGCAGCTGAATCATGGAAGAAGGTGGAAGTAAATTACATATTTATGTCACAAAAATGGATGAAAATCAAGTAATCAAAATATAGAAATCAAATCACTCTATTTTGCATATCAAATATACATGTAGCTCATGATTTAAAACACAGTTGAAATATTTTACCTCCTATTCTAAATAGGATAGGAAATCTGCTTATCCTACCATCAAGTACCCCATTGGTTCTCTCCTGAAAAGTGGCTACTAGCCTAATGTGAATAATTAAGTCAATGAAGGATAAATCAATTTATCGATAAAATATGGTAGCCTCAGTTATACAAAAGTTATGTGTGGCTAAGGAACACCAAAATGTGCAGCTTTTGTGTTTTATCAAAGATACAAAACATTATAAATCCTTTTATTTATGTTATCTCCCTTGAAGTAAAGTGATAATATTCTTTAGGTTCATAGGTGTTTGCTAGGCTAATGACCACAATTACCTTTTTAACCTTAGCCATGCATCCCAAATCTCTGACAAGTTCTGCTACCCTTGGTAAGTGTAAGCATGGGCCTGGTCGATGAACCATTTACAGGTTACCTGTGTCCATTAGAGACATAGGTGTTAAACCATGGATGAATTTCTGGTTTCCCATCCAATTGTCTAAGTTCCACTTGAATTGGCTAGGGAGGATCTCTGCCTAACATGGATGGGGAGCCTGTTCCATAGATTGGGTAGTCTGTGGGATACATACCTATCTCTCCAGCAGGTCCTATTTATACCACAGGCAAGGTTTAGTTGTATAGAATGGGTAATTCTGGTGCTGTTTATTTTGTGGATATGCAGGAGGTCCATCAGAGTGGGGTCTAATAATGCCCTGTATGCCAGGCATAGATCTCCCCTCAAAAGCTTGTAGGAGACAGAATACAGGGATAGGGCCTTGAGGCGGTCTGCATAGTATATATAGTATATATATATATAGTATATAGTCTGCATATTAGTGAGGAACCTCTGTGGATATTCCAATTTTTGGATATGCCTGGTTATGTACATTCTAAAGGAGCCATTGTACTCAATGATAAGTCTGATGAGTGCTGAATACAGTGGAATAATGACTTCCTTGGACTTAGATGCCATACCTTTGTTTATAAGTTGAGCAACATAGAATATTTTCTTCACCACTGTAGACACATGATGATCAAAGGCTAGTTTACTATCTATGTGTGTCCCTAAGTCCCTGACTACTGGGTCAACACCAAGGGGTGTGTTGGCAATATTATAGTTACCATGGATGAATGACTTCCCAAAGGATATTATCATGCATTTATTGGCATTTAGTTTTAGTCCATGACTCTAACACCAGTTGTTTGTCTGTGTTAGCCCCTCCTGTAGAACATTTGTGTCAGTGTGAGATTCAATGACAGCTCCTAATTTGCAATCATCTGCAAATTTAGTCAACCAGGACCACTGACATTGGCCTTGACTTCTGAGAAGTAAATGCCAAAAAGGAGCAGTCCAAGGACTGATCCATGCGAGTCTCTTCTTGCAACTTGCCTCTTTGTAGAGGTAGACTCTCCAATTCTAACTTCCTGGGTCCTGTCTGTGAGCTAGTTGGCTATCCACTGGTTAACATACAGGTTTGTAAAACTCTCGAGTTTGTCAACAATGCCAGAGTGGGGTATTGTGTCAAATGCCTTGGCTAGGTCAAGGTAGGCAGTGTAAACAATTTTGCCCTCATCCATTGCTTTGGTGACCTTCTCAAAGAAGTCCACCAGGCTGAGTAGGCTTGATCTGTCCTTGACAAATCCAAACTGGGTTGGGTCCAGTGTCTGGATGTGTATTATATCTCTGTTAATCATCTCCATGATAATCCTTTCTATGGCTTTACATATAAGGCTAGTGACACTTATGGGTCGGTATTTTCCAGGGCCTGTAGATGGCTCAGCTTTGTGCAGAGGGAAGACTGTTGCCTTTCTCCATTCAAGAGGCATGAAGCCTGCTTGAAGGCTATAGTTAAATAATAATTCCAGAGGCCCTGATAGGTCATGTTTCTTGCTATTTAGAAGGCATCCTGGGATATTATCTGGGTCCATTGATGCAGTGTTCTTGGTCTTAGAGAGAGCATTAAGGACCTGTTTCCTAGTGATAGTAGGGGGAGTTATATCTGATGATATTTCCTGCAGGAAAGTTGAGGGGGTAGAGAAGAGTAAAGATGGAGCTGGATTTATCAGCCAGACGGTATTGCTATATCTTCTGGCGCAGTATAGGTGGCTCCATTTACAATGACCTCTGAACACAGTTATGTATTGCCTCTGAGGTTGTGGACATAACTAAATCATGCTTTGTGGTTTTTCCTTGGCCTGGGAGGCCAAACTTACCTCAAATTTGGCTTTGATAGATTTTATTTCTCATCTGGATTGTTTGTTTTGTTTGATGAGAATGCTTTTTTCCTGCTGGGTGCTGCACCTCCTAATTTTTGCCATGATTTTCTTCCTCCTTTTATACAGACAATTGATTTTGTGATTCCACCAGGGTGGCTTGTTTTTTGAGTTAGTTCTGTACTTGTTCCTGGTGGGTACAGCTACCTCTATGCAGCTATTAACATGCTTGTACAGGGTTTCTATGCACAGTTCTGCATAGGCAGAAATGTTCTCAGGGTTTATGGGGACTTGAAATGTTGCCAGGTTCTCACTTAATAGCAGGAGGTTAGTAGTAGAATAGTTCCTGAATATTCCAGGTTTAGCTGGGGGTCCATGTTTTATTTTTATTTTAAAGGAGACCATTTTGTGGTCTGACCTTACCAGGGAAGGCATTGCAGTCTCCCATATTAGTGTGGACAAGATCCAGTATGCATGGCCGGCCTTAGGCATAGGCCAACTAGGCAGCCGTCTAGGGCCTCACTCTAGCAGGGGCACTTTTCTAGTATTTATTTGGGGTTGGTAGGCCAGGATGGGGGAACCAGGTGGTGTGGTGGGGGCACCGTGGAGCCCTTTTGCCTAGGGCATCAGCTGACCTAAGGCCGCTCCTGCCAGTATGGTTGCATCCCTGGTTGGTGTATTGACTATCTGGTCCAGGGAGTTTGTGTTTATAAAATCCAGGAATCTCTGTGCATGTACATTTGGTGTCATATAGGATTCCCAGTTAATAGTGGGGTAATTAAAGTCACCCATGAATATGGTGTTGGGTTGGATGGTTAGTGCATCTAATTAGTTGAAATAAATGGTATGGGTTTCCTGGGTCATAGAGGGGAACCTATAGCTTGCGTTTAAGTGGTATTGGATTTTACCTGTGGTGATTTGAACATGGAGCAGCTGAAGTACATTGTCCTGTTTGCCCAGCCTTGAAGTATATTTATTTTTGATGTAATTAGAGGCACCTCCAACTTTAGTCCCTGCCTGTGAAGTATCTGGCCTAAATGTGTGGAGGGCATTATAACCTTGTACTGTTGGTATGCTCTCCATTGCTTTAAACCATGTCTCAGTGACTGCACAGACATCAGCATTTTCTAGGGTAAAGAGAGTTTCTAGGGAGTGGAGTTTTTTGTTTAGACCCCAAGCATTGAGCAGTAATACGTTTAGATTTTTTTGGTTTTGATTTGCTATGTCAGAAGACTTTTTTATTTTACTTTAAAATTTGACAATCCTGCTCATGAAATTCATCCCATTACTGTTTTGAAGCCACAATTACAATACCCCTGCATTTACTGTCATGAGCATATACTATCCATCATGAACATATGCTGTCCAGAATTACCTGTTCTAAAAACTTAAACCTTGCCCGTAATATAAATAGGACCTGCTGGAGAAACATGTATGCATCCAAGAGACTATCCTGTCTTTGGAACAAGCTCCCCGTCCATGTGAAGCAGAATTTCTCCCTAACCCAATTCCAGTGGAACTTGGCAATTAGATGGGGAACAAGAAATTCATCCCTGGCTTGGCACCTATGTCTGTAATGGACACAGACAGCCTCTAAATGGTTAATCTTCCAGGCCACTGCTTGTAAATGCTTCATCTCCCAAGCCCCTGTTTACACTTATTAATAGTACCAGAACTTGTCAGAGATTTAGGATGCATGTCTAAGCTTAAAAAGCCCCTTGTGGCCGCTATCCTAGTAAATACATATGAACCTATGAACCTATAAATTAATTCTTCTGATTAATATGCAAAGACAGATAGAAACAATGAAGAGTGCTTAGTATATAAGGTATGTTTACACTTTCCTGAAATCAAAGTACACAATTCCAATAACAGCCAGTGTGGTTTCTATTTGTGTACCAGCTGTGATTCCATCGTTTGGGGAAATTTATGCCTTCTTCACATTTGCGCAACCATGGAATATGTATGTATAAGTTCACATGGTATGGAAAGACTTGGATTCCATATGCAAGTTGAGGACAGCTTGTCCCCTGCAAAATGTTTTTTGGCCATTTGTGTTTGGTGACTTGAGAAAGTCACACACAGGTGGGCCATCTATAGACCCGGGAAACTACAGACCCATACGTCTCACTAGCCTCATATGCAAAGTCATGGAAAGAATTATCATGGGAATGATCAATAAAGATATAGTAAACCTCCAGACTCTGAATCCAATCCAATTTGGTTTCATCAAGGACAGCTCATACCTGCTCAGCCTGGTGGACTTCTTTGAGAAGGTCACAAAAGCAATGGATGAGGGCAAAATGGTTAAAGCTGCCTACCTTGACCTGGCCAAAGTATTTGACACAATACCCCACTAGGACGTTGATGACAAACTCAGTAGGTTAAGTACAAACCCTTATGTCACACAGTGGATAGCCAACTGTCTCACAGATTGGACCCAGGAAGTTAGAATTGGGGAGTCCACCTCTACAAAGAGGCCAGTCACAAATGGAGTCCATCAGGGATCGGTGTTGTGACCACTCTTTTTTGTAATTTATCTGAAGTCAAGGCCAATGTTAATGGCCTCTGGCTGACTAAATTTGCAGATGATTGTAAATTAGGAGCGCATTGAATTCCATACTAAAACAAATGTTCTCCAGTAAAGGGCTGACACAGACATACAACTGGTGTCAGAGTCATGGACTAAACTGAAATGCCACAAAATGCATAATAGTATCCTTTGAGAAGTCATCCACCCCTGGTAACTATCATATTGCCAACACATCCCTTAGAGTTGATCCAGTAGTCAGGAACTTAGAGACACACATAGACAGTAATCTAGCCTTTGACCATCATGTGTCTGCAGTAGTGATGAAATCATTCTAAGTTGCGTAACATATAAACAAAGGTATAGCCTCTAGGTCCAAGGAAGTCATAGTTCCAGTGTATTTGGCATTTATCATACCTGTTATTGAGTACAATGCCCCCTTTGGTATGTACCTAACCAGGCATATCCAACAACTGGAACATCCACAGAGGTTCCTCACTAAAAGAATGCAGGGAGCAAGTGACACGTCCTATGCAGACCTCCTCAAGGCCCTATCCTTGTATTCTGTCTCCTATGGGCTGTTGAGGAGAGATCTAAGCCTGGAATACAATACACGGAATAATAACCCATTCTAAAACTTAAAACTTGCCTGTGATATGAATAGGACCTGCTGGATAGGCAGGTATGTATCTCAGACACTACTCTGTCTCTAGAACAGGCTCCCTATCCATGTGAAGCAGATTTCCTACCTAACCCAATTCATGTGTAACTTGGACAATTGGATGGGGAACAGAAAATTCCTCCCTGGTTTGGCAACTATGTCTCTAATGGACACAGACAGCCTGTAAATGGTTCAAATTTCAGGCCTCTACTTGTAAATGTTTCATCTCCCAAGCCCCTGCTTACACTCATCAAGAGTACCAGAACTTGACAGAGATTTGGAATGCATGGCTAGGCTTAAAAAGAACTTTAAAGACATTACCCTAGTAAACAACTATGAACCTATTAAACTAGTATCATTGAGTGACAGCAACACACCATGACAGTATGAGTGAGCAACAGGTCCAGAAAGGTTAAACAGTATAAAAATTATGGGATGGACATTCAACTGAATGATGTACTTTCAAAATGTAGTTTTGCAGGAGGGAAGCCCCTCTATATTATTCCTCCGTGGTGAACTTCTCTTCTACCATATTATTATATATACTATTTCCATAGTTGCACAGCTGCAGAGAAAAGAGAAAATCTTTTTACAAAAATGACATCACCCTCAGTGCACAAATGTTTACTATGCAGCAGTAATTTCTAAAAAAAGAATAGACATTAAATAGTTCAACATCAAGAGGAAGAACTTGTCTAGTCAACCCTCATCAAAGTTTAACTTGACAAGTGGTAAGAAAGCCTGTCACAGCTATGGATAATTCATATTCTTACTCAATGTCTGGTAGAGGACCTGTTTTGGTCCCTTAGTCTTTATCTTTATGATCAAACCAATATCCTCCACCATGGATAACATATGAATAATAACTCTTTGCCATGGAGTATTGCCATTTTATTTGTTTAATCAGACTAAAGCAAATACTTGACCAACTTAGCATACCACCACAAATAAACATAGAAGTAGTTTCCCCCCTTGTAAGAATATGCAATTTCTGAACACGAGACTGCATTGCTCTAAGTATGACCTTTTCTTTTACCAGTCAAATGAAGTGCTAACTTACTATCATATCGCCTGAATGCCACACCATTATCAGTCATCTTTGAACAAAAAACATTATTATAAAACATGCATGCATAACCTTTTATAAAAATATCAGTGACATAGAAAACCCCATGTGTAGACAAGGGCTCTGTGCTAAATAATCAAAAAATTAAAGCTTCGTGTTGTTTATTAATGACTTACCATCACTGTTATGCTTTAGGCCATATGCATGGTCTGAAATAAATAAGAATTATGGAATTACTTCACTGAAATGGATGTTAGTATATTCATTTCATTTATTTAGTTAGCAATGTTAGCTGGTCCCGTTAAGCCATATCTTGAGGTAGTGGCACAGTTACATATATGAGTGGTAGAGATTACGTATAGCTGCATGTATTGACAGAAAATTGCATATATATTCAAAATAGAGAAAAATCTAAATAATGGCATGATAGTACATCATATCAGAATAATGCGCTAGTTTTACAGGCAGCAAATACCCCTCAGGAAGAAACCTGATCAAAAATATATCACATTGTGCTATTGTGCTTATTATGTACTCACTGTCAACCATTTTAGAACCATGTGTGCTTCTAAGGCTGTTAGAATGGTATACTTAATTCTGGACTAAAGGCCAATAAAGCTCTTTGTTACAAAATAAGGTTACCTTTGGGTTGTTATGTAGAGGGACATCACTGATCTGAGATTGAAAGGCTTAATGAGTGTCTAGTATAAAGAGGGTTTAGGAATAAGAAATTGGCTGACTCCAGAAACAGCATCATCTGCACTAACAGAACTATAATCAGGACAGCCCCTAATCTATAGGGAACCATATTTGAACAACTACTAAAGTGGAATCCCTATGGTGAGAGGCAGGAACTGGCAGACTATTAGACAGAGGTGTAGTTAGTTTGCAAAGGTAGAGGTAAAAGTAGAAATGACGCATTTAAACCAGGGAATAAGAGACAGATTACCAGTTGATTACAGGCTTCATCATATCATATTAGCGTAGTGACTTTCAAAGCACCTATTTTTTGCAGTCTGGTCTTAATAGCAAAAACAGGAAGGGGGAATAGGTCACCCAGATCACTAAGTATTTAGGTTCATAGGTGTAATCTAGGCTAATGACCACTGGGTATTTATAACCCTGGCCAAGCATCCCAATTGTATCCTACAAGTTTATGTGCCTTAGAGGCTATTTTAAAGGCCATATGCAAACTAGGGCAAGATTTACAGGCTGCCTCTGCCCATTAGGGACATAGGTGCTATACCTGGGGTGTATTTCCAACTTATCATCCACTGGTCCAGGCTTCTCTTGTATAGGGTAAAACTGGTGCTGCATTTGTCTGCCAGTAGATTTACTATACCTTCCAGTTCCATGTAGATGGCTCCATTTATAATCAGTTCTGCATAGTACTGTGTGCTGCCTTTGAGGTTTTGGGCATAGCTAAAGAAAGCCATGTGGTTATTCTTTGCTTGGCTAGCTATCTGTACCTGAAGTCTGGCTTTAGTAGACTTAATTTTCTCTATTAATTGTTTGTTTGGATTGATGAGAATGTTTTTGTCATGCTAGGTGTAGCACTTCCTAATCTTGGTTATGACTTTTTTGTTTTGTTGTACAACCTGTTTATGTTTGGATTCCTCCACAGTAGTTGTTTCTATTAGTTACTTCTGGGCTTATTTCTGGTTAGCACAGGTATCTGAATGCATTTATTAATATGAGTGTACAGGGTTTCTGTGAATAATCCTGCAAAGGCAGCTGTGTTCTCAGGGTTAGGGGGAGGCTCAACATTTTGACATGTTATCACTTAGTGATAGGGTGTTTACCTTAGAATAGTTTCAAAATGTTACAGGGTTATCCAGGGCCATAAAATGGACTTCTTTTATGAAGGAGACGACTTTGTGGTATGATCTTACCATAGAGGATGCTACAGTAAGGGGTGTGCAGTGTTCTATCAAGTTTGTGAGTACCAGTTCAAGTATGTATGCACTATACATTCCAAGGTGTTTGTGCTTACAAAGTCCAAGAATCTTTGGGTCTGTACATTTTGGGTAGTTGAAGTCATCCATGAATATGGTCTTGTATTGAATGGTGAGAGCCTCCAGTAAGACTAAGCATGTCTTATAGGTTACTTGGGTCATATAGGGTGACCTATAGCTTGCAAGGATATGATATGGGATTTTGCCTATGGAAATCTTGATATGGAGAAACTGAAGCTTATCATCCTGTTTGACTAGTCTTGAGGTGAGTTTGCTGCTAACATAGATGGAGACACTTCCATCATTGGTTCCTGTCTATGTGGTAACTGGCCTGAATGTGTGGAAGGCATTCTAACCCTGCACTGCTGGGGTCTCTCCATGGCTTTATAAAATGTCTCATAACTGCAAAGATGTCCACAATCTCAAGGGTGAGGACAATCTGGAGACAATGGAGTTTCTTGTTAAGGCTCCTGACCTTCTTTTATTTTCCAACTGTTTTGTCATGCATGTTAAATGTGATTAAAATGTTATGTGGTTCAGACTTTGAACTGTAGCAAAAGTCATTGGGTTTGCTTTCAGAAGGCAAACTTTCAAAATGTCTCAGTGAGCTACATGCAGTTATTCAGGACACTGTTACAGAGTTCCTGCTTACATAAGGTAACACAGGAGGAACATATCTAGAAAGACAAATTCCAAAAAGAAAACGGTCCAGGCGACAAACAAGGATGGTAGTATAAAAGAACTTTAATAGAATACCACAAGCGCTTTCACCCTGACTCAATTGCAGGGCTTTTTCAAGTGTGTACAAGGTTACGCACTTGAAAAAGTCCTGCAATTGAGTCAGGGTGAAAGCGCTTTTGATATTCTATTAAAGTTCTTCTATACTACCATCCTTGTTTGTGGCCTGGACCATTTTCTTTTTGGTTTTAGTGTTTGATTTTACGGTCCTCTGCTTGTTTTTGTTATTTAGAAAGAGAAATTATTAACAGAAATCATCATCATCAACGTCCTTTATCCGTTTTCCATGGGGTCAGTGTGTTGCATGAGCTGTTCCCACTTTTCCCTATTCTGATCTCACATTGTCCTTTAATTTCTTTGTCAGTCATGCCCAATTGCCCACTTGTTTCAGGTCTTCTGTCATACAACTCATCCATCTCTTAACCAAATGTTTTCATCTCCTCTTGCTTTCTTTCTGTATCTTCCAAATCTGCTTTACAAAAGTGTCTTCTGCTTTCCTACACATGTAAACAAGCCACCATAATCTCTTCTCCTTGACCTTCTCTGTAGTTGGGGCTACTTAGGCTTTTGCTGATGTCCCCATTCCTTTGTCTGCCTCACTGTATGCACCTGTCCATCAGAGACATAGGTGTCAGACTGGGGTAAATTTCCATCTCAGGCACTTCATCACCATCACCTTTGGCTTCCTCAATTGTTCTGCCTTTACTGGCCAGGTTTCTGTACCATGCAATAGTACAGGTGACGCATTGTTTTGTACACCTTACTTTTCAGCTTCCTTGGCTTTCTTCTGCTCACACACTGCTCGTGATACTTTGTGCAAGTTAAATGCAGCATTTCTGATTCTTGTTGTGACCTTCTCATTCAGGTTTTTCTACTTCTTTACCACACCTGCCAACTAAATTTGATAACAGTGGCTGCCTAAAAAGCAATTACTAGGAAATGGAAAGCAAAACCTAAACCAACCATAGTACTCGATATTGTAAAGAAGATAAAATATCTGGAGGTAGGATCTGTGGAAAAGGAAAGAAGAACATTTCATAGGCATTGGCCCTTTTTTTTCAATTATAAAGGAATTCCCAATACTATTCTAGCATGTCCAAAGGTCAGTTGTCAGTCTCCTCTCCGGTCCAGCTGGTGAATCTGGGAACCTTGAGGCAATGTTACGACTGCCTCAGGTACACAGACAACCCTCTCCTCCTCCCAACAAATTTCAACACATGTGAGAGATGCAACCATACAGCCAAACTGGAGGCTAAGCTCTCTCAACTCAGTAATGGACGAAACCTGTCAGGAGAAGAAGGAAACCACACTCACTACAATTCCAGTCTCACATAGACCTACCACGACAGCAAACCAAACACATAAACACACAAAAACATACTCGGAGTCTCTAAATAAAAATCTGCCTAAGCAGCAGAGACCTCCAAAGCAGACACCCAAGCAACCGCTACCCCAAAACAAAACACGTGCAACACATAGCTCACAAAGCTAGTGTGCTGAACAGTCACAGCCCTTAAGGCTAAACAACACACCTGATACACTTGTAATAGGTGACTCTTTCGTCATGCACACTGACGTCCCGCTCACCAGGCTGAACAAGGAGAAGGTCACGGTGAGCTGCCTGTCGGGTGCTAGGATCTGCCACATAACACAAGCACTCAGGTCACTCCAAGGCAAGTACAAATATGACTCAGTCATTGTCCATGCTGGTGTGAATGACCTGAGATGTACCTCACTGGACTACATGAAAAGAGACATAGAGGAGCTCTCTGAGCATGTGGCCCAGGCCGGTATGACCCTGATCTTGAGTAGCATCTTACCGTCACCAAGAATGACACCACAATATGAAGACAAGATGATCAATTTCAACAATTGGCTTAAGTATTGGTGTCATTCAAAGGGGGATCCAATGCCTGTCAGCCTGGGATGACATGCTCGACAAGCCACGATGCTTCACTAGGGATGGTTTGCACCTGTCACCTCTGGGCTTTTGGATATTGGCAAAGGCTCCTGCTACCCCCATAGTGCCTTTTTTAGGCAAGGCTCAAAAGACAAACCCACCTCCATAGGTATCACAAGGGATAAGAAACTAAGAGTAATGCTACTCAACACCAGAAGTCTAAACCTCAAGATGCATGCACTTGAAACTCTCCTTAGCATGGAGAACATCGATATTTGTGCAGTAACAGAAACCTGGTTCAAGGCTCCCGAGAGCACCACAGCACTACCAGGTTATACCTCATACCATCCTTTTCGGCCCCAAAACTTGGACCGAACCACAAAACGAGGGGGAGTATCAATATTTGTCATAGATACCCACACCTCCAGGTTGGTGGCACAGCACAAAGCATCAGAGATTATCCATGTGCAACTAACAGTGGGTAAAACTGCCTTCCAGTTTATAGCCTGCTACAGACCACCCTCCCAAACCCAGGAACCCTACTCGGCCTTCCTGAGTACATTGGAAAATATGAAGGTCTCTCCAAACACCATTATACTGGGTGACTTCAACTACCCAAACATAGACTGGGAGCATTACTCTAACTCCAACACCCTAGCTCAAAGGTTCCTAGAATTTATAAACTCAAATGCTATGGAACAACTTGTTACCACTCCCACAAGAGGGGAAAACATACTGGACCTGATCATCACTAACATGGGGACTCTATGCTCCAGACCAGAAGTGTATCCCTCACTGGTAAGATCAGACCATAAACTAATCTCACTGGATATTCACATCCTGACCCCACCCCCTGCCCAGAAAACCACAGTGAAAAACTTCTCTAAAGCAAATTTCGCACTCCTCAAAACTGAGGTGGAATCCTTCAAAGCCCCTGGGCCTGTGGAAAATACGGCCCAGACCACAGAATCCTTTATAAACGCATCTATGAACACCTTCAGGAATGCATGGATCATGCAATCCCAAATAAAACCGATACCCAATGCTCCAAAGGCAGACGTCCTGTCTGGTGGACCCCAGCCATAAACAAACTATACAATAGAAGGAGGAAGCTACTACATGATAGAGCAAAATCCCAAAAAGGGAATGCATCTTTGATCAGTGTTAGCAAAAAACTACAGGCACTCATAAAATCGTCTAAGGCCAGCTTCGATAGAAAAATTGCACAGGACACTAAAGATAATCACAAGGCTTTCTTTAGTTATGTTAGGAACCTGGGTGGGAATTCCCAGATATGCTCAGAATTAGTCCAAAATGACAAAAAATACACCGAACCCACAGACATTGCCAACATCCTAGCTGACAGGTTCAGCGCAAACTTCTCCCTACCCTCCCCACCAAAAGGGCAAATAACTATCCCAGCAGAGTGCTGCCCCCCTGACATCTCAGATGCTCAGGTAAGATCCGTCCTCTCCAAAGTAAAAAACACATTATCAATGGGACCAGACAGTGTCCCAGGCTGCGTCCTCATGAACTCCAAGAAGAGCTAAACCAAACATAAAACTACTGTTCAATCTCAGCCTTACCACAGGATATGTACTCAAAGAGTGGCGTACAGCAACAGTGGTCCCTCTCCACAAAGGTGATGCCTCAACGGATCCTGGAAACTATCGCCCCATAAGCCTGACTAGCTTGATCTGCAAAGCTATAGAAAGGATCATCATGGACCTCATAAAAAAAGATATTGGGGACCTAGAGACACTGGATCCTACCCAGTTCGGCTTTGTTAAGGGCAGATCCTGCCTCTTAAACCTGGTTGATTTCTTTGAAACAGTCACCAAGGCCATTGACGAGGGGAAGGTGGTCCACACAGCCTACCTGGACCTCGCAAAAGCCTTCGATACAATACCCCACTCAGTCATTATAGATAAGCTCACCAGCTTAAATATAAACCCCTATGTCACTAGATGGGTTGCAAACTGGCTCAAGGACAGAACCCACATGGTTAGAATTGCTGGAGCCATGTCAGACTCCAAACCAGTTACAAGTGGCATCCCACAAGGCTCAGTCCTGGGACCTCTCCTGTTCGGTATATATTTCTCGGAGGTACAGGCCAACACGGAAGGACTGTGGCTGACCAAGTCCGCAGATGACTGCAAACTGGGCACTATAATCGACTCTCCAGCCAACACAAGCATCCTCCAAAAGGGCCTCATAGAAACGGACAACTGGTGCCAGAGCCATGGCCTCAAGCTAAACGCCAAAAAGTGTATAGTCATCCTCTTTGGCAAAAACAAAGTGCCCACAAATTACCACATAGGTGGTAATCCATTAAGTACGGAAGAAGTAATTAGGGACCTGGGGACCCAAGTTGATAGCAATCTCTCATTTGACAACCATGTGGCCAAAGTGGTTAGAAAAACATTTTATATAGCCCACCTAGTCATGAAGGGATTCACATCTAGATCAGGGGAGGTCATCATGCCTCTTTACTCATCTCTCATCAGGCCCATAGTTGAGTACAATGCCCCTTTTGGGATGTACCTTACCAGACACCTGCAGCAACTGGAAAGACCCCAAAAGTACCTCACCAAGAGGATCAAAGGGCTCAAACAGATGCCATATGCTGCCCGGTTAAAGAAACTCCAGCTCTACTCAGTGGCATACCGCCTGCTTAGAGGCAATCTGTGCCTGACGTATAAAACCATGTCCAACCCGGAATTAATGGACATGCTGCACCTCAGAAAATCCAAATCCCATCGAGCTACACACTCGAGAGACTTGAACCTCAGCACTGAAATAAATAGGACATGCTGGAGGGACAGATTTATAACCCATAGGCTCCCTTCACTCTGGAATAAAATCCCAGTCCAGGTTAGGCAGAGTCCCTCATTGACTCTCTTCAAGAGGAATCTTGATGAGTGGATGGGAGATCGTAGGTTTACCCCGGCTATCACTTCTTTGTCACTGTTAGACAGAGGCACAGTATACTAACCTCGAAAAAGGGCATAGCAAAAGTAATTTAAAATGGGTGGCGAAAGCCAAACACACTCTGGCTAGGCTTATAAATGCCCTAGGGCAGATAGCCTAGTATGAACCTATGAACCTAGGAACCTAAGAAATAAATAACATTTTTCAGAATAATATATACAGAAAAGGCATGAACTGGGCAAATTAGGTAATGGTGGAGTTCATATAAAATTTTAAAAAGAAAATAATGTGCACTGTATGATGGGAACAATGGAAGCTGTTAGTTACAGTTTCTTTCCTTTTGTACTAATGTATGCATACCCATGATTTAATAATGATGATAAGAAAGCATGCACCACACAGATACTTGAAATATAGCTAACTGATACTATTTAATCCCATTATGTCTGAGGTTACATTGTTAAAAAAAAGAGTAAACACAGTACTTAGTCTTAAACGAAATTCATAGGATGTGTGTTAATGACCCACAATTCCAAAATCTTCTCAGATATTTATAAACCTAAGGGTAGGTACTTTCTAGTAAAGAAACAGTGTAAAATGATAGAAAAGCAAAACCAGGTCAACAATGCTAAGTGCCTTTTTCAAGTTACAAACATCTTCCACTGTAACATGTCCTGCGGCCGCACTGCTGAATGGTTCTTTTGTAAATGTTAATCCACACCAAAGAATCCTGAGTAGACCTGTATCACACACCAGTTGAGTCCAACTAGATACACAAAAGCAGTATTTATTAAGCTCAAAAATGATACAACACTTTTCGTTAATCCACAATAGTTTAACTTCATCAGATACACACTTCCTTAGAAGCAAGACTTTAAATAACCCACTTGTCACACCACATGGTCTACAACCAAAGGGTGTTGGGTGTGGCAGCTAACACTCCTAAAAGGAACCCTTCCCTCTGAAGCACTGTGCTTCAGAGAGAAGGGAGTCATTTTAGAAGCGTTAAGTGCTTCAGAGGGAAGGGTTCCTTTTAGGAGTGTTAGCTACTACACTCAACAACCTTTGGTTGTAGACCATGTGGTGTGACAAGTGGGTTATTTAAACTCTTGCTTCTAAGGAAGTGTGTATCTGATGAAGTTAAACTATTGTGGATTAACGACAAGTGTCTCATCATTTTTGAGCTTAATAAATACTGCTTTTGTGGATCTAGTTGGACTCAACTAGTGTGTGTGATACAGGTCTACTCAGGATTCTTTGGTGTGGATTAGCAGTTTTTCATTTTCAGCAGTTTGTCTTTTGTAAATGTACAGAGTGGTGCAGTCACTGCAATGTTATAGTGTTATAGATGCATAGATTACTACTAGTATAATTACCCTTGTGGGTCATTTTAAGCCTGAACTAATTACACCCTGCGACAATCAAACCCTACATCTTGTGCCTGTAAGGTAAACACCTTAACTATGATGCCAAAAATCATGTTATTTGACATATTACTAATGCTAACCTGCAGCACATTAATTAACAACTGTGTTCAATTGCTGAAAAAAAAATAGAATGGCTCTGATATATTTAGCTTTTGAGAAGCTGTGGTTTTAAGTAAGGGAATTACCGTTGGTGATTTCAATATGACTAAGCTCGCATGTAAGGAAAAAGTTCGAAATATGACATTGTCAGCAAACTTGCAGATGAGAAGGGGACTGTTTCTAGTCATTTCACATGACAGATATTTAAAAGCTAATAGTTCGCAGGCACTGTCAGGTTCATAGGTCATACTAGGCTAAAGACCACTGGGCCTTTTATAAGCCTAGTCTTCAACCTAATGTACCGCATGAGTTGCTGTGCCTTATTTTGAGGGATGTATGTTAGTTAGTGCATGATTTAATGGCCGCATCTCTCCATCAGAGACATAGGTGTCAGACTGGGGTAAATTTCTGATTTCCTATCCACTGGTCTAGGTTGTGCTTGAATAGGGTTAGGAAGGGGATCTGCTTCACATGAAAGGGAAGCCTATTCCAGACAATGGCTATTCTTTGAGATATATACCTGTCCCTCCAACATGTCCTATATAAGTCATAAGCAAAGTGTAAATCCTTAGCTCTAGTAGTTCTGGTGTTGTTCTATTTGTGGATATGCAAAAGGGTCATGAGAGCAGGATCCCAGGATGCCTTGTATGCCTGGCATAAATCACTTCTCAGCAGTCTGTAGGAAACAGATAGGGATTTAGCTTTGAGGTGATCTGCAGAGGACATTGTGTTTACTCCCTGTATATTAATATATTTTTGGGAGGAACATCTGTGGATGTGCCAGATGTTACATTTGCATGGTCAGATACTTACCAATGGGTGTGTTAAAATCAATAATGGGTTTGATGAGTGCTGAGTACAGTGACACAATGACTTCCCTGGACCTAGATGCCATGCCCTTACTTATATGTTGAGCAACATAGAATGGTTTTCTTACTACCTTAGATATAAGTTGGTCGAAAGCCAGATTACTATCTACATGAGTTCTCAAATCCCTGATTACTGTATCTATGTTTAGGAATGTTTTATCAATGAGATAGTTTCCCTGAGTGGTCAACTTCCCAAAAGGTACTGTTATGCATTTCTTGGCATTGAGTTTTAAGCTGTAGCTTTGAATCCAGTCATTTGTCTGTGCTTAATCTTTCTGTAAGATGTTAATATCTTGGGGGGTTTCTTTGACTGCTCCTAGCTTGCAGTCATCTGCAAACTTGTAAGCCAGAGGCCAATGTCATTGACCTTGACTTCTGAAAAATAGATGCCAATGAGGAGAAGACCCAGTACAGAGCCTTTGGGGACTCCACTGATGACTGGTCTCTTTGTGGGGGTGGTCTCTCCAATCCTAACTTCTTGGACCCTGTCTATAAGTCAGCTAGGTATCCAATGGGTTACATAGGGGTATATGCCTATTTCTGTGAGATTGTTTACAATGCCCAAGTGGGGTGTTGCATCAAATGCCTTTGCTAAGTCAAGGTATGCAGTGTATACCATTTTGCCCTCAACCATTACCATGCTAAACTTGTCAAAGAAGTCTACCATGTTTAGTAGGTTTGCCTTAATTTGAAAAAAACAAATGATTGGGTTGGGTCCAGTGTCTGAAAGTCTCATTAAGTGACTTATTCACAGTACAAAATAAGAAGATGAAGGGTGAGGGAATGATAATGCTACTACTACTACTACTACTACTAATAATAATAATAATAATAATAATAATAATATACATTTGTTAACCAAGTAGGCCCCCTGGACATACAGATCATTTTCTGGTTAAGGGACTTGCTCAAGGTCACATCAGTTGAAGGAGGTTTGATGGAATCAATAACACAGGAGCTAAAGCTTGCAACGTTAACCTCTGTGCCAACCGCAAGACAAACTCTGGGCTAGAAAAATAATCTTGTTTACAACTCACAGCTGTAATCCTCTGCACTAAATTATAGATATTCAGATAGTGAAGCCAAAAGTAGTTTATACTAGAATTCTTAAAGAACAGAATAACTTCCTTTACTCAAAGGAAGACCTAGCATTAGTAAAAGGGTCATTCTCCCCAAAATGGAATTAATGTGAAAGAGCTACAAACCACATGCAATAACATCTGCAAATTTATCAAAATAAACTCTAAAAAAGAGCACTGCTGCATTATCCTTGACAAACCCAAATGATTACTTTTGGAACACAGAGCAAATCTACTTGTAGTAGGCCTAGTCTTCAAACATATTAACCATAATGCATTCTCCTTCACAGCAAACAAACGACACGGCAGAACCACCCCTTACAACCTTAGATCCATCCTAGCAGATATACCCCTGCCCTTCATCTCTGTCGTTCTAAACTACACTCACATGAGCATGGTTTTTCCATTCTTGATCCTAAAATCTGGGCTATCATCCTTCCCATTCTTAAATTTCAGTCAGCACAATTCTTGTCTACCATTCCTCCCCATATAACATCTATTGCATTCTTTCCTAAATTTCCCTTATAACAAAATTCCATTTTATTCAAACAAGCAAAATGTACAGCCTTCAATATGGGAGTCATATAAATAAACTCACAAATCTCCATTCTCAACATAAGTTCTATATTATACTGCAAACATTATGAATATTATAATGCACGGATATGGGTCAGCTCACACCATATGTATAATGATGTTTTTCTTGTGGAATCTCTAAATGAACTGAAGCCTGTATGTGTATCACACTTCCTCTTCCGATTTTGAAAGCTCGAGAAACTAGAAAGTTACATAAAAATGCCAAGGGGTCCATAAGGCAAATGTTTGTTTTTCAGCTTATGGAGAACAGATGCATGATAAATGAAACTAAACATGTTAGATCATGTAATTGCACCTTCACTCGTTTTACAAAGATCTGACTGTCAATATCCCAGACTGCATTCATAGATTTCTTGCCTTCCTGAACTGATGCTCTTTGTGTAAAGCTACACTAAAACTTTTTCTATCCCAATATCCCTAACACTAGAAGTCTGAATGGTCTGATCAAAATCAAGCTTGCCATTACTAATACATACATTACAGATACATATATCTGCTGTGGCTTAGTGGTACATCATGCAGACTGGTGAGTCCAAGGTGTGGGGTTTGAGACTGACAAGGGTATTTTATTGAACCTATATCACTGCTGGACAGAGGCACGGCAAACTAATGGGTATAGTATTCTTCAACCTAAGGGGTGGTGAAAGCCACACAACTCTGGCTAGGCTTATAAATGCCCTAGGGCAGATAGCCTAGTATGAACCTATGAACCTATGAACCTATAAGCATACTGGCTACACAGAACTGCTGTGCCATCTGACTGAATGTAATCATACCTCTCAATCTCTTAGTACAAGAATTCTACTCAAAGCAATAAATAATGAAGGGGCAAGTTCCCAAAACAGGGACAATTTTTAAATGCTGTACCTATAAACTTAGAAAGTTCATGAAATACTGCCTTTCATTATCATTTGTTTACTAAAGGCTACGGGTTCTGAAATTCAATTGCCTGTCATTATTCAGTGCCTTGAATTCTCTATGATTTGCCAAAAAAATACAAATTTTATGCGGCACACACAAAGAGTTTGAGGTAAACATCTGAACATTCTGTGAAGATCTAGACATTTGAGTGGTATGAATGTAATAATGACGTTTTTAAACTGTTTCTGTAACCCCGTTGTTTGATCTGTGCCCTCACCTGCCCATTCTCTTCACATGATACCTCTGAGAATGTTTATCTCTGAAGGATGGCAAATACATTTTTCACATACCTCAACTGATGCATGGACTGCCTGAATTTGTCCAGCCTTCCAGAAGATTCAGCACCATAGGGGACAGAGATGTAAATACTTACAAATAAGCATATTTATGATACATTTCTTTCATGTTTTACTTTCAGACCAGTTGGTTTTGGTGCGAGATCACATATTGAAAATGTCTATGATTTTGTTTTTCTTGGTCCAAAATTAGTGCATGTTAGAAGCAAACTGAATGACTCTTTTAAAACTTAGGAGTTTAATTCTGAAAGTACATTAAAACTCCATGTTTTGTGGTATTTTTGGATGTTGAATAAATGTATACATGCATAAACCTTGTGTGAGGCATGGGCAATCTTAAAAATGTGCGATTTGACTACTTTTTATACTACAGTGAAGAGTTCATATGTTGTTATTTATACCTAAAATATATTTACAAAGAAAATTTTCATACAGACGTACTATGGGTAGATCCATGGGATAACCAAAGAGGCAACTTTTTTTCCTCACATATACATACCTGTTTGACTTACATAGAATTTATGTTATTTATTCAAGAGGGCATGATTAGTTTATGAATAGTTGCTTATACTGCAGTGACATATAGACAGCTGCTGTCTGATACTTTTTGACACTTGCAGTAACTTGTATATTGTTTAATTGGAATTTTATTTGGATTATGTTGGAGTGATGATACAGTGGATACCCAGTAATGTCAAAAACACTACACATTACAAATGTAGTTGTACAGTACCTAATTCTAGCTGCCATCCCACAAACACATGACAATATAGAACATGAACATTTTACTATAGTAAACAGAATTTGTACATTTCATACATACAAAACCACAAAGCTTACACAGATATGGAAGGTATTTTTATATAGTGATTATCTAAGTGACTTAGAAAATAAATGATGCAGCATATTTTAGAGAAAGAAGGGACTAATGTTGTACTGTGTTATCAGAAAGCACTACGGCTCAATTTAGATGAGTAAGCTCTATCCAAGTATATGAAAAATTGTCAGTCAAGGCTATTATGATACAGATATCATCCTTGTTCCAATGTGCAGTGACCTCAGTGTTGTTTAAATTGCATCTAGTGTTGTGTGTTGTGGGGGTTCCTTTATAGCTAAATAGGGGCTTTACATCTCATAAAAAGCAACAGATGTCTGTTTTGCTCAAACCCTGGAATGCAAATATGTAATGTTATGATGTAGTCAATCAGTTTATGCAGAATCTGCAGAACAGTGCTGGTGTGCATATCACTAGGCACACCTGTGCTCAGAGTGGAGGAAAGTTCTGTGCCACATGAAGGTGTTACACAGCCAGAAATGACATCCAGCATAACAACTTATACTTCACAGTACTAAATCTGTACAGTACTGTGCTGTGGTCTTTAGTCATGCACGAGAACGATCCAGAAAAATCTTTCACTCTGTAGCCATGATGACAGAATAGGGATAAAAACATAATATGTTAATGAAGGGATCTATCATTGTGCAAGTACCCATTGGCAAAAGCCAAATATCATGTAAGGGGAGGGACACATTTTGTGTGTGACAGGAAATGTGCCTGCCCTGAAGGAGATTTTCCTGCATGCATTGGAGGAGTTTGCAGCGTCAATGTTGACAGTGACAGTATGTTGCTCTGCACTGTATTTGGAAGGGGAGCACTGCATTAACAAGAGCAGTGTGTGGCTGTCATCCTGTATGTTACCATGGTGGAACTCACTGGCTTATTGAATCGTGTACAATTAGGAAGTAGGTGTTTCACAGTATAAAACAATAGGGCAAGACCACATGCCTCGTTTTGTACAAATCTTTATGAGTCCTTCAGGATTTAGGTAGGCAGATATACTGCACATCAGTCCTACTCTGCTATCAGTGATTATGAATACCACACAAAAGCTGCATCAAACACTTGTTCTGCCTTTTGTCATGACTTTCCATTCTCCCATGACTGGATACAAGGCAGTTCTCTTTTCCTCGCACTTCTAAAATCATTTTAAAAATAATTATCAAGCAGTAGGTGTATGGAGTTAAAAAAACAATGAGCAGCTTCTTGTACTCCAGGGCTTGATTCTGTCAGCCTCCCTTTGTCTACTGAGTGATCTTTAGTAGAACACTTAACCCAACTTTGTTCCTGGGCTGTGTCTAAAAAAAGTCTATGGGGATCAGGGTTCTACCAGGTTTAATAAAACAATGGGTTTCCTCCACACACCATTGATTTATACACTTGTCGATGCTGGAGTTCCTCTAGGACCAGTGCCTTTGTTTTCTAAAAAGGACAAGATCAAGCTCCTTATCATGAACTTATCTACTGAACTTACCTGATAAATCACCCATTATTTAGCAGTACGACTTTTTCACAATTCTATTCTGCCTCCATGGGTAGTGTGTTTACTGTATTTATCTTTGTCTTTTATTGTCACATATTCCAAAAGCTGGATCTCCCTTCTAGATGGAACATAGTAGCCTTTCATCATTGCATCACTGTAAGTTTTTGTTTTCCTAATTGTCTTTCTCTTTTGTTCTTAATGTTATTGCTCTTTATCTTCAAATGTCTTCGCCTCTTTAATATTTTTGTAAGACCATATGTGATTTATTTTGTGTGTGTGTGTGTGTGTGTGTGTGTGTGTGTGTGTGTGTGTGTGTGTGTGTGTGTGCGTGTGTGTGTGTGTGTGTGTGTGTGCACGTGAGCGTGCGAGTGTGTGCCCGTTCATGTGTGTATGTGAGTGTGTGTGTGTGTGTGTGTGTGTGTGTGTGTGTGTGTGTGTGTGTGTGTGTGTGTGTGTGTGTGTGTGTGTGTGTGTGTGTGTGTGTGTGTGTGTGTGTGTGTGTGTGTGTGTGTGTGCGTGTGCGTGTGTGTGTGTGTGCCTGTGTATCTGCATGAGTCTGTGTTTTCAGAATCATATAATCATAGATGCTGGCTAGTTTGTGACACAAAGTACTTGTTTCATAATTTTTGATTTAAATGTTTGTTTCACATAAATGCCTACTTCTTTTATTACAAGTTTTTATATATGTGCTCATCTATTTATCAAGCAGTGATATCAGAGTATGGAGGCTGTGAACAATTAAGAAGCTGAACTCTAAGGCTGGATTCTTTCAGTCTTCATTTGTCTACTGTGTGACTCTGAGCAATTCACTTAACCAGACAGTACTATGGGAAACTGGGACAGGTTATACCAGGGTTTACTTGAGTCCATGCCTACTAACTAACTATGTTGTTAATGACTCCCCTACACATGCTTGAGGTGAAAATGATCAAGTGTCAGTTGTACACAGTAAGAAAAGATGGACAGCATAATGCTGAATGCTGTTTCCACATAGGAAATCATTCCTTACAGGTTCATAAGTTGATACATTGTTACTAGGCTAATGTTCACTATGGTCTTTTAAGCCTAGTCACACACCCCAAACCATTTGAGCCCTGAGTATCATGGGAACCTATATAGGGCCACGTTAGTAAGAAGGTAACTCAGGATTTGTAGGGAGAGATGCTAGTTAGGATGATACTTTTCTTATTGACTGCCTGTGTTCATAAGGGACATGGGGGACAGACCTGGAGAAAATTTACAATTTCCCATTCAATTGTCAATGTTTCATTTATCAGGGCTGAACTGTATTCTACATAGATGGGGAGCATATTCCATGACATTGGGATCCATTGGGACACATATCTGTCTTTCAAGCATGTTCTGTTTAGGTCACAAGCAACGTTCAGATCCCTGCATCTAGTGTTTCTGGTGCTGTTTGTTTTGTGCATGTGCAACTGATTCATCAAGGCTGGATTTGAGGAAGTACTGTAAGCCACGCAAAGAGCCGCACTCAGCAGCCTGTTGTAGACTGAAAACAGAGACAGAACTTATATGGGATCAGTGTAAGACAGCCTAAATACTCTTAGTGAGGAACATTTGTGAGCATTCCAACTGTTGTAAGTGTTTGGTTAAATACATGCCAAAGTAGACATTGTATTCAATGATAGGTCCGATAAGGTCTGAGTAGAGTGGTACTGTAACTTCTATGGACCTGGATGCCATACCGTTACCTATAAGATGGGTGGCATAGAATCATTTTCTTAACATCTTAGTTATATGTTGGTCAAATGTCAGATTTCCATCTACATATGTTCCCAGATCCCTTTGACTGGGTCAACTCTTAGGGGTGTTTTATTAATGGAGTAATTAATGTGGGTCGGCAGTTTACCAAAGGTCATTATAATGCATGTTTGGTATTGAGTTTTATGTCATGCCTTTGGCACCAGTCATTTGTCTCTGTTAAAACTTCTTGCAAGACGCTGGTGTCTTAGAGGGACTCTGTAATAAATTCTAGTTTATAGTCATCTCAAAACTTGATGAGGCAGAGGCCTTGAATATTATCCCTGACTTCTAAGAAGTAGATGCTAAACAGGATAGGGCCCAGTATGGCCAATGGGATACCCGCTGGTGACTGGTCTTTTGGTGGAGGTGGACTCACTGGTCCTGACTTCTTGGGTGCTGTCTGCAATCCACTGAATTATGTATGGATTTAAATTTAGCTCACAGAGCCTGTTATCAATGGTTTAATGGGATATTGTACTGAATGTCTTGGTTAGATCAAGGTACACAGTGTACACTGTTTTACCTTCATTCATTGCCTTGGCGACCCTCTCAAAGAAGTCTACCAGATTAATTAGGCATGGCCTTCCATTAACAATGTCCTTGTTTATCATTTCCACGATAATTTGTTCCATGAATTTGCATGTTAGGCTTGTTAGATGAATAAGCCCGTAGTTCCTTGGGTCAACTGATAGTCTGCCCTTGTGGAGGGGAATGGCTGTTACAGTCTTCCATTCACCTGGAATATAGTCTATTTCAAGGCTGTAGTTGAAGAGTGTCTCAAGTGGTCCTGATAGATCATGTTTAAGACTGTTCAGGAGACAACTGAGGATATTGTCAGATCCCATGGAGGTGGTGTTCTTGGGTTTAATGAGTGCTGCCAGCACATGGTACTTGCCAATAGTTGGGTTAAGTATGTTAGATGAATATTTCACATGGTGGAGCTGGGGGGTGGGTGAAATCTGAGCTGAACTTATCAGCAAGTAGATTTGTTATACTTCCCTGCCTGACTTCTCCATAATCAGCCAGACATCCTGTCCATCTCAGAAACTTGGCTAAAATCCCATATTAAAGACTCTGAAATAACCCCCTCCCAACTATTATATCATCAGAAAGGATAGAACCCATAAGAAAGGGGGTGGAGTTGCCATCTTCTATTCCTCCTCCCTTTCAGTCACCCCAATTCCCCAGTCTGCCAATGCTGAACTAACTCTTGTCCTACTTTAGATGAACAGGCACAAACAGATATGTTAAGCCGCTCTCTATATTCCTCCTGGAGACAATATCTCTATTCAAGAGAATATCCTCTCCTGATTTTCCTCTAATATTAGCAATGAGTACATAATCCTTGGTGATGTTAATATTAATTGGACCACCATTCAGTCTCCTACAAACTCGCAAAACATAAACCTATATAACTTCACACAGTTAATCAACTCCACTATCAGACCCTCCAGGAATTACTCCAGCAGTTGTATCCTTGACTGGATTCTGTTTTCTCACCCCCATTACATCTCTGACAGCGGTACCCTCCCTGACTCTCTCAGTGATCACCTTGCTTCTTTTACTCATCGCCTTCCCTCCTCCTTACAATTATCCCACACTTATATCTCTACACACTCCCTAAAAAACTTCAACCCTGATACCTTCTCCACCTCTTTAAAATGCTTAAACTGGACCCCTTTAAAAACCCTTTCCCTAGATAATGCGGTTACTTTTTCAATACAATCTTCTTGAACCTTTTAAATACCTTTGCTCCCTCCAAAACAAAAAGAGTTAAAAGCAACTCTGTCCCCTGGTTAACCAAAGAAACCACAACCATCATGCATTTCCAAGACAAAGCCTGGAAACACTACAAGAAAAGCAAAACTCCCAACACCTTGAATGAGAACAAACTACTTTGTAACAAAGTAAAAAAAAGCTTATTGCATCCGACTGCAAATCTTACTTCCCCACACTTCAAAATAACCATAATACAGACCCTAGCAAATTCTGGAAAGGCATCAATTCCCTCCTTAACCCTGGCAAAAAAGAAAACCCTTGCTTTGATCCAAATGATACTGACCTGGATTTAGCCACCCAATTAAATTCCTTCTTCATCAATTCTATAGCTAAGCTAACAGCATCCTTCACCAATAATGCTACATCCTCATCTCCAGCTTCTCCTATCTCCTCTTCCACAAACATTTCCTGCTCTCAACCCCTACCCTTCTCTCTCAAACCCATCCCTGCATCCACCATTAAAAAAACTCCTCCTAAAGTTAAAACCAGGTTCCACTGCTCCTGATAACATTGCTTCCTACATTCTAAAAATATCTGCTGAAGCCATTGCTTTCCCCATCTCCATTCTAATAAATCAGTCAATCCAAGAAGGCTATGTACCCCAACTCTGGAAAATGGCCTTTATCATCCCCCTCCATAAAGGGGGCAATGACAACAATATTCCCAATTTTCATCCAGTCTCCATCTTATCCCCATCTCAAAAGTTCTTGAAAAATGCATTCACCTGCAATTATTACCCTACCTCATAGATAACTACCTGCTTACGCCCATAAAACATGGATTCAGACTTGGCCACAGCACTACCACCGCTCTCCTCTCCTTCCTTGAAACCGTTAACAAAGCTCATGCTTCCAGCTGCCTCATATCTACCCTCCTTCTAGACCTGTCAAAGGTCTTTGATACTATCTCTCGTCATCTTCTTCTATCTAAACTTTCTAGCCTTAATCTACTATCCCCTTCTATCAGCTGATTCACCAGCTATCTCTCCAACAGGTAACAAGCAGTTAAATGGAAAAAAAAGCTACCTCCTCCTCCTTCCTTAACACTCCCACAGGTGTTCCCCAGGGTTCTATACTAGGCAGCCTACTGTTTAACATTTTCATAAATGACTTCCACCAAACCATCCCCAATGCAAAACTTATCCAATATGCAGATGACTCTACAATCATCTGTTCTGCCACCTCCATCTCCACACTTGTAAAATTAACCCAAAATGCCTTCTCTTCCACTGAACGATGGATGTTACACAACCACTTAGCACTCAATGCATCAAAAACTAAACTAATGATATTCACACCTTCTAAAAAAAACAGACAGAAACTCATTCTCCATTACTAGTCAGAACAATACATATCTTGAGGTAGTATCCCATTCCAAACTTCTAGGTCTCCTCAATGATGAATACTTTAAGTTTGACACCCACCTACAAACTAATATAAAAAAAACACCAAAAACTTGATATGCTTTACCACTACAATCGATACTTCACTCCTTCTACTAAGCTTGCTGTCTCTACCACATACTTTATTCCTTTCCTCTTATATGATGCCCCACTTCTCACTAACCTTCACTCCTCTCTCAAGAAAAAACTGTCTTCCTGTTATAACAAAATCTCCAAGTTTGCTACAGGCCACAAATCCTCCACCCACCACTGCAATGCCCTTCACAAACTTAATTGGCTAGAGCTGCCCAATCATCTTACCTACATTCAACTCACTCATGCCCACAAACTTATCTTCAGTCCCTCCCTCTGCCCCTCCTTGGCCTCCTCTTTCAACATGAATCTACCTGATTGACTTCTAAGATCTAATAACCACAATCTGATTGAATTGCATAAATCAGACCACCCACCAGGCAAGCACCTATTATCCTTTTCTCTAGCACACCTTTGGAACTCCCTGCCACCTCTTATCCATACCACCCATACCAGCCATAGCCACTCTACCTTTAAAAGATTGCTCCACTCCCATCTCACATCCCTCTGGGAATGTTCCTGCTCTCACTCCACATAACTCCTTCAGTATTATACCCTGTTTTCTCACTCTCTCTCCCTCTCTTTTCCTATTCTGTTTTCACTCACCCTTCCACTCTCTTACTATTCCTCACATTAAGCTACAATCCCTCCTAACTCTCATTACCTCCTACTGTACTCCTTAAACCCCCCTCTTGCTCATCTTTACACTAAACTTCTCCTATCCCACTTACCTTGTCATGCCTTTCATAAATACCTATGCAAAAGCTCACTTGCCTACTGTTACAATTCTTCTCTATGAACAAAAATACTTGTAAATATCTACTAAACATTTTCATTTTGTCTTTTCTTTTTAAATTTTCTAAAACTGCAAATTGTAATACTTTGTCTTTTCATCTGTATTACTGTACTAATTAATTGCTAAGGACTTGTTTACATTGTATAATGTCTTCATGAGTTGTATCACCTGCTCAAATGCATTACTTAATTGTTAATGATTTGTTTTTACTGTATAATGTCTTTATGGAGCTTTTCACCCCAGGACTCCATTGAAAATGGGCTCTTCTCAGCCCAGTGGACTATCCTGATAAACAAACTGCAAATAAATAAAATCAATAAATGATGTCACCCTGATCAGTGAAGGTGGTACCATTCACTAGCAGTCCAGCACACTGCTCTGTGTTACCTTTAAGGTTCCAGACATAGATGAAGAAAGTCTTGTGGATATCCTTAGCCTGCAAGACTATCCGGATCTCATTGCTGGCCTTGTTGGACTTAATTAGTCCTCTTTGTTTCTTGTTTGTGTGTAATAAAGCACTTGTATTTTGAGGATTTGCTCTTGTGGATTCTAACCATGAGTTTTCTTCTTTTATTATATACCCTGTTTAGGTGAGGGTTCCAACAATGGGGTTAGTTTTTAGTATTTGTTATGGGTTTACATTTGATCAGTACAGCAGCCTCTGTGTAGCCATTCATGTTTGATTAGGGACTCTGTGAATAATTCTGCATAGGAAATTGTGTTGTTGGGGTTAGGGGCAGCATTGAATTTTGACAAATTGTCACTTAACAGGACATAGTTTGCCTTAGAATAGTTCCTAACCATTACTGGTTTTGATGAGTTTTCTGGGTTGATTTTTATTTTAGTGGAAACAGATTTGTGAACTGCAATAGTGAGGATGTGACACGGGGAGAGGGTGTAGTGCTATCCCATGTTGGTGAGTACCAGATCCAGAATGTTTGATCCTCTACTTGGAGTGTGTTTATCTGTTCCAGGGTATTTGTGTTAATAAAGTTAAGAAGCATTGTGCCTGTGAATTTGAGGCAGTGTATGTTTCCCAGAGTGTAGTGGATAGTTAAATCATCCATGAACAGGGAGTTTAGTTGGATGGTGGTCACCTCTAGAAGGATATGGTGAGAGTCGTGAGACTCTAGGGGCATAGATGTTGAGATACAGCCAAAAACTAGCCATGATATGAAAAGGGACTTTATCTAATGTAACTTACACAAGGATGACCTCCATGGTATCATCTTGTTTAACAAGCCTGGAGGTATGCTTGTTGCTAACATAGATCAAGATACCTTCACATTTGGTCCCAGTATGTACTGTTGCTGGTGTAAATGTGTGGATGGCTATGTAGCCTTGCAGTGCTGGAGCACTTTCTATGTCTTTAAACCAAGTCTTGGTCCCAGCACAGATATCGACATTCTCCAGAGTGAGGAGGGCTTGAAGGGTGGGAAGTTTTTTTGTTTAGGCTCTTAGCATTGAGCAGTTCACACCTAAGGTTCCTTGGAGACTTTTTTCACTTTATTGGTAGTTTTATGTTTTCTGGCATTGCCAGAAAAAGGCTCTAAGGTTAGGAACAAATTTTTAAATACTATCTGAAAGCCTAGAGGGGACAGGTGCAGCTTATCCTTGGCAAAGCACCATGTTCTTTGGACCATATCCTACCATGGTGACAGATATTGAATCCCCCTAGAGTGACACCAGAAACTAAGCCAATTACTAAAGTCAATCATTTTATGTTCCTACTGTAGCATCATCCTTGGTGAAGGTAGAATGCTGGTTTATGCAGAGCTCATACATATTTATAAAACATTTTCTAAGAGACCCATTATGTGTCTTAACATAAAGTCCAGTGAAGTATGTCTCAGGTCATTTTCACCCATGTGGACTATGACAGAATTATCCTGGTACCTGGGGTGCAGTGACTTCAGTGCATGTGTGATATTGTGGATCCTGGCTCCAGATAAGCAACTAATTGCTATCTCCTTCTTGTCTAACCTAGTTAGTGGGGCATCTGTGTGTCACTCAATGGAGTCCCCAATGACAAGATTAGTAGGTCACGTATATGCTTGCCTTATGGGCTTTGCTCTTGAGATGTTTGATGTTGCTTTTAGTGTGTGTTTAGTGAGTGCTGAGGTGCAATGCTCCTGTTAAGTGGTTTTGGAGGTCTTTGAGATTTGGGAAGTTTATTTTAAGCTCCTCACTATAAGGCAATGTGCGTGTGTGTGTGTGTGTGTGTGTGTGTGTGTGTGTGTGTGTGTGTGTGTGTGTGTGTGTGTGTGTGTGTGTGAGAGAGAGTGTGTGTGTGTGTGTGTGTGTGTGTGTGTGTGTGTGTGTGTGTGTGTGTGTGTGTGTGTGTGTGTGTGTGTGTGGTGGGTGGTATGTCTGAGAGATGTAGTGTGGCATTTTTCTTCCAAGGAAGTTGTGTATTTACAGCTCTCACTTACAGTATTATTTTCTTTAATGATTAACTGGTTGTCTAGGGACATGAGACAACTGCTAAATTTCCTTAGGATGCCCAAATCGATCAAGCTGGCCACAGAGTAATTTGGAAGTTGCATATACATCTTGTCCAGTCATGTAATAGGCTGGATTGTTTAGGATTAAGGATTTGGTTTTAACAGGGATCTCCTAAGGTAGTTTCTGGGGATAAGTGCAAGATGGTATATAGTACTAGGATATGATAGTGCCATTAGGTATGCAGACTAGTTATTGGGGTTAAGGACAATATGTTATATAGTCCTAGGATATGGTAGTGCCATTAGATACTCAAGACTAGTTACTGGGGTTAAGGACAAGATGTTATATAGCACTAGGATATGATAGTGCCATTAGATACGCAGACTAGTTACTGGGGTTAAGGACAAGATGTTATATAGTACTAGGATATGGTAAAGCCATTAGATACGCAGACTAGTTACTGGGGTTAAGGACAAGATCTTATATAGTAGTAGGATATGGTAGTGCCATTAGTTACGCAGACTAGCTACTGGGGTTAAGGACAAGATGTTATACAGTACTAGGATATGGTAGTGCCATTAGATACGCAGACTAGTTACTGGGGTTAAGGACAAGATGTTATATAGTACTAGGATATGGTAGTGCCATTAATTACTCAGACTAATTACTTGGGTTAAGGGCAAGATGTTATATAGTACTAGGATATGATAGTGCAACTAGATACTCAGACTAGTTACTGGGGTTAAGGACAAGATGTTATATAGTACTAGGATATGGTAGTGCCATTAGATACACAGACTAGTTACTGGGGTTAAGGACAAGATGTTATATATTACTAGGATATGATAGTGCCATTAGATACGCAGAGTAGTTACTGGGGTTAAAGACAAGATGTTATACAGTACTAGGATATGGTAATGCCATTAGATACGCAGACTAGTTACTGGGGTTAAGGACAAGATGTTATATAGTACTAGGATATGATAGTGCCATTAGATACGCAGACTAGTTACTGGGGTTAAGGACAAGATATTGTATAGTACTAGGATATGGTCGTGCCATTAGATACGCAGACTAGTTACTGGGATTAATGACAATATGTTATACAGTACTAGGATAAGGTAGTGCCATTAGATATGCAGACTAGTTACTGGGGTTAAGGATGAGATGTTATATAGTACTAGGATATGGTAGTGCCATTAGATATGCAGACTAGTTTCTGGGGTTAAGGACAAGATGTTTTTTAGTACTAGGATATGATAGTGCCATTATATACGCAGACTAGTTACTGGGGTTAAGGACGAGATGTTATATAGTACTAGGATATGCTAGTGCCATTAGATATGCAGACCAGTTACTGGGGTTAAGGACAAGATGTTATACAGTACTAGGATATGCTAGTGCCATTAGATATGCAGACCAGTTACTGGGGTTAAGGACAAGATGTTATATAGTACTAGGATATGGTAGTGCCATTAGATACACAGACTAGTTACTGGGGTTAAGGACAAGATGTTATATTGTACTAGGATATGCTAGTGCCATTAGATATGCAGACCAGTTACTGGGGTTAAGGACAAGATGTTATACAGTACTAGGATATGGTAGTGCCATTAGATATGCAGACTAGTTACTGGGGTTAAGGACAAGATGTTATATATTACTAGGATATGGTAGTGCCATTAGATATGCAGACTAGTTACTGGGGTTAAGGACAAGATGTTATATAGTACTAGGATATGCTAGTGCCATTAGATACACAGACCAGTTACTGGGGTTAAGGACAAGATGTTATATTGTACTAGGATATGGTAGTGCCATTAGATATTCAGACTAGTTACTGGGGTTAAGGACAAGATGTTATATAGTACTAGGATATGCTAGTGCCATTAGATACGCAGACCAGTTACTGGGGTTAAGGACAAGATGTTATATTGTACTAGGATATGGTAGTGCCATTAGATATGCAGACTAGTTACTGGGGTTAAGGACAAGATGTTATATAGTACTAGGATATGGTAGTGCCATTTGATACAGAGACTAGTTACTGGGGTTAAGGGCAAGATGTTATACATGGTAGCTGTTCTAAGCTTAATTTCACTCAATGCCACAATGTTTAATAGGTTATTGGCCCAATCCTAACTTTATAGGAAAATGTTACTGTTTAGGTATTTTCTAGGGAAATTTTACTGTCTATGTGTCTGCTAGAGAAATGTTACTATCTAGGTGTTTGCTAGAGAAATGTTACTGTCTAGGTGTTTGTTGCTATACAGGGCACTGTTAAATGCTGCTGCTCAGTGGGCATCTCTGTGCAAACATTCATTTTTATTTTATTTTTTATTTTTATTCATTTTACATTTGTTGACCAGGGTAGTCTGATGGGATACACGTCCATTTTCAGCAGAGACCCGGGGAGAAAAGCTCAGCATAAACAGATACAATAAAAAATCATTACAAAATAAAATCTCCAGGTAAAAAGTTAGAGTAGAAACAATATAGAGATATTTACAAAGTATACATAGACAATCATGAATAGACAAGCACACAGTTTAAAAGTTATCCCTGTTTACAGCCAGGGAAAAATAGACAGTAACTAGATTACTAGTTTATTCAACATTCTTAATTAGAGTTAGCCATGCTTATTACAGTGGCAAAGCCAGTTTAGTGCAAGGTGTTGTTTAAGATTGGTTTTAAACTGGACTATGGAGGAGAGCATTGTGATGTCAGCTGGAAGTAAGTTTCAGACTCTACTTGTAGAGTTTGCGAATAGGGCATCACCAGCTGCATTGTTAGTTTTGATGGTTTGAGTAAGTAGTTTATTTGAGGATCGAAGCAATCTTGGATTGTTATGGGGGTGATTATGTTTCTAAGAGCTAGTGTATGATTTGGGTTATAGGGAATTTTATTGGCCATAATCAGAAGGTTGTATTGGATTAGATTGGTTAGTTCAAGCCACCCAAGCTGTTTGAGGTTGAAACAGTGGCGTGTTCTAAAAGGCAGGCCAGTGGCAAATCTGGCAATGTGATTATAACACGTTGACTGTCTATTGAGTACAGTCTTGTTTAGATTGGAGAGAAGGGGGGAAGTGTATAACAGTGTAGAAAGTAGATGAGAGCGAGCTATATCAATCTTGGCTGGAGGGGTCAGGAAGGCTTTTATTCTAAACAGTGACCCAAGTTTTTTATTGATGATCTTGATAGTTTGATTTACTTGTAGGTCAAATTTTAGGTTGTTGTCAGTTATGACACTTAGTAGTTTTGTAGAGGGGTCATGGGAGATTATTGTGCCATCTTTTGCATTTGTAGTGAAGGTAAAAGCAGTAGACCTATGTGTTGGTGAGAATAGTAACATTTTAGTTTTTTGGGGTTTTAATAACAGTCGATGATCAGAGAGCCAGTTTTCCACAGTATTGAATGTAGACTGGGTAGCAGACCTCAAGTTTGAGGGAGATGTAGCTGAGCAAACCAGGGTGGAATCTTCAGCATATTGAATGCAGGTGACATTTGGCATGACAGTATGTAGGTCATTAATAAAGATGGAAAACAGTAGGGGCCCTAGTGTGTAGCCTTATGGTACTCCAAGGCTATTTGGTAACAGGTTGGAGAGCTTGTTCTGCCAGAGAACAGCTTGCCGCCTCCCACTGAAGTAAGATGTAAACCACTGAAGTGCCTTATAGTCTAGCCCGAAAGTTTGCAGGGTGTCAATCAAAAGTTGGTGATCGACTATGTCAAATGCCTTGGACAGATCCAAGAAGAGAGCTGAGGATATGTAATTATTGTTATGGTTATTATTTATGGTATTGGTGAAGGCCAGTAGTGCTGAGGTCATACTGTGGTGATTTTGGGAGCCGTGTTGAGTATCAGCCATAAGGTGATTTTGGATTAGATAGTGCATGAATTGTTTATGTATACATTTTTCCATTATTGTTGCAAGTGGAGAAAGTATGGCAATTGGTCTATAATTGAACCTCCTTTATGCAGTGGGATTATGTAGGATGTTTTCCAAATGGTGGGGATTTTAGCCTCTGCTATGGTGCAATTAATTACTATTGATATTGGACAGGCGATGGCGTCAACTGATATTTGTAGGTAATCGGTGGGGAGTTGGTCGGCGGAGAGTGTGGTAGGTTTTAATTTTTTGATCAAGGACCGGATTAGAGCCACGGACACTGGTGTAAGACTAAACGAGAGTTGGTTTTTAAAGGTGATACTGTCAGGACCAGAGGATCTAGGAGGTAATTGATTAGCTAGGGCTTGAATTATCTCAGTAACGAAGCAGTTAAAACTGTCTGAGACTTCTTCAGAGGTTTTATCAATGGTAGCGGCAGGGGTATGCGGCAGCGGTATCGCCTCACAGTAAGATGCTGTCCGGTTTGATTCTCAGCTAGAGCGTCCTCTGCATGGAGACATGCGTGAATGGGCGTACCTTCGTTGAAGGTTGGCATCAGGGCTGGTAACTCGGCATATAAAAATCAACTACCAATCATTAGCGGACCGGGGTTCTGCTGTGGCGACCCCTAACCAGGAAAAGCCGAAAGACACAAACAAGCGGCAGGGTTAGGTGTAGATGTTTTACCAGGATGAAGTAATTTATTCAGGCCTGCCCAGAAATTTTGAGGATTATTCTGGTTAGCAGTTTGTAAATTACTATAGTATTGTTTTTTTGTCTTGCATTATGGATTTTTTAGTTTCATTCCTAGCTAGCCTGTATTTAACATGGTCATGGAGGTCTTTGGTGGAGCGCCATCTAGTCCACATTTTGTTTCTACTAGTAATTTTTGTCTAGTCTCTTTGGAAAGCCATGGTGCCATTTCTACTTTAGTATGCTTGGAGCAGATAGGTGCATGCAAATCTAGGATTTCAAGGAATTTGTTGTTAAAATATACAACTGCCTCATCTAAGGGGAGGTGTTTTAGCATAGCCCAGTTACAGGAGTTAAGTTTCTGGTGGAATTTGGTAGGGTTAAAGTCTTTTATTTCTGACTTTCCTGAGTAAGGGTTGTTGTTGGTTGATGGCTTTTTGTTTAATTATGTAAGTGAGAAGGTGGTCACTTAGGTCATCGGGGAGGGTATCAGCAGTGTACAGTTGGGGGTTACTATTTACTAGTACCCAGCCAAGTATGCTTTCTTTTTGGTTGGGTTTACCTAGTCTGGTAGGGGTGGTTATGGTTTGTGTGAAAGCATGTAGGTTGATGTGGGTAGAAGGGGATTCAGAGGAACAGGTTCCCAAATCTATGTTACAGTCTCCAAGTAGTAAGGTTTCTTGGGGAAAATGACATGGTAGCCAGTGAAGAATATCTTCAAGCGTGGCTACGTTGTTACCTGGGGGGGATATACATACGGATGATGCTGATGCATTTGCTTTTGTTAAGTTGCAGTCTAGTGACAAGTATTTCTGAGTTATTAATCTGAGGTGGCTGATTAACAACTATGGTCAGATTCAGCTCAGATTTGTAGAGTATGGTTCATAGGTTCATAGGTTCATAGGTTCATACTAGGCTATCTGCCCTGGGGCATTTATAAGCTTAGTCCGATTGTATTTGGCTTACGCCACCCCTTGATTTGAGTATATTGTGCCCTTCTTAAAGTTTAGTTTACTGTGCCTCTGTCTAATAGTGACACGGAAGTAATCCTCGGGACAAACCTACGATTCCCCATCCACTCATCAAGATTCTACTTGAAGAGAGTCAGTGAGGTGCTCTGCCTAACATGAATATAGGTTCATAGGTTCATACTAGGCTATCTGCCCTGGGGCATTTATAAGCCTAGCCTAGCTACTCCACCCCCCTTCCTGGAAGCACAATCCAGCCTGTGTATATTATACCCTGGTGGTAACACTTCATTGTCTGTAGTGTTACGTTTTATCCAGGTCTCAGATAGACAGAGAATCTCGGGGAAGTATGCAGCCAGGAGAGCATGCAGTTCATGTATTTTTATTTATATTTATTTTACATTTATTTTACATTTATTTTACATTTGTTGACCGGGCTAGTCCAACTGGATATATTTCTTTTTCAGTAGAGGCCCTGGGAGAAAAGCTCCAACATAGCACAAAATATAATATACAATTTTCAGGCTTGTTGGCTGTTGGTGAAGCACCCACCAAGAGGAGAAAACACTGAGAGAAGAAGGGAGCCACTTTTGAGATTTTAAGTATGTTTTCTCTGTTTATTTGCTAAGTTTTTCTGCATAGTTGCCTAGTTTGAGCATTTTCTGGCTTGTTAATTTGATTTCTGCATTAGTAGCTGTATTTAGAGCACAACCAAAAACTGTTTACTGAATTTCCTATTTGCACTTAATTTTAAAATCGTTTTTTCTCAAAACTTGCATATTTTCTGTCTTTGACCTAGCACTCTTGTGTGGGGTCATTTACTGCACTGTTATAACTTGATATTACTTGTGAACCTCTGCTATCTCTGAAAAAAACAAAAAAAAATCTTGTTTTTCCCACTTTTCTGAGATTTAAAAAGGTTCATTTACAGGCTTGCTGTTCCTGAACTGTTTGTTAGTTTCTGTGAGGCCATTTTTGCTTGGGCTAAAGGAAAGTCTCTCTGTTGATCAGTGGCAGTGAAAAACATTGAGCAGCTCCCCTGCCCCCCGTGGGAGTGGTTACTGACCTAAAACTGTAGTTTTATTGACCAGTAGGGGTCATTTCCAAAACTCCTTCATCTTCCTCTCTTAAAACCTAGTTGACTCGTGGGTTTTGCATCTTTTCAGGCTTATTGGCTGTAGGTGAAGCACCCACCAAGAGGAGAAAATGCTGAGAGAAGAAGGATGCCACTTTTGATATTTTAAGTATTTTTTCTCTGTTTATTTGCTAAGTTTTTCTGCATAGTTGCCTAGTTTGCGCATTTTCTGGCTTGTTAAACTTGATTTCTGCATTAGTAGCTGTATTTAGAGCACAACCAAAAGCTGTTTACTGAATTTCCTGTTTGCACTTAATTTTAAAATCGTTTTTTCTCAAAACTTGCATATTTTCTGTCTTTGACCTAGCACTCTTGTGTGGGGTCATTTACTGCACTGTTATAACTTGATATTACTTGTGAACCTCTGCTCTCTCTGAAAAAACAAAAACAAAAAAATCTTGCTTTTTTCCCACTTTTCTGAGATTTAAAAAAGTTCAGTTACAGGCTTGCTGTTCCTGAACTGTTTGTAAGTTTCTGTGAGGCCATTTTTGCTTGGGCTAAAGGAAAGTCTCTCAGTTGATCAGTGGCAGTGAAAAACATTGAGCAGCTTCCCTGCCCCCAATGGGAGTGGTTACTGACTTGAAACTGTAGTTTTATTGGCCGTATTGGATCAATTCCTGGCTCTTTCCAGCCCCTGCTATCAAGCACGCTTTAGCGTGCTTTAGCGCGATTTAGCATGGAGTTGCCACTAGAGCAGCATCGGACAGCGCCGGTTTAACAAGGTTAAACTTTTTCTGGCTCCATAAAGTCTGTTCTTCATTTTTTCCCTTAGAACTGCTCTACTAGTAATCTAAACAGTATATCCCTTAACTAAAAAGCGCAGCACTTGTTCCTAAAAGCTTTTTTTTTTTTTCTCCAAAAAAAAAAAAAAAGCTCAGCACTTGTCTTAAAAGCATCTTCTTTTCAGGCTTAGCACTTCTGTATTATACAAAGTCCCTCACTAGCGAACCCCCCCCCCCCAGGAGTACCCACTTCCTTACTAAGTCCTCTCTCATTCAGTTACACCCCAAACTTCTTAATTTCTCTAGCAAGTCGAAGGGCCAGATGCTGGCATCCTCTCCTGTCCAGTTGGTGAATCTGGGAATATTGAGGCAATGTTACAATTGCCTCATGTACACAGACAACCCTCTCCTCCTCCCACGTAACACAAATACTTGTGAGAGATGCAGCTATTTTGCCAAACTGGAGGCTGAGCTCTCTCAACTCAGGACTGGCAAGACCAGACAGGAGGAGAAGGCAACTACACACACCACAAAACCAGTCTCACATAAAGCTATCACAACAATGAATCAAACACATAAACACACAAAGACATACTCGGAGGCTCTGAGCAAAAATTTACCTAAACAGCAGAGGCCTCCAAAGCAGACACCCAAGCAACTGCCACCTCATGACACACCACAGGCAACACATAAAACACAAAATCAGTGTGCAAAGCAGTCACAGCCCTTAAGGCCAAATACAACACCAAACATACTTGACTCCATAGTCAGACACACTGACGTCCCACTCACCAGGCTGAACAAGGAGAGGGTCACAGTAAGCTGCCTATCGGGCGCTAGAATCCGCCACATAACACAAGCACTCGAGTCACTCCACAGCAAGTACAAATATGACACAGTCATTGTCCATGCTGGTGTGAATGACCTGAGACGTACCTCCCTGGACTACATGAAAAGAGTCATAGAGGAGCTCTCTGATTATGTAGCCCAGGCAGGTATGACCCTGACCCTGAGCAGCATCCTTCCTTCACCAAGAATGATGCCACAACATAGAGACAAGATGATCAGCTTTAACAATTGGCTTAATTTCTGGTGTCATTCAAAGGGGATCCAGTGTCTGTCTGCCTGGGATGACATGCTTGACAAGCCACGCTGCTTCGCAAGGGACGGCTTGCACCTGTCACCCTGGGATTCTGGATATTGGCTAAGGCTCTTGCCACCCCCATAGTGCCTTTTTTAGGCAAGGCTCAAATTCTAAACCTACCACCCTAGAAAACAAAAATGGGAAGAAACTAAGGGTAATGCTGCTCAATGCCAGAAGTCTAAATCTCAAAATGCATGCACTCGAGGCCCTTCTCAGTATGGAAAACATCGATGTCTGTGCTGTGACTGAAACCTGGTTCAAGGCTCCTGAGAGCACCCTGGCACTATCAGGTTTTACCTCATATCATGCGTTCCGGCCCCAAAACCCAGACCACACCACAAAAGGAGGGGGTGTATCCATATTCATCAAGGATACCCACTCCTCCAGGTTGGTGGCAACGCACGAAGCATCGGAAACCATCCAGGTGCAATTAACCATAGGCAAAACTGCGCTACAATTTGTAGCATGCTACAGGCCACCCTCTCAAACTCGGGAACCCCACACAGCCTTCCTGAAGACACTGGAGGGTATAAAAGTATCTCCAAACACCATTATATTGGGTGACTTCAACTACCCAAATATAGACTGTGAACATTACTCAAGCCAAAACTTTCTAGCCCAAAGGTTCCTGGAGTTCATAAATTCAAATGCCATGGAACAACTAGTCACCGTTCCCACAAGAGGAGAAAATATACTAGATCTCATCATCACAAACATGGGGACAAAATGCTCCACACCGGAAGTATATCCCTCATTGGTGAGATCAGATGATAAACTAATCTCACTGGATATCCACATCCCGCCCCCACCCCAAACAAAAAATACCACAGTGAAGAACTTCTCTAAAGCAAACTTCACACTACTCAAGACTGGTGTGGTATCCTTCAAGGCCCCCGAGCCAGTGAAAACCACAACCCAAACTGCGGAAGCCCTTACAAATGCCTTCTACGAACACCTCCAGGACTGCATGGATCAGGCAATCCCTAATAAAACCAAGACTCTTTCCACCAAGTGCAAACGTCCAGTCTGGTGGACCCCAGCCATAAACAAACTTTACAATAAGAGGAGAAAGCTGTTACATGATAGAGCAAAATCCATAAAAGAGAAGACACCTTTGATCATTATTAGTAAAAAAATATGAGCACTCATAAAATCATCCAAGGCCAACTTTGAGAGAAAAATTGCCATAGATTCAAAAGACAATCATAAGGCCTTCTTCAGCTATGTTAGAAACCTTGGTGAAAACTCCCAGATATGCTCAGAAATAGTCCAAAATGATACAAAAATCACTGAACCCACAGACATTGCCAACATACTGGCAGACAGGTTCAATGCAAACTTCACCCCCCTCTCCCCCCCAAAAGGAGAGATAACTATCCCAGCGGAGTGCAGCCTCCCAGACATCTCCAATGCGCAGGTGAAAGCTGCTCTCTCTAAAGCTAAAAACACAGCATCAATGGGACCGGATGGTGTCCCCGGCTGTATGCCACACGAACTCAATGAGGAACTAAACCCGCACATAAGGCAGCTGTTTAATCTTAGCCTTACCACAGGATACGTGCCCAAGGAGTGGCGTACGGCAACTGTGGTCCCACTCCACAAAGGTGGTGCCTCTACGGACCCTGGTAATTACCGCCCCATAAGCTTAACAAGCCTGGTCTGCAAAGCTATGGAGAGGATCATAATGGAACTCATAAACAAAGAGATAGGGGACTTGCAGACATTGGACCCGACCCAGTTTTGCTTTGTCAAGGGCAGATCATGCCTTTTGAACTTGGTTGACTTCTTCGAAACAGTCACCAAGGCCATTGATGAGGGAAAGGCAGTCCATACAGCTTACCTTGACCTTGCAAAAGCTTTCGACACAATACCCCACTTGGGTATTATAGAGAAACTTACCAGCTTAAATGTAAACCCATATGTCACAAGATGGGTTGCAAACTGGCTAAAGGACAGAACCCACAGGGTTAGAGTAGCTGGCGCCATGTCAGACTCCAAGCCGGTGACAAGTGGTGTTCCACAGGGCTCAGTCCTTGGCTCCCTGTTGTTCGGCATCTACTTCTCAGAAGTACAGGCTAACATAGGAGGACTATGGCTGACAAAGTTTGCAGATGACTGCAAACTGGGAGCCATAGTGGAAAGTACATCGGACACAGATATCCTTCAGAGGGGTCTCACGGAAACTGATAGCTGGTGCCAGAGCCATGGCCTGAAGTTAAATGCCAAAAAATGTATAGTCATACCCTTCGGGAAAAACAAGGTAACCCCAAGCTACCATATAAATTTCAATCCACTAAGCACAGAAGAGGTTATCAGGGACCTGGGGACCCAGGTTGACAGTGGCCTTTCTTTTGACACTCACATTGCTAAAGTGGTTAGAAAAACCTTCTACATTGCCCACCTGATCCTGAAGGGATTCACATCCAGATCAAGTGAGGTCATTGTTCCCCTGTACTCTTCACTTATCAGACCAATGATCGAGTACAATGCCCCATTCGGGATGTATCTCACCCGACACCTGCAGCAATTGGAGAGACCCCAAAAGTTCCTCACCAAAAGGATAAAGGGACTCCAAAATCTGTCATATGCTGCTAGACTGAAGAAACTCCAGCTCTATTCAGTCGCATACCGTCTGCTCAGAGGTGACCTGTGCCTGACATACAAGGCCATGTCCAACCAGGAACTAATGGACATGCTCCACCTCAAAAAATCCAAATCTACCAGATCCACTAGAGCAAGCGACTTAAACCTTAGCAGGGATATAAATAGGACATGCTGGAGGGATAGATTTGTCACCCAGAGACTCCCTATGTTGTGGAATAAAATCCCGGTCCATGTGAGGCAGAGCACCTCGCTGGCTCTGTTCAAGAGAAATCTTGACCGGTGGATGGGAGATCGTAGGTTTACCCCGGGAATCATCTCTGTGTCACTGCTAGACAGAGGCACAACAAACTAATGGGCACCGTATTTTTTAACATAAGGGGTGGTGTAAGCCACAAAAACTCTGGACTAGGCTTATAAATGCCTTAGGGCAGATAGCCTAGTATAAACCTATGAACCTATGAACCTATAATTGTATAACAAATAAAGTAAGAGGTATTTAGTATTAAAAGAAGGAGTTTAAAAAGTACAATACTAAGAAGGTTGAGTATAAAGTAATATAACAGTCATGTGATCATTTGATAAGAGAGATATATTAGAGTTCATTTCTAGTTAACATATATACTTGTGGTTATATATGTTTTACAATTACCAGTTTTTAGCATACTGAGGGGTATGTAGAGTATGGTGGTGTATCCAGAGGCAGTATGAAGATAAAAATAGGAAAGGTAGTAGATTAATCTGGGTTAGTGCAGGGACATAACCAGAGTGATTTTAGGTGACTTTTGAGTTTTTGCTTAAAGAGTGACAGTGAAGGTAGTAGAGTGATATCAATAGGTAGAAGGTTCCAGTGTTTCCCAGCAGTATTGGAGAAAAGACTGTTGCCTGACAAGTTATTGGACTTACTTATGCTAGCAAGTAGTTTACTCGAAGAGCGTAGGGAATTAAGATTATTATAAGGGGTAATGAGGTTAGCAAGTATTGGAGTATTATTTGGTTGGTAAAAGATTTTATGAGCAATGGTTAGTTGGGAAAAAGTTAGCATGTTGGGGAGTTCAAGCCAGTCTAGCTGCTTTAGATTCAGACAGTGGTGTTTTCGAAATGCATTGCCAGTGGCAAATCTGGCAATATTGTTATAGGAGTTTGATAGTTTGAGAAGATTATTTTTCTTTAGATTAGTATAAATAGGAGAAGCATAGAGAAGAGTTGAGATTAAGTGAGAGTGGGCAATGATGGTTCTAGCTATGGGAGTTAAGAAGGGTTTGATTCTATATAAGGAGCCCATTTTTCTGTTCACTGTTTGAATGGTGTTATTTATATGGTTATCAAAGTTAAGGTTGTTATCAATTGTGACTCCTAATAGTTTGGTGGTAGGATCAGGAAAGATGAGGGTACCATTGTTAGATTTAATAGAGAAGTCTATAGGAGAGGACCTATTGGTAGGAGTAAAGAGTAGGAGCTTGTTTTTTTTTTGGCATTCAAAAGGAGGCAGCATTTCAGGAACCAATCTTCTACTGAGTTGAATACTTTTTGAGTTAGAGTGTGTAGTTCAGATGTGGAGTTGGCAGAACTTATAAGTGTGGAATCATCAGCATATTGAATGCAGGTGGGAACAGGGACTGCTATGTGAAGGTCGTTGATGAATAGTGAAAAGAGAAGAGGTCCTAAAATGGAGCCCTGAGGGACTCCAAGGGTAACTGGCAGGTGGGATGAACGTTTATTTTCCCAAAGAACTGCCTGTAGCCTATTGTTAAGGTAAGACTTGAACCATTGTATAGCTGGGGTATCTAGAGCAAGAAGTTCAAGAGTATTTATAAGCATGGTATGATTAACCATGTCAAAAGCCTTTGAAAGGTCGATGAAGAGTGCAGAAGAGAGGATGTTGTTATTACGGTTCTTATAAATGGAGTCAGTGAAAGACAGTAGAGCAGTGGTAGTGCTATGAAATAGCCTAAAGCCATGCTGGCACTTAGCCAGTATGTCGTGTTTAGTTAGGTGGTCTAGTAGCTGGTGGTGAATGCATTTTTCCATGACTTTTGTTAAAGGTGATAGTAGAGCTATTGGTCTGTAGTTAGAGTAGTCATAGGATTTACCACCTTTATGTAGGGGGATGATGTGGGAGATTTTCCAGATGTCTGGAATGATTCCTTCATTAATGGTTCTGTTAAGTAGGATGGATATGGGAAAGGCTATAACTTTGGCTGCTATTTGCAAATATTCAGAATGTAACTGGTCGGCTGAAGGAGTGCAAGGCTTAAGTTTTAGTTAGATTTTGTAGATGAAAGTGGTTGAGATAGGTTGAAATGTAAATGTTGGTAAAGATCCAGCTACAGAAGATGGGAGCCTCATGTTATCAGTGGAAAGCTGGCTAGCTAGGGATTGTATGGTCTCTGTGAAGTAGGTGTTGAAGTTGTTGGCCATTTGATGTGGGGTGTTATGGTCTCTGTGAAGTAGGTGTTGAAGTTGTTGGCTATTTCATGTGGGGTGTTATGATCAGCATCTTGAGGGGATGGTGTGCTAGAGTGACCAGGGTTGAGGAGCCTATTTATGTTAGTCCAAAATTTCTGTGTATTCTTTTTGTGTGTTTGTTGTAGCTTGCAATAGTAGTTCTTTTTGTCAAAGAGTATAGCTTTTTTAGTTATGTTTCTTAGCTGTCTAAAAGTTTGTTGTTCAGGGGAAGTTCTGTTAGTTCTCCAATTAGCCCAAGCTTTGTTTCTAAGTAGAATTTTTTGTCTAGTCTCTTTTGTAAGTCAGGGGGCTGGTTTGGATTTTATTCTAATAGATCATTTAGGTGCATGCACATCATGGTTTAGGTGCATGCACATCATGGTTTAGGTGCATGCACATCATGGTTTAGGTGCATGCACATCATGGTTTAGGTGCATGCACATCATGGTTTAGGTGGAAGCACATCATCGTTTAGGTGCATGCATATCATCGTTCAGGTGCATGCACATCATGGTTTAAGTGCATACACATCTAGGATTGCAAGAAATTTAGAGTTAAAATATTTGACAGCCTCATCTAGTGGGAGTATTTTTAGAGGTTTCCAGTCAAATGCATTGAGTTCATTTTGGAATAGTACAGGGTTAAGTGTTTCTTTGTTCGTGAAATCCTGTAGGTAGGGGTGTTAGAGATGTCATTCCTTTGTCTTATTATATAAGTTAGAGTATGATCACTTAGATCATCTGGTAAGATTCCTACATTATAAGTATGTGGGTGTTTATTTATAAGTATCCAGTCTAAGGTGCTCTCTTTTTTGGTTGGTTTATTGATTCTGGTAGTCAAGGTGATAGTTTAAATAAAGCCATGGAGATTAATATGTGCGGAAGGGTTATTAGTGTTGAAGGTTTTCCAGTCAGTGTTAAAGTCACCTAGTATTATTGTTTCTTGTGGGTAAGTTGAGGACACCCAGCTAAGAATATCTTCTATTATAGTGTTGTTATTACCGGGGGTAGGTAGATACAGATCACATAGACGGATTTGTTAGGGTTGATTTGAAGTTTGGAGATGAGGACTTCAGCCTTACAGTCCAAAGGTGGGTTATCAGTTGTAGGGGAGATCTGTAGGCCATTTATATAAAGGAGTGCTACTCCCCCACCCTTACGTTTTATTAATCTTATTAATACTTCTAATATTCAGATGACAGGCCATGAGAGAGTTATTTGGTCTGCTGATTATAGTTTTAGGGCTTGAATCACTGGTGGAGGGGGTGAATTTATCAGAGATGGATGGGCCTGAGTTGGGGTGAATGTCTCTACTGAGTATGAGGCTTGGTCTGTACCTTATGATAAGCCTCTGGAGTTTTTTAAAATATTGTAGTATTGTCTAGATTGAGAGGTAATGTGCAAGGGGTTGGTATACTGAAAGAGGGACCACGTAGGGCTATACCCTTTGTTATTAACATGAAGGTGGAAAGCTTTGCAGCTGGAGTGATAGTATGGCCTTTAGGGTAAACATATGGTTTTCATACAAGGTGAGTACATAAGTGGTGAACAGAAAGGGTAGTAAAGAGTAGAATAGCATAATGCGAGAGGAGTATTTTATTTTTAAATTTAGTATGTATGACACGACAGTGGTGGATCTGATAGTCAAATCAGGGGCAATGGTGTGAATGGGGAGAAATATGTTTGGTTACGTTAATAGGATGTGGGGACAGGGCGGAGAGTATGAGGTAGAAGTTAATAGGATAGTTTAGCAGGGGTGTGGTTAAGTACCTATAAATGTAGAGATAGTGGGGGCTGGTGATAATTGGGGGCAGGGAGCAGGGCTAACACTGACTCCAAGTGTATGTTTAGTCCTTGGTAAGTATGCAGTGTCTGACTTACTTTGTAATCCAATTTAAACTGAGGTTACAGCAGTAGGAGAAGCTATATCTTTAGAAATAAAGTTATGGAATATAATTAGGCTGTGTTATATGCTTATACAGGGCATTTGTGAGCTACAGGTAGAGGGCACAGAGTTTGAGTTTTAGGGCTATGAGTGGGAGAGTGGATTAAAATTACAATGTTCAGGGATAAGTTTAGGGCTAGAAATAGTGTTATGGTCAATGGTGTTTAATTAGAAAATAGACTATAGGTGGCTTTAGACCCAGGGCAGCTTTTTACAGGACAACATATAACAGTACAGTAAAGGAAATTAACCTTGGCCAATCTTAGGATGTACTTCAGGTAGATAGTGGGTACTGGTTTTCAGGGTAGCTTCTTTCAGGCAGGAAACTCTTATATTTAGATATTTTGAGGGGGGTATTCTTATTAGGATAAACAATGCTGCCGGCTGGGTCTTGAGGCACCAGACATGTTATTCATGATTTATAGCAGAGACAAAAAGCTTGAAAACTGACTCCTATGCCCTCTAGCCAATAAATAATCACAACTGGAACTCTTGTAAGTGCTTTCCAACTCAACATAACCAGGTAAACACATTATACCACAAGATGGGTGATCCTGGAATTTTGTAATGTAAAAACACAGCCAACATAGCTGTCAAGTGCTGAGTAAACAACACACAACTACCAAACAACTAAGTCACTGGCTAATTCACCCTTCTGCAAGGTGATTTGGAGGCAAGCAGAACTACAAAAGCCAACAACCAGAGAAATGACTATTCTTGCCTCAAAATTAAATAAATGCTTTAAAAATACTTAAAAACAATAGTTATTAGTGCATAAAGCTTCATAAATTCATAGGAAGTTACTAGACGAATGACCTTAGGGCCATTACAAGCCTAGCCATGTTATGCCTCTGTTCCCTAATTGACCTTGATTAGATGGTGATTATTTTCAGATTGAGTCTATGATCAGCACTGGCTTCCCCTGTCCATAATGGACATAGGTGGTACCCCCAGGGTGAATTCATGGTCTCCCACCCAGTTGTCTAGATCACACTTGAATAGGGTTAATGAGGAGCTCTCCTTCACATGAATTTGGAGAGCTCCTGGATATAAGAGTTTCCTGCCTGAAAGAAGCTACCCTGAAAACCAGTACCCACTATCTACCTGAAGTACATCCTAAGATTGGCCAAGGTTAATTTCCTTTACTGTACTGTTATATTTTGTCCTGTAAAAAGCTGCCCTGGGTCTAAAGCCACCTATAGTCTATTTTCTAATTAAACACCATTGACCATAACACTATTTCTAGCCCTAAACTTATCCCTGAACACTGTAGTTTTAATCCACTGTCCCACTCATAGCCCTAAAACTCAAACTCTGTGCCCTCTACCTGTAGCTCACAAATGCCCTGTATAAGCATATAACGCAGCCTAATTATATTCCATAACTTTAGTTCTAAAGATATAGCTTCTCCTACTGCTGTAACCTCAGTTTAAATTGGATTACAAAGTAAGTCAGACCCTGTATACTTACCAAGGACTAAACATACACTTGGGGTCAGTGTTAGCCCTGCTCCCTGCCCCCAATTATCACCAGCCCCCACTATCTCTACATTTATAGGTACTTAACCACACCCCTGCTAAACTATCCTATTAACTTCTACCTCATACTCTTCGCCCTGTCCCCACATCCTATTAACCTGACCAAACATATTTCTCCCCACCCACACCATTGCCCCTGATTTGACTATCAGATCCACCACTGTCGTGTCATACATGCTAAATTTAAAAATAAAATACTCCTCTCGCATTATGTTATTCTACTCTTTACTACCCTTTCTGTTCACCACTTATGTACTCACCTTGTATGAAAACCATATGTTTACCCTAAAGGCCATACTATCACTGCAGTCTGTGGGAGCTATAGCTGTCTCTCCAGCATGCTCTGTTAATGTCACAGGCTATGTTAAGATCCCTGGAGGGAGTGAGTCTTTTCCCATTTGATTTGCGGATGTGCAGCATTTCCATTAGGACAGAGTCAAAGATTGCTCTGTAGACCTGGAACAAGTTGATTCTCAGCAGCGTGTAGGCTACAGAGTGCAGTGCCAGGGCTTTCAGTCTTTCCATGTAGGTTATGTTGTCAATATAGCAAGTACAAATGCAGTAAATCAAGAAAATATTCTAATCTTATTGTATTATTTTATATTATTATACTATTGCTGTTGAGGTTTCTCTGGAGTGATTCACTTGTTATGGGAGATTTCTTTTTTTTTTTTCGAGTTGTTGCAACCATGCAATTGGTACAAATAATTTGCAGGTGTGGAAAGCTTGCCATTCCTAGTTCTGAGCATTTTTTTTTTAATACTTTCAGCTGGTCAGCTTCTTGGAAGTCACCTTTCCATAGCTGAACCGTCGCCGATCTCATACCTCTGAACTGTAAAGATTTTCACAGAATGACCAGAGTTTTGTCCCATGATTTTGGTCTTATAAAATATTTGGTTTTCTGACAAGCCATTAAGGATTGAAGTCAGAAAATAATGACGCACATCTGAGTTTCAAACTCCATACCCTTTAGAAAAATCATACTAATGCAAAACTTGTTATTCTATCAACTTCTTAAGTTTATAAGAGCAATATTTTAAAATTGTCCCTATTTTGGGGTCTTTGCTCCCTCATTATTTATGGCTTTGTCCTCATTTCATGCTCTAAAATGTTTTTTGCTAAGATTCACCTACACTGTCCTGTGATGAAGTTTTTGAATGGCACAGTCCTACTTAGCAAGTGTCTGGCTCTTGAAGTCCAGAGCCCTCACTTTCAACTATCTGGTCTTTCTAATTTAGTTTACTCTAAACCATACTCTGTTTGGTTATCCTTTGTTCCTAAATGGCTACAAAATTCTACATCTCACAGGTACTTTTCTCACCTATTTATAAAAACTACATCCAGAACTGCTCTTTCTGAAATTCTTTTGCTGCCCATACTGTCCCCATTACCAGTAACAGTCAAACTGAGAATTTTAGAGATTGAATGCATATTTTTTCACTTTACATTTGACACTAAAAACACAGGAATTGTAATAGAATGATCTTGACTAGTGGATGAAAAACTGTATCACTAATTTACAAAAGTAATAATCCTGTGTAAAACCAGTCAGACTCAGGGGATATAGCAAATGTTACAGAAGTATAGAGTTATCAGAAGAAAAACTATATTTGCAATACAGCAGTATTATTTAAACATCCATTTTTTTACCCATGAAAAATATTATTCTTCACTGAAACCACTCAAAATTATTCATGTTGTCTCTTACCTTATACCCCATCTTCGTTCTTGTTTCCTTAGTGTAATGTACATGCAAATGCAAATGTGTGTGCTTTTGTGTGTGTGTATGTGTGTGTGTGTGTGTGTGTGTGTGTGTGTCTGCCTCTCTTGTATGTGAGGTGTGTGTGTGTGTGTGTGTGTGTGTGTGTGTGTGTGTGTGTGTGTGTGCATGTATGTATGTGTGTGCGTGTGTGCGTGTGTGTGTGTGTGCGTGTGTGTGTGTGTGTGTGTGTGTGTGTGTGTGTGTATAAGTGAGGAAGTCTGTGTGCATAGGTCTTTATATGGAAAGACCTAGCAAAAAATCTTCTAACTTCAGTAAAAATGCATCAAAAAGCATTGCAAATACTTACAGACAAATACGAGGAATGTAGCACATACATTCATTATTGTAAAATCCTGTTTGATTATGCTGGATATGGTTGAAGTTTTATGTCTGTCAGAAGCTGAAATGTACTTCTATAACCAGGCAGAGTTACAGCCAAATGGAAAAGAACATCAAGAGACGTGAAGAGAATAAAAGAGATAAGCAATGACATGCAGTGTTATCATACAAAGCAGGAAATAGTCTATAGCTGTAAAAATGAGGAATCATTGTATTTCATGTGAGCAATTATGTAACAAAAGTGTAGCAAGACTGCGATGAATGTTTACAAATCCCCTGAGTAATTTGCTGCAGTTTCAGAAGTGAGGAACGAAAAATGTTACTGCTTCTGATAATAAAACATGCCATAGTAGCTTAATCCTCATATTAAGGAATTAAGGAAGATCTGTACTACTAAAAAGAACATTTGACAGAAAGAAAATTATGTTTAAGTCTCATTGGTCAACACTACTAACACTGTTTAGAGTGTTAAATGAAAGGAAAAAGTACCAAGAGCAAATCTAAAACAAAGTAAACTAGTAGGGATATAATGTGATGCTGATAAAATAAAGCATACAGACTGCACATGACAACACAAACTTGCTTTCTGTGCACATTCTGTTGTAAGGTCTCTGCTATTTGCATCAGTGTCCATTTAACTGCATATTGTTATATCTGCAACTGGGTCAAGATTGTGAAACTAAACAAAATGTTACTTGTAGACGTGCTAAAATATTTTTAAGACAGTTGCCAATTCATGCTGCTACTTTCTTTGGAGAGTTTTATTTTGCTCATCAAACTCAGACAGGCACAGGCATATTTTTCTTCACTATGAAGAAAATGACCTATATGATAATTTAGCTCTTTGTCTTTTCCAGTAGATAAATAAATAAGAAACCATTTAACCCAGTCATTATCAGCCATTCAATAAAACTTATTTTCCTATCTTAATGTCATTACAAACCTGTAAATGCTATGTCAGCAAAGTGAATGTTCTTTCCTCTAGACTTCTAAATGATGGCATAACAAGTGGATGGCCACTAGCCTTTGAATGTGTACTCTAATCAATTAGGCAGATTTAGCTATGACATCTAGCAGATTTAATAGTCTTCTGTAATAGCTGGTGCTCCACTTTGGAGCCTATTCATAATCACATTTTCTTCTGTTTATTTCCATAGGTATTCATTAGTATACATAACCAGGGTGATCGTGAATGAGGGTATATGCATGTATTCATTACAAGATTGATGCAGGAGAAATATTTTATTTGATGTTTAATTCAATAATAGCCTGGTCTGCTTTTTCTTACAGCTGTGTACATGAAGAATTGTTTAATCATGTCACCGATGCTATAAATATCAGTAGGCTGTGAGTTCTGTCCTCACAGTGGTAACTTGGATTCTTCTTCCATACTGACACTGTAGAAAACTAGATGCGGCAGGTGTTCAGAGTTGAAATACTGATATGCTATCATTCAGATACAATATTGAGCTGTGGTCCCCTCTGTCTGAGTTGCAGGTAGAGCAAGTGGATGTAAAATATCATACAGCACTAGCTATGATCCCTTCTCCTAGAGATGGTGGTAGATCAATTTGAGGTGAAAGATCCCACAGTAGTTATTGCAATAATTAGAATAATATGGTTGGTAACCTGGCCAGCATAAATATAACTTTGGAGCTCTATTGAAAATAGATCATGCCTAGAGGGACTGACAGGTCAACAAAAGTGAGCAAATAAATAAATTAATAATTTTGATGTGGTACTATAACATGCAATCTATTTTTTAACTTCTAGTATGGTGAGAACTGATGCAAAGGTCGTACCAGACAAGATCAGCAAGATTTTTCAGACAACTAGAAATAAATAATGTCTCCAGTATGTCTTACATCTTACCCAGAAATTCTCACAGTAGCAATGCTTGATATGTCTATGGCATGGAAGTGGGGCTGCTCAAAAGGTGCTCAAACGCAGCTCTAGGTTATTATATTCCTCATTATGTCATAGAGACTCATACCAGCAGACCTAAAAATCAACATGATGGGGATATGTTGCAAATTGTGACTACACCTAACTGCCGTGTACACAAAATCATGAACAGGGGAGGAGATGAGACATTCTTGGTACAGTGCTCTGTCCACATTGAATGTATTAGCCTTACCACTAGGAGAGGGGATACAGCTCTTTTTCTGCAGGTATAATGGACCACATAGCACAGAATGGCAGTCACTGGAACCTGAACCACTGTAGCATCTTTCACAACACATTCTGAAATATGTAGTCATAAGCCTTCTACTGGTCCATAAAAGACAACAATATAAAACTCAGTTATCTCTCTGGTAACTGTGGTAGCCATGTTGGCTCAGTGAAGGTAACTTCAATGAGTCCAGATACCACAAAACCATATTGATGAAAGCCTGCTTTAGAACTCTAGACACAACACTTTTTTTTTGTAAAGGATAAATTCTCCTTGCCACCTGTCAGTGTGGAGACACTGCTACCACACCACCACAACCCATATATAGTAACTCAACAATCACACAACAGTGCAGAAACAGGCAAAGTCAATGGGCTGGAATCATGAACGGCTACACTTAGTGCACATGGTAGAAGTACTAGGTATTAATGAATGACTACATTTAGTGCACATGGTAAAAGCCCTAATCATTAATGAATGCCTACACTTAGGGCGCATGGTAGAAGCCCTAGTAATACATGAATGCCTACACTTAGTGTGCATGGTAGAAGCCCTAGTCATTCGTGAATGCCTACACTTAGTGCACATGGTAAAAGCCCTAGTCATATATGAATGTCTACACTTAGTGTGCATGGTAGAAACGCTAGTAATACATGAATGCCTACACTTAGTGCTGATGATAGAAGCCCTAGTCATTCATGAATACCTACACTTAGTGCACATGGTAAAAACTCTAGTCATTCATGAATGCTAACACTTAGTGCACATGGTAGAAGCCCTAATCATTCATGAATGCCTACACATAGTGCACATGGTAAAAACCCTAGTAATACATGAATGCCTATACTTAGTGCACATGGTAGAAGCCCAAGTCATTCATGAATGTCTACAATTAGTGCACATGTTAGAAGCACTAGTCTTTAATGAATGCCTACACTTAGTGCGCATGGTAGAAGCTCTAGTCATTCATGAATGCCTACACTTAGTGCAATTGGTAGAAGCCTTAGTCATTCATGAATGCCTATACGTAGTGCACATGGTAGAAGCCCTAGTCATACATAAATACCTACTCTTGGTGCACATGGAAGAAACCCTAGTAATACATGAATGCCTACACTTAATGTGCATTGTTGAAGCCTTAATCATAAAGGAATGCCTACACTTAGTGCGCATGGTAGATGCCCTAGTCATACATGAATGCCTACACTTAGTGCACATGGTAGAAACCCTAGTTATTCATGAATGCCTACACTTAATGCACATGGTAGAAGCCCTAGTAATTCATGATTGCCTACACTTAGTGCACATGGTAGAAGCCCTAGTAATACATGAATACCTACACTTAGTGCACATGGTAGAAGCCCTAGTAATACATGAATGCCTACACTTAGTGCACATGGTAGAAGCTCTAGTCATTCATGAATGCCTACACTTAGTGCACATGGTAGAAGCCCTAGTAATACATGAATGTCTACACTTAGTGCACATGGTAGAAGCCCTAGTAATACATGAATGCCTACACTTAGTGCACATGGTAGAAGCTCTAGTCATTCATGAATGCCTACACTTAGTGCACATGGTAGAAGCCCTAGTAATACATGAATGCCTACACTTAGTGCACATGGTAGAAGCCCTAGTAATACATGAATGTCTACACTTAGTGCACATGGTAGAAGCCCTAGTAATACATGAATGCCTACACTTAGTGCACATGGTAGAAGCTCTAGTCATTCATGAATGCCTACACTTAGTGCACATGGTAGAAGCCCTAGTAATACATGAATGTCTACACTTAGTGCACATGGTAGAAGCCCTAGTAATACATGAATGCCTACACTTAGTGCACATGGTAGAAGCTCTAGTCATTCATGAATGCCTACACTTAGTGCACATGGTAGAAGCCCTAGTAATACATGAATGTCTACACTTAGTGCACATGGTAGAAGCCCTAGTAATACATGAATGCCTACACTTAGTGCACATGGTGGAAGCTCTAGTCATTCATGAATGCCTACACTTAGTGCACATGGTAGAAGCCCTAGTAATACATGAATGCCTACACTTAGTGCACATGGTAGAAGCCCTAGTAATACATGAATGTCTACACTTAGTGCACATGGTAGAAGCCCTAGTAATACATGAATGCCTACACTTAGTGCACATGGTAGAAGCTCTAGTCATTCATGAATGCCTACACTTAGTGCACATGGTAGAAGCCCTAGTAATACATGAATGTCTACACTTAGTGCACATGGTAGAAGCCCTAGTAATACATGAATGCCTACACTTAGTGCACATGGTAGAAGCTCTAGTCATTCATGAATGCCTACACTTAGTGCACATGGTAGAAGCCCTAGTAATACATGAATGTCTACACTTAGTGCACATGGTAGAAGCCCTAGTAATACATGAATGCCTACACTTAGTGCACATGGTAGAAGCTCTAGTCATTCATGAATGCCTACACTTAGTGCACATGGTAGAAGCCCTAGTAATACATGAATGTCTACACTTAGTGCACATGGTAGAAGCCCTAGTAATACGTGAATGTCTACGCTTAGTGCACAAGGTAGAAGATTTTATTTATTTATTTTTTTTATTTTACATTTGTTGACCGCGATAGTCCGACTGGATGCATGTCCATTTTCAGCAGAGGCCTGGGGAGAAAAGCTCCAAGGGTAATCAGATACAGCATTACATAATACCAGCATTACATATTACAAACAGACTATTTACAGAGATTATATCAGTAAGCAAGTTAAACAAGTTCCACAGGTTAGAGTTAATCCTGAGCGCAAGTCAGGATTAAATTAAATTACACAGTAAACTGATTAACAGATTTTTACACATTCTAGAGAGAGAGTTAGCCAGGCTTGATACATTGACATAGCCAGTTAAGTGACAAATGTTGTTTGAGTCTAGTTTTAAATTGACCTAAGGTAGAAAGTAAGGTAATATCTGCTGGAAGAGAGTTCAAGAATCTACTTACAGAGTTTGCAAAGAGAGAGTCACCGGCTGTGTTATTAATTTTGCTAGTCTGAATTAGTAGTTTGTTAGAGGATCGAAGGGGTCTAGGATTGTTATAGGGGCTGATAATATTTTTAAGTGCAGGAGTATTGTCTGGATTATAGAGGATTTTATAGGCCATAATCAGTTATTTATACTGGATTAGGCTAGGTAGTTCAAGCCACCCAAGCTGATTTAGATTGATGGAATGATGTGTCCTAAAAGGCAGCCCAGTGGCAAACCTGTCAATGTGGTTGTAGCAAATTGAGAGTTTGTTAAGGACAGTCTTGTTTAAATTTGAGAGTAGAAGGGATGCATACAGAACGGTTGAAAGAAGGTGAGAGCGAGCTATGGCAATTTTAGCTGGAGGGGTTAAGAAGGCTTTTATTCTGTAAAGTGACCCTAGTTTTTTATTGATGGTTTTGATAGTTTGGTTAACATGTTGGTTGAATTTTAGATTATTCTCTATGATGACACCAACTAGCTTTGTAGAGGAGTCAGGGGAGATTATTGTGTTATCATTTGCATTTATGGTAAAGGTGAAAGTGGTAGACCTATGTGTTGGTGAAAATAACAACATTTTAGTTTTTTTGGGATTTAGGATCAGACAATGTTCAGAAAGCCAGTTTTCTATTGTATTAAAGGTGGTCTGGGTAGCTGACCATAACTCTATTCGAGATGTGGCTGTGCAAATCAGAGTAGAGTCATCAGCATATTGGATACAGCTGACTTTTGGGATGACAGTATAAAGGTCGTTAATGAAGATGGAGAGCAGCAAGGGCCCTAGTATAGAGCCTTGTGGTACTCCAAGGGTGTTAGGTAGAAGGTTAGAGAGTTTGTTCTGCCAGAGGATAGCCTGCTGTCGACCATTCAGGTAGGATTGAAACCATTGGAGGGCTCCAGTATCTAGACAGAATGTTTGCAAGGTGTGGATTAAAAGTTGGTGATCAACCATATCGAATGCCTTGGAAAGATCCAAGAAGAGGGCTGAGGATATATAATTATTGTTGCGATTATGGTTTATGGTGTTGGTAAAGGCTAGGGGGGGCTGATGTAGTGCTGTGATGACAACGGAAGCCATGCTGAGTGTCTGCCATAAGGTGATTCTGGATTAGGTGGTGCATGAGTTGTCTATGAATACATTTTTCCATAATCTTTCCAAGTGGAGAGAGAGTATAGCTATTGGCCTATAATTGGAAAATTCAGTAGAGCTGCCTCATTTGTGAAGTGGGATTACATAGGATATTTTCCAGATGGTGGGAATTTTAGCTTCTACTATGGTTTGATTGATTAGTATTGAGACGGGGTAAGCAATAGCATCAGCTGATTTTTGTAGGTACTCATTCATGTATGCCTACACTTAGTGCACATGGTAGAAGCCCTAGTCATACATGAATGCCTGCACTTAATGCACATAGTAGAAGCCCTAGTCATACATAAATGTCTACACTTATGTCTCCAAGTTGGCTCACTGAAGGTAACTTCAGTGAGTCCAGATACCACAAAACCATATTGATGAAAACTGGCTTTACAACTCTAGATACAGCACTTTTTTTTTTGCAAATGATAAATTCTCCTTGCCCCCTGTCAGTGTGATGACACTGCTACCACACCACCACAACCCAAATATACTAACTCAACAATCACACACTAGTGCAGAAACAGGCAAAGTCAATGGGCTGGAATCATGAACGGCTACACTTAGTGCACATGGTAGAACTACTAGCCATTAATGAATGACTACACTTAGTGCACATGGTAAAAGCCATAATTATTCATCAATGCCTACACTTAGTGTGCATGGTAGAAGCCCTAGTAATACATGAATACCTACACTTAGTGCACATGGTAGAAGCCCTAGTAATACATGAATGCCTACACTTAGTGCACCCTAGTCATTCATGAATGCCTACACTTAATGCACATGGCAGAAGCTCTAGTCATACATGAATGTCTACACTTAGTGTGCATGGTAGAAGCCCTAGTAATACATGAATACCTACACTTAGTGCACATGGTAGAAGCCCTAGTAATACATGAATACCTACACTTAGTGCACATGGTAGAAGCCCTAGTCATACTTGAATGTCTACACTTATTGTGCATGGTAGAAGCCCTAATAATAAATGAATGCCTACATTTAGTGCACATGGTAGAAGCCCTAGTCTTTCATGAATACCTACACTTAGTGTGCATGGTAGAAGCCCTAATCATTCATGAATGCCTACACTTAGTGCGCATGGTAGAAGCCCTAGTAATACATGAATACCTACACTTAGTGCACATGGTAGAAGCCCTAGTAATTCATGAATGCCTACACTTAGTGCACATGGTAGAAGCCCTAGTCATACATGAATGTCTACACTTAGTGTGCATGGTAGAAGCCCTAGTAATAAATGAATGCCTACACTTAGCGCACATGGTAGAAGCCTTATTCATTCATGAATGCCTACATGTAGTGCACATGGTAGAAGCCCTAGTCATACATGAATGCCTACACTTAGCGCACATGGTAGAAGCCTTATTCATTCATGAATGCCTACATGTAGTGCACATGGTAGAAGCCTTATTCATTCATGAATGCCTACATGTAGTGCACATGGTAGAAGCCCTAGTCATACATGAATGCCTACACTTAGCGCACATGGTAGAAGCCTTATTCATTCATGAATGCCTACATGTAGTGCACATGGTAGAAGCCTTATTCATTCATGAATGCCTACATGTAGTGCACATGCTAGAAGCCCTAGTAATACATGAATGCCTACACTTAGTGCACATGGTAGAAGCCCTAGTCATACACGAATGCTTACACTTAGTGCACATGGTAGAAGCCCTAGTAATACATGAATGTCTACACTTGGTGTGCATGGTAGAAGCCCTAGTCATACAGGAATACCTACACTTACTGCACATGGTAGAAGCCCTAGTCATACATGACTGCCTAAACTTAGTGCACATGGTAGAAGCCCTAGTCATACATGAATGTCTACACTTAGTGTGCATGGTAGACGCCCTAGTAATACATGAATACCTACACTTTGTGTGCATGGTAGAAGCCCTTGTAATACATGAATGCCTACACTTAGTGCGCATGCTAGAAGCCCTAGTAATACATGAATGCCTACACTTAGTGCACATGGTAGAAGCCCTAGTCATACACGAATGCTTACACTTAGTGCACATGGTAGAAGCCCTAGTAATACGTGAATGTCTACACTTGGTGTGCATGGTAGAAGCCCTAGTCATACAGGAATACCTACACTTACTGCACATGGTAGAAGCCCTAGTCATACATGACTGCCTAAACTTAGTGCACATGGTAGAAGCCCTAGTCATACATGAATGTCTACACTTAGTGTGCATGGTAGAAGCCCTAGTAATACATGAATACCTACACTTTGTGTGCATGGTAGAAGCCCTTGTAATACATGAATGCCTACACTTAGTGCACATGCTAGAAGCCCTAGTAATACATGAATGCCTACACTTAGTGCACATGGTAGAAGCCCTTGTCATACATGAATGTCTACACTTAGTGCGCATGGTAGAAGCCCTACTAATACATGAATGCCTACACTTAGTGGGCATGGTAGAAGCACTAGTTATACATGAATGCCTACACTTAGTGCATATGGTAGAAGCCCTTGTCATACATGAATGTCTACACTTAGTGCGCATGGTAGAAGCCCTACTAATACATGAATGCCTACACTTAGTGGGCATGGTAGAAGCACTAGTTATACATGAATGCCTACACTTAGTGCATATGGTAGAAGCCCTAGTCATACATGAATGCCTACACTTAGTGCACATGGTAGAAGCCCTAGTCATACATGAATGTCTACACTTAGTGCGCATGGTAGAAGCACTAGTCATACATGAATGCCTACACTTAGTGCACAGGTTAGAAGCCATGTACCTTTACTCAGTCTTCTACATACTATTGAGGGGTGATCTATGCCTAACCTACAAAACATGCTGTTATCCAGCCCTAATGGATCTGTTCCTCATTCACAAAACAAACAGCACTAGATTTACCCAACCTAAGGATCTAAACCTCATCCTTGATAAAAAAAAACAAAATATGTTGGAGGAACAGGTATGTGTCCCAAAGATTACACCTTCCCTGGAACAGACTTCCCATTCATGTGAAACTGAGATCTTCCCTAAGCCTATTCAAATGCACTGTGTACCAATAAATGGGAAATCACAAATGCACCCCTGGCTTGTCACCTGTGGCCCTTATGGACAGGGGCAGTTTGTAGATGCAATAAGTGACAGGCATATTCCAAAGATGTTCTAGCACATGGGCATTAATATTTGGGAAATGTGGAGCAGTAATGGCTAGGCTGTAAAAAGGCTATAGAGCCATTAGCCTTTTAGCCTCCTATGGTCATGGTGGAGCTATTCTGGAGCTTGTACACTTCCTTTTGCCCAAACTGTTAATAACCTTTGGACTACAGCCTTGATTACACTTAGCTTGGGGTTGCTGCACCCATCATTAAGCTGTATGTGCAACAGGCTTTAAATAAAGGTGCTGCTGCTGCAGCCAGACCTTAGCTGGAGGAACAGGTGGGTTTTCAGACCCCAATTGGCATATAATGAATTGTATGATATAGAAATTGTAGAGCAATACAGGGTGGACAGTGAAACTTTATAGGAAATATGCAACCTATGTCGCCCTTACCTAAGACCGCAAGGAAATCATGGAGAACCCATCCCAGTGAAAGAAAGTGTTTGCTTTCATATGCAGATACTTATTTGTCAATAAGATGAAACAACAAGGCCCAGGACCACCGTTGCCAGACTTTTTAGAGTCCCACAGGGGGAATATTATGGGTGTCACAACCTTCACCTTCTATAATCTCAAATCACTTTCTAAATGCAACACAGCAACATGCAAGAGATCATATTTCATTCCCATGCACCACAGAGGAGAAATCAACAACCACTGAAAAGTTTTATGCCATAACACACTTCTCTGAGGTTTTGGGGGCCATAAACTGCATACTCATAGAAACAGAAGCTTCACACAGTGAACAATGAAGGAGGTACATCAACAGAAAATGATACATCTCAATTAATTGTCTGTCTGTAATGCCCAAGGGATCATCTACAATGTGTGTGCATGCAACCCTAGTAGTTTACATGACTCACACACATAGCACATCTCTGGCCTGTACATACAGTTTACTAGGGGTGACTTTTCACAAGGACATCTGCTGGGGATGGAGGTTATGCAATAGATCCTAAGCTCATGACACCCATAAGAAACCCACACAACCCACTGAGCAGAGATACAACAATGTTCATACTTGAACTAGGAATATAACAGAACATTTATTTTGTTTGCTTAAATCAAAGTTCCATTGCCTAGATACATCAGGAGGTGTTGTGCAGTGCGACCCAGTCACCATTGCCAAAATACTCACAGTCTGTGCCATGTTGCACAATGTAATTATCTGGAAACAACTTCACCATGAAAAACAAGGCCCTGGACCACAGTCCCCAGGACTACAGGCAGGGACAGCAGCTACAGCAGATACACAGGAACAGTCTGAGGAAAAACCACCAGCTGCAGATGGTGCTGGTACACATAAGTGTGCACAATATGTCATGGCTCTGGCTAAGAGGCAAAGGATAGCACAGACAATTACCACCTAACTGAAAACATATATTCTAAGTGAATTCAAATATAAAACCTGATGCCTGCCAAAGTCTTCAGTCTTTACTTAACCATGTAATTGCTCTGCTCTGCCAGTATCAAAGTCAACCCCCAAGCACACATATTGCAGCTGCAGTATTATCCAAGGTAAGTGCTGAACATGTTATAAAACTTCTCAGTGATTGATTTCATATGCAAATACTTATTTGTCAGCAAGATGAAACATGTCTCAACTCTACAATAATGTCAACAATAAGTCATGAGTGAGTTATGCAATGAACAAATACGATTGTGCCTAGTAATGTGCATCGCATGTGACATTTGACTAATGTAGACAACCTAACAGTGAGCAGATCAATATTAGCTATCATTTGCACAAGTTTAAGTGCAAGCAACAATTCATAACTAATAATACTGAAATAGTATGAATAATACAACCAGTACAATTACATTCAACAAATATATAATAAATACAAATGAAAGTAAAAAGAAATATTAATGAAACAATTTTTGTAATGCATTTGATGAAAACAAGTATCTGACTAAGCAAGCATTAGCTATACACTCTGCACATCAGACATGGGAAACCCATATTCACCAATGAAATGTGCAAAGGGCAGGGCACAGTCATCATTAGTTGCACAAGGTGGCGGGGGGTGTGACATGACACCAAAGAAGTGTGTGTGTGGGGGGGTAAAAAACAGACTTTTCCGCAAGTATACAATTTTCATGGCCAACAACTGATTGCTATCATTCAACAGTAATTGTTTAGATAAAGTGTGTGTGAGTAAGTCGGTAGGGAGAAGATGATCTTTAGTGTGTCTGAGTCTGCATGAATGCAATCAAATGACCTCTGCTAGCACTACATCCTTGCATTTCATGCAGGTGTGAGCCATGCATGGTAGAGTAGAAAGTTCACTATCATCATCCTTGGCCACAACTATCTCTATCAGCAGTTGCACTGCTAGCTTCATGGCCCTGGCTTGAATTGGAATGCTACCTAAATGTTAACAAGACCTGCTGGATGAGCTGTCATCACAATGATACCCAGGACCATGACAATGTGGTCTGCCACATCTGACCATGGACATCTTAACCACTGACATAGCAGTTGAAGTAGTGCCATTACTGGAGTGGGATCTTTCATGGCCACCTCAACTAACACCTAATGATGTAGCACGTTGCCAGCCAAATGGACACTCACCCTCCCCAGCAGATTTTCATTATAGATATGGCCTGATCCAGTGTGTCATTCATCCTGTGTGAGAAGTCACCCACGATTCAGTCTGTCTCGCATATCAGCATGCATGACATTTAGTATTTGCACTATCTTTTCCAAGGCCATGATATGATGTGTCTGTGCCTCCATGATGACCTCACACATATCTTGTGTTCATAGGTTCATAGGTTCATAGGTTGGTACTAGGCTATCAGCCCTAGGGCCTATACAAGCCTAGCCATAACAATTCCCTGGCTATTTCTTCCCACATTATTTACTTTCCTGGACCCCTGTCTAGCAGGGCGACTGACGTGATCCCTGGGGTGAATTTCCTTTCTCCTATCCAATCGTCAAGGTTCCTCTTGAAGAGGTCCAAAGAGGCACTCTGCTTGACATATATGGGCAATCTATTCCAGAGTCTGGGGAGTCTCTGGGTCAGGAACCTATCCCTCCAGCATGTTTTGTTTATTGTGATGACAAGGTTTAGATCCCTGGAGCGTGTAGCTCTGAGGGATTGGGATTTCTTTAAGTGTAGCATGTCCAACAGCTCTGGGTTTGACATAGTCTTGTATGTTAAGCAGAGATCGTCTCTGAGTAGACGATATGCGACAGAGTATAGCTGGAGTTTTTTAAGGCGGTCAGCGTAGGGCATCTGCTTTAGGCCTGTGATTCTTTTAGTGAGGTATTTCTGAGGCCTTTCCAGTTGTTGCAGATGTCTTGAGAGGTACATACCAAATGGGGCGTTGTATTCTATAATGGGTCTGTGGCACCTACTGACACACCATCACCAGGAGGAGTGTAGACAGCAGGCCTTCTCCTAGTACCTCTACCAACAGCACTACTGCACAAAACTAAAGTAAAATTTAAGGCTGTCCAGGAGTATACACTAAGACAATACTAAAATGTAACTCCACACCCAACAAAACTAGGTAAATGAAAAACATTGTTAAAAGTCTGTAAGGGTGACAACACCTGTGTAATTCTGTACCACCTTGCAGTAATCACAAAAATATTCTACTTAATTATAAATGAAATGGATATCCATCTTTGTTGATGGAAAACAGATACATATCTCAGATTTAACACATTTGTTAGACTACAAATGTAACCCCCATGATTTGCTAATAATGACACAACACATTTCTGGAATAAATATTCAGATTCTAACAGAAATCTTTCTATAATCACACATTACATTTACATTAAATAGACGTTTTAGTTAAAACAACAAATTTTAATATATATATATATATATATATATATATCTATATATATATATATATATATATATATATATATATATATATATATATATATCTATGGCAATAGCAACAATAATGGGCAAGCAATGCAGTCAGCAAAGGTAATGTGAACTTTAATGCATCTGTAATGTCATAACAAATTGCTTTGTAAGAAATAGCAACATACCTCTACAGATAAGTCCTGAAAGTAGACAAAATCAATGCAAGTCAAATAGCACTATTGCAAAGTGTGTGGATTCAGTCTCCACTACTATGATACAAGTAACTTACCTACATAATTAGCTTATATAGTGCAGACACAGCCCTGTGAGCACTGTGAATATGCAAAGCAGGTATGAAATCATTAGCGTTCATGAATACCATTATTGGCACTAAGTGCTGGGAAAGTAAACATAGGGGAAGGACCTACACATTTCTGTGCACATGCCCTAGCAGTGCAAGTACGAGCATTGTGAAGTGTTATGTGCTAAGGACTTGCAAGTTTGAATGATTAGTGTAACTGCAGGTATAACTAAGTTTTTCACAATCCTGCTACTTTGATGTACATTTATTGAGGGAATCTCAGGGACAATAGACTTAAATAGTTAAGGCATTACATTGACTAACTTATGAGAGAAACCAGTTATAGAATTTGTATCATTTAATGATTATGATCCAGCTATGCCTGTGAGTGTTCCTCTGAGTGATAAGCTGTTGCCTGTAATTCATAACACTTAAATAATAAAAACACAGGACATAAATGCAAATAACATTGCATTTATATTTGACTAATATTAAAAGGAGAATAATTTATTTATTTTATTTTTATTTTATTTTATTTTGTTTTACATTTGTTAACCAGGGGTGTCTGACTGAGCCAATAAGACCCTTTTTCAGCAGAGGCCCGGGGAGAAAAGCTCCACAAAGAAAAATTACAGATACATTTAGTTATTTAGACATGATCAGTATGCACACAAATTACAAGAGACATGTTAACCAAAGAAAGGTCAACCAAAAACTGTATTATTGCAAAAACGTTGACTGGAATTATTAGCTTAACTGTTGCATACACGCCATTCATCCATACAGCTACTTGGGCTTTGCAATGGCAACTGTTGGAAAAGGGTTATGTAGGACCTTTAATGTAAATTGATACAATGTAAACTGTTAAATAAATGTAACTTACTTCATCTTCTTCATAAATGTATATGCCTTTGGCAAATAGTAAAAAATTAGTTTGAAATGGGTCATGTTCGTACCAAATCTAGAAGTGGTGGTGTTTGTGTGCCATTAGTAATGTATATGCAAATTTGCTGCTGAAGATATTGCTCTCCCCATCAGCATCCTAATTAACAGATCTTTAAAAGAGTCATATGTACCCATATTTTGGCGATCTGCCTTCATTCTACCTCTTCACAAAGGAGGCAAAAACACCAATATCTCCAACTTCCGCCCAATTGCCCTACTCTCGTCAATATCAAAAATTCTATAAAAATGTGTCCACCACCAACTTATGCCTTTCTTAACTCAGAACCACATCATAACACCCACCCAGCATGGTGCCTGCCCTGGACACAGCACCATTACTGGCTTACTATCCTTCTTAGAAACATGAACTCGAGCCCGGGATTCTGGATTACTAGTATCCAAAGTACTGCTAGATCTTTCTAAAGCTTTTGATACCATCTCCCACAAGCACCTTCTCTTTCATCTCACCAACCTCCATCTCTCCCCTGACACCCTATCCTGCTTCTCCAGCTACCTATCAGACAGATCTCAAGCTGTCAGATGGAAGAACTCTACCTCCTCCTTCTTGCCAACACCCACCGGTGTTCCCCAGGGGTCCATCCTCGGACCTATGCTTTTCAACATCTTCATAAATAACCTTCACACTTTCATCCCTGACACAACAGTTGTCCAATATGCTGATGACTCTACCTTAGTCTGTGCTGCCTCTAACCTTCCTGAACTACTGACTAAAACCCAAATAGCTTTTTCCACTGCTGAGAACTGGACGCACCACAACCATCTCTCTCTCAACTCTAATAAATCTAAAATAATTCTTTTCCCTCCCTCCAGGGCTTTCTCTTTCGACAGAAATGCTTTCAAAGTCATAAGCCAAAGCAACACTGCTATAGAAGTGGTCCCTTCTGCAAAACTCCTTGGCATTACCATAGATGAACACCTTAAATTTGATATCCACATACAACAAAACATAAAGAAAACCCACCAAAAGCTAGGTATGCTCTATAGGAATAACCGCTTTCTCTCCAATTCCTCCAGGCATGCTATAGCAACTACCTACCTCCTGCCTTCTTTACTATATGGAGCCCCTCTTCTAACTAACCTGTCTTCTTCCAACACCACTAAACTCAAAATTTGCTATAATAAGATCTCTAAATTTGCAACTAAATCCAAAACCTCTGCTCACCACTGCCTTACCCTACAATCTCTGAACTGGCTGGTTAACCACCTAGACTATTTCCAACTAACTACCGCTCACAAATTAATATTCTATCCAGATACATGCCCAGCCTTTACAAACATCCTTCCCCCATACATCCCAATCAGATCTCTGAGATGTGAACACCAAAATGTAATCTCTATCCACAAACCCAAACGTCATGCAGGCCAACTCCTTCTCTCTTTCTCTCTAGGCAAAAAATGGAACTTTCTCCCTCCTTCACTTAGGACTATACCTAACTTAGAAACCTTCAAGACCCAACTTTTCTCATACCTATCTACTAAACATAAATGTTCCTGCTTTCATCCTACATAAATTCAAAGAAATTTCCCCTTTGAGCTCTCCATACTCCTTGCTCCATGCTACACTACAACTTTATTTTCTATTCTCCTAAAACAAACCTAAGCTAGCATCCTCTGATTAAGCAAGTTCTCTCTCTTGACTCCAAGTAGGTAAATATTGTAAATATCAAGTAACCTCGGATGCTTATTTTTCAGACAGTTGAAACTTATTGCTCTGAATGTAAATACCTGTAAACTGCATTCTCTATTGTCTTTAATTGCATTTACAATGTACAATTTATGCATTTGCTGTTCCTAATTGTATGAATTTATATATGTATTTTAGCTTTGCATTATGTAACCTTTTTGTATTCGTGTTGCTTATGGAGCTTTTCTCACCAGGCCTCCACTGAAAATGGGCACATTCTGGCCCAGTGGACTTCCCTGGTAATCAAACTGAAAATACATAAATAAAAATAAATATATTTTCACGTAATAAGGTAGAGTTGAGAGAATGCCATAAACAGAGACTCAAAATGTTTTATTTTTCTTTTTTCCTTTGGCATCATTCGCTGCACACTGCTTGGCATAGCACAATACAGACTAGCTGCATCCACTAGCAGGGAACAATAGTTTACTTCCTTAGGTAAAAAATAAAAATTCTAATATGGTCTTCTGTCTGTAGCACAAATGAGCCTGATGCTGGTGCACTGTCATCACTCTGTATAGCATGAGTGAAGAAAATGCCCCTGTCAACTACTTATCTTTATGGCACAAAGTGTAAGTCACCTAGGTTAGAGATAGAGTTTAGACATAGAGTTTTAGAATAACTACTGACACACATTTTTGTCTATGAATGTGTTTTTGGAAACTTAACTTTTATTAGTGTTAATGACAACATGTGATATGCATCAGTAAAATGTGGCACTTAAACAGTTGGGAAGACTGGTTAGAATATAGATAATTATGGTGCAATTATATCTGCATGGATTCCAACTCGCTGGCTTGAATATCTCTATTTTAATTAACAGTATTTTAAGGATAAATGCTTCTAGGTTATGAATAAATTAATAAAAGTGTTATCTGTGTACAAATTTATGCTAACTGAAGGGGGTGAAATTTAATGTGGTTTACAATATTATAGGTTAATCGAGGTTTTTATAAATTCAATGTGATGCTCTTTTTATGTTTAAATAATTTTAAACATATTTGTTTTAAATTTTTTAACTTTTATTTTATTTTTATTTATTTTACATTTGTTAACCAGGATGGTCCGACTGGATTAATATCCATTTTCAGTGGAGGCCCGGGGAGAAAAGCTCCAAGGTACATGCACACAATACAATTATCAGAACAGTTGGTGTATGGCATATACACTCAAGTTACATTTACTCATAGGTTACAAAACAAAACAATACAACACCACACAACATCAGAGGGTTACATATCAATGCAAGACTGTATAAACAGGTAGGAACAGCATATTACCTTCAGGATTAAGAATATGATGAGTAGTTTTAGTTATGGTTTTGGCCATTGTGATATAGAGAGGGGTGGCTGAAGAGAGGACACTTATAGAGGAGAGGCATGTGAGATGGACAGGGTGCTAGTCAGGGTTGGTGCAGGGACATATCCAGTGTGATTTAAAGTAATATTTCATCTTGGTTTTGAATAGGGTTAGTGAAGGTTCTAGGGTCAGGTCTGGTGGTAGTGAGTTCCATATCTTTCTAACAGAGTTAGCAAAAAGAGAGTCACTGGCAGCATGGCTGGATTTTACTGTTTGAACTAGGAGTTTGGTGGAGGAGCGGAGTGGTCAATTGCTGCTGTAGGGGAAGATCATGTTTTTTAGGGCAGGGGTATTTTCTGGTCGGTGGAGGATTTTATGGGCAACTATGAGCTGGTTGAATTGTAGAAGGTGAGGTAGTTCAAGCCAGCTTAGGAGATTTAGGTTGTGGCAGTGGTGGGTTCGGTAGGGTGTGCCAGTAGCAAATCTGGCGATATGGTTGTAACAAGATGATAATTTATTGAGATCAGTTTTGCTCAGGTAAGAGAAAAGAGGAGAGGCATAGAGAAGGGTAGATAGTAGATGGGAGCGGGCAATTGCAATTCTTGCGGGTGGGGGTGAGGAATGATTTGATCCTATAGAGAGAGCCAAGTTTTTTATTGATGGCTTTTATAGTTTGATTGATGTGCATGCCATACCTTAGATTGTTATCAATTGTGACATCCAAGAGTTTAGTTTGAGTATCTGGGGAGATAATGGTCCCATTACTAGCTGTTATACTGAAGGTTGTTGGGGTGGACCTAAGCATAGGGGCAAAGAGGAGTAACTTAGTTTTTTTGGAATTTAGGATTAGATGTTGATTTAGTAACCATTTCTCAACCAAGTTAAAGGTGTCTTGGGTTATTGTGGTAAGATTTGTTGGGTTGGTGGCAGAACAAATCAAGGTGGAGTCATCTGCATATTGAATGCAGGCAGCCTCCAGTATGATTGTGCTAATTTCATTTATAAAGATGGAGAAGAGAACGGGACCTAATATTGATCCCTGGGGGACTCCTAGTCTGATGGGGAGGCATGAGGATAGCTTACCCTGCCACAGGACAGCTTGCTGCCTGCCTTGTAGGTAGGGAACAAACCATAGGAGTGGCTAATTGACTAATGTGAAGGCCTTCAAGGTGTTCATTAGTATTTTGTGATCGAACATGTCAAAAGCCTTGGACAGGTCTAGGAAGAGTGCCGAGGTAAGTTTGCTATAGTTACGGTTCTGGTTTATAATGTTAGTAAAAGAGAGGAGGGTTGATGTAGTGCTGTGATTTGACCTAAAGCCATGTTGAGAGTTGAATAGTAGTTTGTTCTGTGTGACATATTTCATGAGTTGAATATGAACACACTTCTCCATAATTTAGCTAGTGGAAACAAAATAGCTATGGGCCTGTAGTTAGACAGTTCGGTGGAACTGCCCCCTTTATGAAGAGGTATGACATGTGAGATTTTCCATATGGTGGGGATGGAGGCTTCTGATATGGTTCAGTTGATTAGAATTGAGATGGGGTATGCAATTGCATCTGCTGCCTTTTATAGGTAGTCAGCTGGGAGGAGGTCAGCTGCCAGAGTGGTGGAGGGCCTTAATGAGTTGAGTGTACACTGGTTGGAAAGTAAAGGATGGATTGGTATAGGTATTGGTAGTATTTGAATTAGAGCCGGTGGGAGTGAGCTGGCTAGACAAAGATTGGATAGTTTCAGTGAAGAAGGTGTTAAAAGAGTTAACTATATCTTCTGGGGATTTTTGTTTGATGGCAGGGGGTGGTGGTGGTTTGGCCTGGGTGAAAGAATGTATGAATTCCTGCCCAGAATTTTTGTGGTTTGTTTTGGTGTACTTGCTGTAGTTTATGGTAGTAATTCTTTTTATCTATAGTTATAGATTTTTTGGCATCATTTCTTAGTTTTCTAAATTTAAGTTGGTCTGGCAGGGTTTTGTTTGTGCGATAGATGGCCCATGCTTTATTCCTGAGTGTGATTTTGGATTTTGTATCTTTAGTAATCCTAGGTGCAACATTGACCTTGGTTCTAATGGTACTTGTGGGGGCATAATAATTGAGTTCAGTGAGGAATTTGGTGTTAAATTAGGTGACAGCTTCATCTAGAGGAAGGTATTTTAGGGCTGAGCAGTTACATACCTTTAGTTCATTGTTAAACTTGTTGAGATCAACATTTTTGTTGCTTCTTATATTTTTATAGGTGGATTGGTAGCAGAAGCTAACCTTACGTTTGAGTATATAGGTGAGGCAATGATCACTTAGATCATTAGGTAGGGTGCCTGATGTATAGAGATGTGGAGAGTTGTTGACTAGTATCCAGTCCAGGGTACTGTCTTTATTTTGTGATTTACTTAACCTAATGGGTGAGCATATGGTTTGGGTAAACCCATGAAGGCTTGCATGGGTTGTGGGGGATTTAGAGGTGCAGGCATTCCAGTCAATATTGAAATCCCCGAGGACAATGGTTTCTTGTGGGTGGCTGTTAGACAGCCAGCTTAAGAAATCTTTAAGGGTGTCTGTGTTCTTCCCTGGGGGAATATAGACACAGACAATGTTTATGCTTTCTTAAGAATTTTTCAGGAGGCAATGATAAGTATGTATTTTTGTTTTTAGTTAAAAGAATTTACTATTGGTTTAATTTATTCATGTGCTATTTACATCAAGGTTTTTTTAAATGTACCCTGTTTAGCCATGTTGTATTCTAACGATGTTTGAAGGAAAATAAAAGAAAGTGCTTCTTATTAAATAACTTGTTAAGAGTACTAAATAAACTGCTGAATAATTGGATCTTGCTTTGATTCTCCTTGTGGAGTTTATTTCTGGTAATATGTAGAATATATTACCAATTACTTATTCATATAGCCTAATAATCATGACAGTAAAACATTTCCCTTTCAAAGTATCTCATTATGACTTCTGTGTGATGTGTCACAAATGAGAATATGTAATGTTTTGTGTGTCCCCTTTCTGAATAATTGACATTACCAGAATCCCTGATGATGTGCAACACAAATACAAGTTCCAATGTGGCAAGGTTCCATATTGAAATGTCAGCACTTGAAACGTTGAGTGCCGACATGCCGAAATTAAAGAAAGACAGAAAACACAGGAGAATAACAAATTTTGAAAACTGCTCTTCTCTTTTTATTTTTTTTTGTAACACCCCTACCTCCAAACTTATATATAAGAACTTCAAAACTGCCACCCCTTGGAGAAAAGGAAATATTCTGACAAATAGCATATCGGACTCAGTATATGAAAATACATTCTTTTGGCCATTCAGTCTATATATTTCAGGACTTGATCTAGCGGATCTCAACATTTTAAATGGTTACATGTGTTAAGGTAATGTTCAAAGTATTATTGATAACTTTTTTTAATTACAAATTTATAAATTTTATTTATTTGTTTATTTATTCTTTCTGTTTTGCATTTGTGCAGCACTTGGCATTGCGCCAAGACTTTCACATCTAAAAGCAAAAATGAAAAATTTAATTTGGGCTGTCTTTGGTAGCACAAACAAACCTGCCATTATTACATTGCCATCAGCCCAATAAATAGTACTTAGTGAAGAAAAGGCACCTTTCAGCCAAAGATCTCTTTGGAATTAGGTGTAAATGCTGTGAGTTTAGAGAAAGAGGATGGGTAATGCAGGGTTTGAATCCAGTTTACATATATTTTTACTGAGGAGGTTAAAATGACATTTGTCATAGTATTGTAACAGTATATACAAATGAGTGTCATAAATATGATTTTTGCTACAGAGGTATCATTACTTCTTATGATATGTTTCCAATATAATGTGGGTGAAAGATGCTAACCATGACAATGATGAGGATAGCTAAGTAACAATGCACTTGAACAGGTATGATGTGCACAATACATACCTTTATTATAATAATTATGACTCAGCACATAAATTTGTGTTTAGGCCAATATCTCATATGAATGCATGTAACATACCCCACATGTAGTACACAGGTCATGCAACCCAATGCATCTAAAATGTATTTACAACTACAAATACTGTCTTTTACATAGAACTCCATAGCCATGAGTAGATCAAGTCTCACATACAGACATCCCTTAAGTACATTTCCATTCACTTTGAAAGTACTGTATCTCAAATGACCATGTAAAAAGAAGTTCTACTGTGGCATTGACAGTTTATAAGCAAAGGGTAACATTTTATCCTTATTTTCTCATGAGTTCGATTCCAAGGAGCTACTACTAAATCTGGATAGTGTGTAACTCCCAACAGCCCACTATGTTACAAGTCATACAATTTTATCTTCAACCAGCAATGGTTATAAGAAACAGCATAAACCATGTCAGTGTGTAACACTGGAACATGTGTAAATACATTGAGCACCAGACATGGTTAAATTTCAGTGCCATATTTCACACCTTCATTTCTTTTGGATGTAATCATTGCCAATGTGTCTGCAAAGCCATTTTTATACTTTCAGTTGTGTAAATGCAGCTGGCAAGGATGTGCATCTTTGTGCACAGATTATTACATGCAAAACCTGAATTGGGTGCCAATGCAGACAAATAGCTCTAGCTTGACGTTTGTAGACATTTCTGGTAAAGTTGAGGATGGTGTTACATTTAGAGCAGAAAGGTGGGGTGTTGAGGAATGCAGGATTTCTGTGATACTCCTCATCAAGTACTACAGCCACAGGTTGCTGCAGAGGGATTATACTGGGTCTTAGTATAAGACCGAGGCTTGGAAGTATTTGGTCTGGGTCATCTCCAGTGTAAATGGCCTTCCACTATCTGGGAAATAATGTTGTCATGATTACATTGACAGAAAGAGGTGCAAGCAGGACCTCCCAAGCCAATGTGATGATGTATTTAAGTCTGCAAATACCCCTTGTTTTGGTAAGTATAGTGACCAATCACCAGTCAATAAGAAAGCATGGACTATACAGCCAATACAGTTCTTCATTATGCTTTTATATTTTCCCTACTGTACAGCAGCAGAAGAGATCGCACAGAACATTGAAGTGCATGTGGACAGCAGGTATACCTAAAACTTTATATCAATCAAACATGCCTTCTCCAATAGCTCTTGGTTCCCGAAGCTAAAATTAGCTCATATTGTAGGATAGTATGTATAAATTATTTAACAGAAATAATGAATGGCATTAACAACTGAATGCCAGTAACTGCAATTATTAACTTGGAAAGAATATATATGATCTGTCATAGTCAAATAAATGCTTCATTTTATTATATAATAACATTACGGTTGATTTATATTATGATACATTAATGCCTTACATCACATCTGGATGTGTCAAAGGTGAACATATTTATGTGTCATATTTGTATATGTATATGAACTCTTTTTTGGGGGAGGGGGGCCATACATTGCTTCTGAAACCAAAATGACCATCAGCAAAGGGAGCTATACCAACCACTAGGGTTCATCATAACTCCACAGCTTGATGCAGTGGCACCACCACAGACAGTGCAAACACCTAGCACATTTGCATCACAATCTGTCAGCACTCCCTCCAAAACTCCTGCCCTATGTGCTCCACTGAAATTAGGTAGCTCTGTCCCAGCTGTTGGTGCAGTGATTGCCTCTGGGAGTAGTTATTAGTGGAGGTGGAAATTTTGTCACCCATCAGGATCTGTCAGGGCTAGTGGATAACAAAATGGAAAGAGAAGAGTCCATGCCTGAACTGACAGAGTTGAAATGGTCCTACTTCAGACTGCCAAATCAATGCCACATCCAACACTGACCCAGGAAACTGACACAGAAAGCATTGATGATAGCTCTGAGGGTAAGGACTAGAGTTTCACCATGCTCAAACTGGATGCAGATGAGCATCCAATGCTTTCTACCTATCCCTAACCTTCTGTCCCCATCACCATCCCTGTCTGTCTTATATATCCTGTATGTATGTACCTAATACCTAACCTACCCTACTTACCTGACCTTCTTATTCCTAAGCACCTTTCCCAACAGTCCTGCCTCTCCACAAAATAAATAAATAAATCTGCTCCATACATAGCACTCCACTTCACCTATATGTTGTCTTGGCACACTTGATTTGGTCCATTTGGTTCTACAAAATTGTTCTGTTGTTGTCATCCATCCCAGATGTAGTGGATCTCTAAATTTATCAAATTCTGTGTAGAATTCTACATATATGCTGTAAAGAAGTGGATAGTTATGGTGCTTTCCCACCACTATCCTGCAAATTAAGGTATTTTTTCCTTTGTGTCCTCTCCTTTGTTCACCTTACATAGGTTCATAGGTTAATAGGTGTGTACTAGGCTAATGGCCCTTGCGCCTTTACAAGCCTAGCCCATAGAAGTGCCCTGGCATTGTGCTGCCTGACATTAGTTCCCAGTGCCTCTATCAAGTAGAGCCACTGGAGTGATCCCCGGGGTAAACTTTCTATTTCCCATCCACTCATCAAGATTTCTCTTGAAGAGGACCAGTGAGATGCTCTGCTTGACATTTATGGAAAGTCTATTCCAGAGCATGGGCAGTCTCTGGGTTATGAACCTGTCCCTCCAGCATGTTCTGTTGATTGTGTTAATGAAACTGAGGTCTCTGGAGCGTATGGTGTGGAGGGAATGGGATTTCTTTAGATGTAGCATTTCTAACAGAGCTGGGTCAGACATGGCTTTGCAAGTCAAGCAGAGATTACCTCTTAGTAGACAATATGAGACAGAGAATAGCTGGAGTGTTTTGAGTCTGTCCATGTAGGACATGTGTTTAAGGTGTAGGTCCTCTTTGTGAGCTATTTTTGTGACCTTTCCAGCTGTTGCATGTGTCTAGTGAGGTACATGCCAAATGGGGCATTATACTTGATGATTAGCCTAATGAGGTAAGAGTAGAGAGAGATGATGACCTTTTTCTTCCTGGATGCAAAACCCTTGGTAATGAGATGGGCCACGTAGAAGGACTTTTTGACAACAGTGGCAATGCGGTGGTTGAAGGAGACGTTGCTGTCAACCTGTGTCTCCAGATCTCTTATAACGCCTTCAGTGATCAGTGGGCTCCCATCGATGTGGTAATTAGTGGGAACTGAGTTTTTCTCAAAGGGGATGACAACACATTTTTTGGCATTAAGCTTAAGGCCATGGTTTCGACAGCAGTCATTGGTCTCAGTGAGGCCTTTTTGTAGGATGTCTACATCACTTGGGGAGTTAATAATGACTCCCAGCTTTCACCATTGTCCTATCAACACCATTTTCACATGTTTAAGTTGGTCAAAAATTTGAAAGACACAGAAATGGCCTATCAAAACGCCTTCTCTTTTACCATTTCTCATCTTGTGGCAAAAACATCACCTACACTAGTCCAGTTACCTTTGAGCAAATTTGCTTAAACCCATTGTGCTATAGGAATATAGAGTAAAGGCACTACACTGAAACAGCAGCTAAGAATTCCTATGTAGTTTGTTGAGATAATTCATGTCTGTAGACTGGTGTTTTTGCATAGCATCAAGTGTTGAATTTGAGGTACATCATGTGAAAGTATTATTTCATTCAACAAACACAGTTGGCCAGCAATATTAGCAGTCAAATGCAGTCAAAAATTGATAGTGAATAAATAAGACTTTATTTACATTTATAAACAGACCGGTTTCGGCAAAATCATGCCTTCTTCAGTGTTAGACAAACGGACATACAGAACATGAATAACTATACATATTTATACATCCTCCTAACCAATGAAAATACTGGTATGCTCCTGTCATTCATGAATAATACATGAAATGGCAGAGCTAAAACATAAAAAAGAGACCAAGGCAACTATTCAGACCCATACCAGGATATCACAAAAATATTTAACATATACTTGACCTACAATAAGAGTAGTATATGTAAAATGATAAATGTATGCACTTATACCAGACACCTAAAAATATTAATAATAAATTAGACCACTATACATACACATATGTAAAGTGTAAATATTTCAACCACATATAATAGATCCCAACTAGTGAAGATCAAAACCCAACTATAGCATGCGTAGTTGGTAACCAAAAGAACTAACATATATCATTCCTCATAATAAGTGTGATAATTAAAGTATTAGCAGGTATATTTAAATCAATAATGAAAGTGATAAAACCATACTATACCTGACACAACTGATGTTAACCAAAACTATAGGAATATATCCTTCCCCATAAAAATTGTGGTTATAAGTGGTCATTGAGTCCAGGTGGAAAAAGTGCACCTAAAGTGATTATCCAGTATTTCTCCTTATGATTCAATATGCTATGCCAACCTTGAGGATTACTGCGATCACCAACTATTTGGTCAATAATCATAAACGTGAACTGTACTTTTTGGTGTAATAAAACATGTCGGTATAGAGCATTTGTTTCCTTCTTATTTTTGATATCGCTTCGATGTTCATTAATGCGTGTTCTGAGTGGTCTAGAGGTCTGACCAACATAAAATGCCGCACAACGGCATGAAGCCAGATAGACCACCCAGTCACTACTACAATTACCAAAGATTTTACAATCAAAGACCTTGCTGGTATTACGACTGGAGAACTGCTTGGACTTACTAATCTGTTTACAAGAGCCGCAATGGCCACACGGAAAGGTACCCAATAGTTCATATCCCGATATTGTAAGCTGTTTGTAAATCGCTCCCCCACTGCCAATGTGTTTATAATGAGATAACAAGGAGCCCAATGTTTTGCCTTTCCTATATGAGAATTGGCATTCTTCTCCCAAGATAGATCTAAGTTGTTCATTGGCCAATAGGATATTCCAATGTCTGTTTATAATGTCCCTGATTACATTATAATTCCTTCCATACGTAGTAATAAATCTTATGGTGGTAGTCATAGAATCCCCAAAAGGAATCTTATAGTCCAACAGTGTATCTCTGTTCATTTCAGAGGAGCGTACCCATGCCCTGGCAATATCTTGAGGTTTGTACCCTCTGCTAGCAAAGCTACGACATAAATCAAGACTAGCTACATCATAGTCTAATTTGGTGGAACTAAGGTGTTTCATACGCATAAATTGTGATACTAGGATATTTCTGATGGTATGGCATGGGTGCATACTTGAAGCATGTAATAAGGTGTTATATTGGGGGTATTTGCGATACACTCTGGTGGCCAAAGTGTGGTCCTGATTTCTGGAAATAGTAACATCCAGAAAGTTAATAGTCTCCAAATCAAAGGTAATAGAAAATTCAATGCCCCAGATATTACTATTCAGATAATCAACAAATTAATGCCATTTTTCTGTTGCTATCATGTGTTTAACTATGGACTTTTGTATTTATCTCCAGTTGCACTTTGTGAACTTAGCAAAACTAGGAAAAATGTAGCATAACATTTGAATAGTGCAGCAATGAAGCATTTGCAAACATATTCCATCCCCAACAGGAAGACATCACTACCCCGTGTTGCTTCCTATAACAAACACTTTATTGTACATAGCATGACAGATTAATAATGAGGAAACTGCTAAGAGTAACGCACCATAACAATAACCCTAATGTCCAGTAAACCAAGCTATTGGTGTGTCTTTCTCCATCTCTCTCTCTCTCTCTCTCTCTCTCTCTCTCTCTCTCTTCACCCCTTCTGCCTTATCACTTTTTACTGCTGCATATTTATTGGGATGGTGGATGTAATGTTTATCTTCTGGGATTTTACCATTGACATTATTGTGATGATGCCTAATGCCTACACCCTCCCTTACTTCACTAAGTTGTCACTGCTCCTACAATTATTTGATTTTAACTTTGGGAAGTAAGAGTTCCTTTCTGGTGTGCTGAGATAATGCTCAGCTCTATGGATTGATTTTTGCATAGTGTCAAGGGCTCTAATCCAGAACTCAGTCAAAAATGTATTGACTGTTTTTATAAGACTATTTTGCCCCCTGTCTCCAACCCCCCATTTATCCTTCTACCCTCATCTGTGTTATCAGTTTTAATCCTCAACATTTCCATGATGCTTGGCAACGAGCAACAATACTGATGGGAAATACCAATTCACATCTTATGGTAAAATCTTGTGAGTTTTTGCCTTAGATCATGTTAGCACAGTTAGCTTCATGCAAGTATGTTTAAGATGACCTCGACTTGGAAAAACAGACTTATATTTATTCATAGATTGTTACCAGGCAGCCTTTCTAAGCCTAGCCAAGTTTTTTTTCTGAAATAATAATGATGTCCTGTATCCAAATAGGACATTGAGGACTAGGCATTTGTAAGCTACCGCTGTCAATAAGGAACATGGGTACCGGGCCTGGTATACATTTCCTATTCTTTATCCATTGGTGTAGGTTGCACTTAAACTGCATAATAGGCAAACAACTTCACATAAATGGGATGCATGTTCCATAAGGGGGGCAGTCTCTGGGACACATATCTGTCTCTCCTGCATGTTCTGTTTAAGTCACAGATAAAGCTCAGGTACCTAGACCTTGTATTTCTGGTACTGTTTGATTCATAAATATGCAAGAGATTATATAAATGTGGGGATTGTGGATGACTTGTAAGCCAGGCATAGATAACCCCTCAACAATATATAGGGGACTGAGTAGAGGGAAAGGTCTTTAAGGTACTCTGCATAGGGCAGGTTTGTTATGCCTTGTATTCCTTTTGTAAGGAACCTCTGAGGTAATTCTAGTTGCTGCATATATATGGGCAGGTACATACCGAAGGGAGCACTGTACTCTGTGATTGGTCTGATAAGGGCAGCGTACAATGAGATAATGACCGCTTTGGAACTAAAGTGTGATACAATTACTTTTCCATATCTATTAGGCTGCTAGATGTCACATACAGTCTTAGGGATGTTACAATTGATATAACTGATGAAGACTGCTGCCTACATACTTCCTTTCTTCCACCTCTTATCATTGTCCCTTACAATGTATAATTTAAATGTAATAAGTTATGAGTTCCTATGTGGTGAGCTGAGATAATCCTCCTGTCTGTAAACTAGTATTTTCTGCTGTCAAAGATTCAGATCCAGGCATATTTCATACAATTATGTAATGTTTGTCCCTATTAGTAATATCTGTATAACTGTCTGCTGTATATGTTATTAACACAACAATAGTCTCCTTATGCTCTCATCATTGTTTCACTCTCTTACAGCATCTTCAGCTAGATTGGAAATGCTTTATTGTACACAGTTGTTGTTGTTGTTGTGTCTTTCGGCTAGGGTAGGGGTTGCCACAGCGGAACTCCAGTCCATTAATGATTGGCAGAAGCTTTTTACTTGCCGAGTTGACAGTCTTGATGCACAACCTGCAACGAAGGTACGCCTATTCACGCATGTCTCCATACAGAAGACACTCTAGCTGAGAATCGAAACAGACAGCGTCTTACTGTGAGGCAACAATGCTACCGCAGCACCACCACTGCAGTCAGTCGCTTTATTGTACACAGTAATACTTCTAAATTGTATAGATTTTCAAAGGATGTATCTTATCTTTTGTCTTTGATATTCAGAGCCTGAAGGAATAATCATAACGATCCTAAGAGTAAATCAGCACAAAGATTTGTAGAACTGTCCTATAAAGATATTACTTTGTATGTTTTTATCCCTGCCTCCAAATCTCTGGTTCCTCCCACCCCTTGTATGTTATCATTCAGTCTCCTTAGCATTTGTATGATACCTGGTGCCAAGCAGCACCTGTAACTTATGGGAAATGGCAGAACACAGCTTATATGAGTTTGTGCCTTTGGCCACATTAGTCTGATGTACTTTGCTCTACTCTGCTTAGCATCACTGTGCAATGGCAAGACAGGCTATTAGCTATATGAGGAGACATTTATTATCATCTCTTGATCAAGCTACAGAGTTATATGTGCATCATATAGGATGTTCCAATTGCAAATATTATGAAGGATACCGCCAAAAAAAATCCTTGCTTCATACTGTCTCCACTGTTCATTCTTCTACCAGCATTCACATGCTTGATCCCTCATATTTTTCAGATTCAGTCACACTATGCTTATATCTGCCAATGGATTACTGTAAGGCATTAGGTACAGTCATGCCTTTGATTTAGTACAATAAGCACATTTGGACAATATCCCTGCTATACATAACAATATTGTTTCATTTGCATCCATGTTCTGAAGTATATTAATTATGACTCGTATTTACATTCCTTTCAACTGTACAGATTTGTGCAGAATGTCCAGATTTTTGCCTCATGTTTTTGGCCTGTTTCTCATAAAATTGTGTTTTTTCTGGTAAATCATTAGCACATCGTTGAAGTCAGAAAATAATGACAGTCATTTGAGTTTCAGACTTCAAAACCTTCAGAAATTTCATGCTAATAAAAAACCTGTTGTTCTATGTACTTTCTAAGTTTTTATGAGCAGTATTTCAAAAGTGTACTTATTTTTGGGCTTTTGTCCACCCATTATTTATTGCTTTGTCCGGATTTCTTGCTCTAAGAGGTTGAGAGGTATGCTCATATATGTCTGTTTCACATCTGTTAACTTTATTACTCAATTATGTCATGCAAACACATACAATTGCATAACAACAATTGCAGCATGCCTGAAATACATGGGCAGTCACCTGATAAGAGGTTTGTTAAGCTATAAACCAATATAATCTACATAATGATCAATGTAATGCAAGTGTCACAAGAAATTTGTATCTATTGAGACATTAAACCTGACAATACCACATCTCTGTTCTGCACTGGATCACTTATTATGCTGGTGGATGTAATGTACAGCTTATATGATGTTTACATTGTCATTACTGTGATGAAGCCTGAAGCCTGCATTCTCTCCTGCTTTATTCTTTTACCACTGTGACTTCAAACATGTAATTTTAAAGCTGTAATCTAACATTTTTTATGGGTTATGTTGAGATAATTCACATCTATATACGATTTTTTGCATAGTGTCAAGGGTTTGCATCCAGAGCTATGTGAAAGTATTATTTAATGCTTTATTTATATTACTGTTATGTGTGTAACTGTTGGCTACATATGTTATTGAAACAACATAATCCTGTTTATGTCTTATTAATGTTTCTGTTTTTCTAGACCTACTAGCTCCCTATTAGAAATACTCGATTGTACATAGCCCAACCGATTGATTATCAGGAAGAATATAACAGTAACACAACACAAAGATGTTCAGAAATTTCCCAGAAAATGTCTGTCTCTATTCCTCTCTCGATCTTTTTTTCTCTCTGCCCATCCCCTTCTGTCTCATCACTTTTTACTGTTGCATATTAATTATCCTACTGGATGTAATGTGCGCCTTATGGAATTTTACAATTGCCATGAGTGCAATGAAGACCAATACATAACATTCTCCTTTGCTTCAACATGTTGCAAGTTTTTGAAGTAGGAACTCATATGCTTTTTGTATTGTGTGAAGTTTCAAATCCAGAAGTATGTAAAAGTGTTATTAGATGTGCTTTATAAAACTCTTTTTCATGTAACTGTTTACCACCTATTTTATTTACACATCATTTTCCTGCTGTTGAATTAATCATCTTGCTTCTTAAGAACACTTTCTTGTACAGCAGATGATGACAGAATAATTATGAATATGATGACAATCCTAAGAATAACTGAACACAAATATGCAGAATGGCCCATAGGCAAAACTCTTCCTTTGTCTCTATCCCTGTCTTCCGATCTGTCTTCCCCAATTTTTGTCTTCCACTTTTGCATGGAGCTTGGCAATGTGCACCAAATGCTAACTCCCATTTAAGGCATTTCATGTCTTATAGCAAAAGCTGAAGATTTTAATTTTGACCACACTAGGATGGTTCATGTCACACAAATCTGCTTAGCTTTCCTGCGCTATACAAATACAGACATATAGAAGTATTGTCAGACAGTTACTGTAGCATACGTATTAGACTGCTTGATGTAATATACACCTTTTATGATGATACACTTGTCATCCGTTCTGTCTGTTGTTATAGTCCCCTCAAATGTATGATTTTAATTTAAGAAAGTATGACATCCTATGTGGTAAGGGCCACATAATATTTCAATCTATACTCTTATTTTATGCCATCAAGGGATCAAGTCTAGATGTATGTCATGCAATCACGTAATGTTTTTCCATAGTAACAGTATGTGTGTAATGGTGTGCTACCTGTGTTATTAGCCGAAATCCATGCTCCTTATGTCCTCATCATGATTCCACTGTCTTCACACTTGACCAGTGAGTATTGGCAAGAACCAATACCTGCAACCAACCGCAAACCAAAAAATATGACCTTCCACTGTTTGGTACAATAAAGGCTGTCCTCCACCAGATATATTCCAAAGATGGACACACTGAGCGTATACAAATATCTTTTATTAACAAATAAACAAACAGATTGAGTGCGCTTTCATTTCATGCCTTGAGACTTCTTCAGAATCAACTACTATTCACAAGTTCATTGTTTAAATACCTTCTCTTGATATTAAATTAGTTACCATGGTAATTAATGATTTAGTAATTGCACTGAACCAAGCCAGGCAATACCTCCTTACAAAATACCTATCCCATGCAAATCCATGTAAAAACTATACACAATGCTGTAGTATGTGCACATATCTATGTGTATATATAAAAATTATGTAAAATGTATAAAAAATGTATAAATACATGTATAAAGAATACATGTATATAAAAATCTCGAAGGCCAGTTGAACTAACATAAAGTAAGCAACAAAAAAGTATATAATAGTAACAAAAACATAAATCTTAATAAATAAAAAATACATTCTAAAAAATTCTGTCCAGAAATATTCAAACAACACCATTCTAATAGATTGCTATAATCACAATAGTACTGTCACATGTAGGACCATGTAGGAATAAAATAGTAAAGACATCTTAGTGAACACTCTCACTACCAAGCTGAATATATTTATGTATTGATGTATGACATAAACATGACCATAGAAATACCTCATCTACCAAGATATCATATAAATAAGGAGTTAATTGTAGTTACTCTTTATATTACTCTCTTGGGATTCAATGGCAGTATCTTCAAAACTGGTTTTACGGAAATATGATCATTCATACCTGGGTGTATACAAGAATTTAATCTACTCTGCCATATCATTTCCTGATACTCCAGGAATGTCTCCCAATCACCACCTCTCTCTTTTTGTTTTACGTCTTCCAGTATCCAAAATTTCATATTCATGTTTTTGCATCTAAGTGTATACCTATAAAGTGCATTGTTTTCATTCTTTTTGTTAATATCCCTAACATGTTCATAGATATGAATTCTCAAATTCCTTTCGGTTTTGCCCACATATTATCCAGTATGCTAGATAAACCAACCCTTTTGTATAACAACTGGAGTAAACATAACTCCTCAATTTGAACTTAATACCGGGAATATTTACTTCCTTTTCACCCGCTATGAATGGGCACTGTGCACATCTCCCACATTTATGTGTGCCTACCTTAACTAGTGCCCCTTCATTTCTCTCATCTCTCTTTTTCTCCAAGATATTTTTTAGGTTCATGTTCCTCCTAAAAGTGTATTTAAGTGGTTGTTGAAAAATTTGTGTGCTACTAGGCATTTTACTAAACATGTTCCAAATTCCATTAATACATTTCTTCATCCATCCTATATCAGAGTAATAGGTTAGAATCAACCAGGGAATTTCTTTTTCTGATGTTAACCTCTCATTTTCCATACTCATGTTCATATTGATGTCCCCCTCCATATCTGTCTTTCTAAGTGCACTAGTAACTTCACATATGTTGTTATTCATCCATCCATTTGACATTAATGGGCCATATCTGGTATCCCGCTTCTTTATTATTTCTTTTTTAATAATGTGAATCATCCTATCTGGGAATCCTCTTTCCTTAAACATATTATGTACTAAATCAACCTCTTTAATAAAGTCAGTAGAATCTGAGGTCATCCTAGAGACCCTGATCATCTGTCCCTTTACCACATTTCTTTTTAAGTGATAGGGATGATCACTTTGATAATGTAAATAGAAATTAGAATAACATTCCTTCCTAAATATGTTGGATTTATATATTTTCCTAGTATAGTCTTTGTTTATCTTAACATCTAAATAGTGTATTTCATCCCTGTCACAATCAGAAGTAAATTGTAAAAAAGTTGTGGTGTTATTCAGAAATTCCATAAACTGATTGATTGATTCATGTGTCCCATCCCAGACAATAAAGATATCGTCAAGGAATCAAAAGTACCTTACACTATGTTGCTGGAAACTTGACCCAAAAATGTATGTTTGCTCCCAGTATAGCATTATAATATTAGCATAAACTGGAGCAAATGCTGAACCCATAGCAACCCCATCTAATTGATGGTAAATGTTCCCCTGAAAGTAAATAAAATTATACTTCAGGAACAATTCCATGTTTTCAAGTACAAGTTTAAATTCATCAGGGTTCAGCATATGAAATTCAGTAATCATCTTTTCAGACCATTCCATGCCTTCCATGTGAGGAATTACTGAAAATAAATCTTTTACATCAATAGTTAAGAACAAATAGTTCTCTTGGAATGGAGTGACACTAAATTTCTTCAAAAAATTCCAAGAGTCTACTAAAATATGTGTGTATTTCAAATGGAAGTTTTTTAACTTTGTATCCACATATATAGCAAGGGGTTGGGTTTGGATCCCTTTGATGTAAATGTTGGCCTCATTGGGGGGTCTGCAATTCCTTTATGTATTTTTGGAATTCCAAAAATCTCCGGTATAACTGGTTTAGATACTCTAAAAAAATGTAATAGATCCACATCAATAAGTCCCTGCAATAAGTTGTCTTCTAATATGCGATCTATTCTTTTGTACAATATATTCAATTAATTCCTAGATATAATACGATATCTTTGATCCATATCTAGGATTTTGAGCATCCTCTTAGTGTAGTCCCAACAGTCCATGAGAACCACCCCTTCCCCCTTATCGGGTTTCATAACCCTTATTCTACTGTTATTATTAAGTTGTTGCAAAATATCACTTTCTTGATCTGTAAAGTTGTTCTTCAACCTATATCTCTTCTGATATTCGTCTCTCACCATGTTAAGAGTATACATTTTGAAATTATGAATATCTTGCTGTTGTGGTGGGTTAAATGTACTACGTTTTTAAATTTGCTATTCCCACAGGTTGACTTGTCTTGAAATATTACTGCTAAATTTAGTTTTCTTGTAAATAGTTTAATGTCTATCACTATCTCCTCTATTTTTGGTTTTCTTGTTGGTACAAAGGTAAATCCCTTAGTAAATAGTGCAAAAAATCCATTAGTTACCTCTAGGTCAGTATAATTATAAATATTGAAATGATTGTAAGTATGTATAATGGTCCTACTATTCTCCACTAATAATTAATTTGAAATGACATCTTCATTTGTTTCCTCTACCAAAATTCCTTCTCTACCCAAAACAATAGGCATCCCTATTGTATAGGTATAGGTGTGAGGGCATACATCATAAATATTAACAGGGGCTGGTATGCCAACGTTAGTATCTATCTCTTGTACCTTCCTCTCCCCGTATATTTCCCTAGCTGGTTGCCTATCACCTCCGCATATGACTGCTGACGATTTTGGTTCCTGATTCTCTCGGATCTTCTCAACCCCTGTCTTTCCCCTAAAGGATCCTCTAAGTCACCAAAATTAGAATCTAAGCAGTCATTATGATAAATATCATTGTTCATATCCCTATGTTCTGATCTAATGCTGAAAGTAATATCATTCGTCCTATATTCCGTCTGGTTGTATTGTGTTTCAAATCGATCATGTCTCTTCCTATTGTAAATAACATAGGCCTTTCCTTCATTATATTCCCCTCTATCTCGCTCTAACTTTCCCATTTTCCTTTTGTAATTTCTTGCAATAACCAAGTCAACATCCTGCAATGTCCTACAATAAATATTTTTATATTTCGTAACTGTAAATAACAAATCATTGCTTATTTCACTTCTCAATTTATCAATTTCTTTTGTACAATAATCCATATTTTTCATATTATTATCAACCATTGCCTTCAAAATTGCTAATCCACATTCATTTAGTATATTCGAAATAACTTTAAAAAATTCAGTGTCCCCAACAGTGTTGTTAGGAAATTTATTGAGCCTCAAACCCCTTGGCACTATCTTTTGTTCAATACATTTAGTTAAGTACCAATTGTCCAGAGCTAAATTTATATACCTGGTTAGTTGATTTTGAAACAACCTGCATTTGTCGTTAAAACTGATGTTTAATGGTGCCCTTCTTTCCGTTTCTCCTGTTACTGATGAAACAGTTTTGTCCAGCCATTCATCAAAGTCCATCTCACTGTAAATGTCCAACCGCCTAGAAGAATGTAGGTGATTGTTGCTGGATTGATGTAACGCTCTCGCCAGTCCAAAAGTGCCCGCCATTGGCACGTTACCTTGTTGTCGTTCACCACCGCTAGCCCGACCGGGAGTTAGGGTTCTGCCTTCCTTCTGCCCTGACTTCATCACCTGCTTGACAGCGTTACCTGGACTACCCTGAGCACATGGAATAGTCGCACTTAGGTCCAGTAACTGTGATGAATTCTGTGTATCTAATGCATTTTGAGTATTTTGCGAGTGAGTTTGAATCACCTGAATTAGTTCGCTCAGTAAGGAGTGATTTTCCATTCCTAGGGACTCCTCGTGACCAACCAGCAATAACTTGTAACCACACTTGACTAGTGAGTATTGGCAAGAACCAATACCTGCAACCAACCGCAAACCAAAAAAAACGACCTTCCACTGTTTGGTACAATAAAGGCTGTCCTCCACCAGATATATTCCAAAGATGGACACACTGAGCGTATACGAATATCTTTTATTAACAAATAAACAAACAGATTGAGCACGCTTTCATTTCATGCCTTGTGACTTCTTCAGAATCAACTACTTTTCACAAGTTCATTGTTTAAATACCTTCTCTTGATATTCAATTAGTTACCATGGTAATTAATGATTTAGTAATTGCACTGAACCAAGCCAGGCAATACCTCCTTACAAAATACCTATCCCATGCAAATCCATGTAAAAACTATACATATGTGCACATATCTATGTGTATATATAAAAATTATGTAAAATGTATAAAAATGTATAAAATACATGTATAAAGAATACATGTATATAAAAATCTCGAAGGCCGGTTGAACTAACATAAAGTAAGCAACAAAAAAGTATATAACAGTAACAAAAACATAAATCTTAATAAATAAAAAATACATTCTAAACAATTCTGTCTAGAAATATTCAAACAACACTATTCTAATAGATTGCTATAATCACAATACTACTGTCACATGTAGGACCATGTAGGAATAAAATAGTAAAGACATCTTAGTGAACACTCTCACTAAGCTTGGTAGTGAGAGTGTTCACTAAGATGTCTTTACTATTTTATTCCTACATGGTCCTACATGTGACAGTACTATTGTGATTATAGCATTCTATTAGAATAGTGTTGTTTGAATATTTCTGGACAGAATTGTTTAGAATGTATTTTTTATTTATTAAGATTTTTTTTTTTACTTTTATATACTTTTTTGTTGCTTACTTTATGTTAGTTCAACCGGCCTTCGAGATTTTTATATACATGTATTCTTTATACATGTATTTCATACATTTTTTATACATTTTACATAATTATTATATATACACATAGATATGTGCACATACTACAGCATTGTGTATAGTTTTTACATGGATTTGCATGGGATAGGTATTTTGTAAGGAGGTATTGCCTGGCTTGGTTCAGTGCAATTACTAAATCATTAATTACCATGGTAACTAATTGAATATCAAGAGAAGGTATTTAAAAGAAAAAAGGAAATTATGTGACTGGATTGTACAACTTCTGTATGCTTTAACAGAGTGCTGTGCTCAGGATATATGCATTTCAGTATGATTTTGCCTGAACACGTCATTCTGTAAAGTTCTGTTGTACAATGGTGTAGAACCTTTTCTCACATACTTTTTCAGTAGTATTCAGCAGTGCAATGTAATGTTTTTGACCTGTCTGGTTGTAATTGCATTGTACATTACCCAATCATGAGGCAAGACAAGTGAAAACTCATATAACAAATGATCATTGTCTGCATACTGTCATTCTGAGCTGAACATTCACTCACAGTAACACAATGTACATGAATGACAGGATAAATAAATTATCTGAGCATTATGTCATTACTTGGGGTCAGCACATTGCCGTTGCATCTGCATGTCAAGACACAGGCCTTTTCACCCAAAGCTGTGATAGACACTAGCATCTATGCAAAACCCTGATGTGGTAATCCTTATAAATGTGCATTTTCATACATTTAAAGTCAGAGTCCTGCTGTAATGCTTGCAATTATACTGGGTACTCTAGATTGCGCAGATGGATAGGTAAGCTGTTCAAATCCAACAAGGGCAAACTAGTGTGAATGCCTCTGTCAGGTAAGTTTAGTTTAAAAAAATGAGGTGTTGTGTGCAGTCCTACTAAAGAAAAACATTTATATGGAGAGATGGTTCCTCCCACACTTTTAACACAAACATCACCCGTGCAACATGATGAGGAGGTCATGCTGTCAGAAGCGCAGTCTCTTCCTGTAGAAGTCACACTTCTGCTGGGGCACTTACCACTGATACTGTAGAGTATGTAACGAGGTAGGTAGGTGGTTAGATTCCAATTGTGGTGAACTTGTGTGCATGTCTCTAGTGTCAGGTAAATACAGTTTCAATAAAGGATGTGATGTGTTGAGTCCCACTCAGGAGAAACATTTACATGGGGACCTCCAACACTTTTAACACAAACATCTTTTATGCAACACAATGAAGAGATCATCATGCCAAAACTGCACTGTCTCCATCCAGCAGTCAGACTTCTGCTGTGGTACTTTTGATTGATACTGTCTACTCTAGATTGTATTAATACAATAGATAGGTTGGTGGTTCAAATCTAGCATTGCTTAAATACTGTGACTGTGTCTTTTGTCGGATCCCTATTACTTAAATCAAAAGTAAACAATACCAAAATTTGCAAGAACGAGGTGAGAAAACCGCTAGTGCAAAGCAACGAACTTTCACATTGCCGAAACTGAAAGCCATTAAACACCAACTGCGCATATCAGATAGTTGAAGGTTGTGGATGCAGATCCGGGTACACAGATGGAAACCAGGTGCACTATTTAAATATTACATTTTAATACCGGTGCTACATTTCCCCGTTAGCTGATGTTTTCACAGCATACTGCTGGCATGGGCTTTGATTTTGCCCATGTCTTGTGTAGACTACATATGCATTTGTAATATACAGAGAAATATATCTTCGGCATACTGATACATTATTATTATTATTATTATTACATTCAGAAACACAACCCAGTTGTAATGGAATGAACCACAGTAAATTGGAATCTTGTACATCTTTACATAAGTCATATTAGCAGCATGACTCATTGTGCATGCAAGTAAGTCACATCTGCAAAAGCTAGACAAATGGCAATACGTATATCACATCATTATCCTGTTTATATCCTGATTAGCGTGACAGCTATGTTTATATATCATGTCTGCAGGTATTTTTCTACATACAACATATATTAACACTCACTAACCTTCTACCATTTACAGCATGTGTATTGCTTACAAAATGTTTATTTTTATCACTTAATACTATAATTGAAATGACTGCACAGGTATCAGTGATACTTTTCCATATTTTCACATTGTCTCAGGTGTGTCCACTGCCATAACGACTCTCGGCATTGTTTCCTAAATACATACACAAGGCATTGCCAGGCTCAGTAGTCTTTAAGCTGCAGGTGTGTTCTAACATAGGCTCATAGCTAAGTACTAGGCCAGCTACCCTTGTTGGCCATTTTAAGCTTAGCCAGTTCCCCTTTTTGTGCCTGAAATAACCTATCCCATCTGGGTTTAGATTGGCCTTACTTACCCCATAGTAAATAATTATATATTACTCTTAATAAAAATAACTGAGATTATACCATACATAATTTGAGGGAACCTATGCATGAGCTAAAGCATTTAGGAGCTACCTCTGTCCATGAGCAGTGCAGGGAGCAGTCCTGGGATAAATTGTCTGTTTACCATCAATAGATCTAAGTTGCGGTTGATTATGGATGTGCTTTGTTTTATGTGGAAAGTGAGTTTGTTCCAGAACCACGGTATCCTCTGCAAGATATACCTGTCCCTCCAAACCATTCAATTGATGCTGAAGAAGAGGTTTAGATCCCTAGATTGAGTATTTATGATGTCATTTGACTTGTTGATGTGCATTAAGTCCCTCAGTAATGGAAGGAGAATGCCTTGTATGCTAGACACAGGTCACCTCTTAGCAGTGTGTAGGATACTGAGTAAAGTGACAGAGCTTTGAGTCCATTTAGGACATGTTATTTAGGCATTGTATCCTTTTAGTAAGGTATCTCTATAGGCATTCCATTTGCTGCATGTTTCTGGACAGATACATGCGAAAGGGGGCATTATATTCAATGATTGAACTAATGAGGGCTTAGTAAAGGGGGCTATTATGTCCCTAGATCTAGACACAATCCCTTTGTTTATAAGCTGTGCAATATATAAAGACTTTCTTACAGCAACAGACGCATGTTGGCCAAATGTTAGGCCATTGTCCACATAAGACCTCACATCCTGAGTAACTGGGTCAGCTCTTAGGGGTATATTTTCAATGTGGTAGTTCAATAAGGTAGATGACTTCCTATAGGATTTAATAATGCATTTTTTTTTGCATTTTGTTTCAGTCGGTGGTTTTGACACCAATTATTTATTTATATGGTACAAACCTTACTGCAGGATGGCTACGTCATTTGAGGATTCAATTACTGCTCTTAGCTTGCAGTCATCTGCAAACTTAGCCAACCAGAGTCATTTGATTGGCTTTTACTTCAGAAAAGCAGATGCCAAGCAGGAGAGGTCCCAGCACAGAACCTTAGGGGAATCTACTGGTGACTGGTCTCTTTGTTGAGATAACTTCTTCAATTTTGATTATCTGCATTCTACCTATGGTCCATCATATGTCATGTGAACATAATTTACTACCTTTTACCCCCCAATATATGTTCCAAGGGCAGAATAATTCAATACAGCTCTCACACATGTCTACCTGGTCATTCTCAATACAATTATGTGAGGGACACAAATATTACTGATCATGACACAAAACATGTATAGAGGTAAATGTACATTTAAGTTTTATGAATGCAATTATATTCATGTTTATCATTTACATTAATATACAACTCGCGTGGTTAATACTTATGTTTAAATGTACAATAACCACTCAATGATTGCAAGTGCTGACCAATAGAACAGAAGTGTCCTTTTCTGAAGTGCATGACTCAACAGTTGTGAAGTTCATTTATTTGTGTTTATACATGATAAATGTGAGAATACAACATGATCTCATTTACAGTAGATGCATTTCTGTATATACATATATATATATATATATATATATATATATATATATATATATATATATATATATATATATATATATATATATATATATCCTTCCCCACTGCAATGCGACCCTGGAGTTAGAATATATAGTTGGAGGGGTGTGGGGGTGAAGCCCCCTGCTTACTTTCCTGTTACTAAGCAATATTACATCAAAAGTTAACAATATCATATGAAATGAAGTGGGGGGCTTTGGCCCCCCCGTTATGGGGGGGCTGTGCCCCCCCCTAACTATATATTCTAACTCCAGGGTCGCACTGCAGTGGGGAAGGAGGCATATTCCATTTTCTTGCTAATAATACTTGTCAGTCAAATGAAGTGTCAGGCAAATGAAGTGTCAGGCAAATGAAATTTCAGTCAAATGGGGTCAGGAAAATGAGTGTCAGGCAAATGAAAGTTAGGTCAAAAGAAGTAGACCCATATATATATATATATATATATATATATATATATATATATATATATATATATATATATATATATGGTATGTAATAACTGCAGAACAACAGTACATGGAAATATACAATAGGGTATCTACTGTTCCTGATAACTTTTCTCTGAAATCAGTATTTGGTACACATGTATCATAGTTATTTCCCTTTCTTACCCTATTGCTTGGTGATCCTCTCACTTCATTTGATAGCATTACCATTTTTATTTGTGGACATGGGTTAATACAGTGAATTAAATTATTTTTAGTACATCAGTATGAATACTTATTTCTGACCATTTTGGTCTTCGTACAATAATTACATCCTACCTCAGTACATTTTCCCCATTTAGCTTGCCCTGGTTCTTATTTAGGTTCATAGGTAGGTACTAGGCTATCGGCCCAAGGGCCTACGTAAGCCTAGCCAACAAGGTTCCCTGGCTTACGCCACCAAAGAAAGTTATTTTCCTGTGCCACTGTCGAGCAGAGACACAGAAGTGATCCCCGGGGTGAATTTCCTATTTCTCATCCACTCATTAAGATTTTTCTTGAAGAGTGCTAATGAAGAACTTTGCTTGACATAGATGGGTAGCCAGGTCCAGAGTATGGGAAGTCTCTGGGACAGGAATCTATCCCTCCAGCATGTCCTGTTTATTGTGGTGACAAGGTTTAGGTCCTTAGAGCATGTAGCTCGGAGGGATTGGGATTTCTTTATGTGTAGCATGTCAAACAGCTCTGGGTTTGACATAGCTTTATATGTTAGGCAGAGATCACCTCGGAGTAGGCAATATGCTATGGAGTAAAGCTGGAGTTTTTTGAGGCGGTTAGTGTAGAGCATTTGTTTGAGGCCAGTAATCCTCTTTGTGAGGTACTTCTGTGGCCTTTCCAGCTGCTGCAGATGTCTTGTGAGGTACATTCCAAAAGGGGCATTGTACTCTATAATGGGTCTAATGAGTGTCGAGTAGAGGGGAACAATGACCTCTTTTTTCCTGGATGAGAACCCTTTTATGATGAGGTGTGCCATGTAGAAGGACATCCTGACTACTGTGGCAATGTGACTATCAAAGGAGAGACTACTGTCCACCTGGGTCCCAAGGTCTCTTATCACGCATTTAGTGTTAAGTAGATTGCTGCCTATGTGGTAGTTCATGGGTACATAGTTTTTACCAAAGGGGATGACAATGCACTTTTTGGCATTGAGCTTGAGACCATGGCTCTGACACCAGGCATCTGTCTCAGTGAGGCCCTTCTGTAGGAGGTCCACATCATTTGGGGACTTGACTATGGCTCCTAGTTAGCAGTCATCTGTGAACTTTGTTAGCCAGAGGCCTTCTGTGTTAGCCTGTACTTCAGAGAAGTAGATACCAAACAGGAAAAATCCCAGGACGGAACCCTGTGGTACTCCACTTGTCACTGCTTTAAGGTCAGATTTGGAGTCTGCAACTTTTACAGTGTGGGTTCTGTCAGTGAGCCATTTGGCAACCCATCTTGTGATGTAGGGATTTATACCTAGTTTAATGAGTTTAGCTATAATTTTAGAATGGGGGATGTTGCTGAAAGCCTTGGCGAGGTCAAAATAGGCTGTGTGAACCACCTTACCCTCATCTACGGCTTTGGTGACTGCCTCAAAGAAATCGATCGGGTCCAGGAGGCATGATCTGCCTTTCACAAGTACACATTTGTGTACTAGCCCCCTACATCTGAGTTCAATGTTCCTATTTAACTTCCCCTGCATCTTATTTCTTTCATTAAAGTTGACCTTGTCTGGTATTAGGCTGTTCATGGATGCTCACTCAGTAGATCTGCCTGCAGGCAACATCTTTCATTTACATTATCTGCTCTAGCTTCTGTGCAGCTTTTCATGGCCACTAATACTTGTGCTGGTCACGAATATAGGCGGCTAAACATGCAATCTTCCGTAGATGCTTGCATATTCAATGACAATGTCTGCTAACCCCACTAACACTCTTACTTCATGTAGGCTTAGTGTGAAGTGTAACAGCTTGTTAATGAATCCCTGGGCACATGTTCTGCAAGCAGTTTTCAGCAATATTGCTTTGTGGCATAGGGTCTGACAGTAACAGCTGTTTACATCTGCCATGTTCATAGGTTCATAGGTTCATAGGTAGGTACTGGGCTATTGGCCCTAGGGCCTATATAAGCCTAGCCAAAACGTTACCCTGGCTTTCAACACCCAAGAAAATTATTTTCCTGTGCTCCTGTCAAGCAGAGCTACAGAAGTGATCTCCGCGGTGAATTTCCTATTTCCCATCCAATCATCAAGATTTTTCTTAAAGAGTGCTAATGAAGAACTTTGCTTGACATAGATGGGTAGCCTGGTCCAGAGTATGGGAAGTCTCTGGAGCAGGAATCTATCCCTCCAGCATGTCCTGTTTATTATGGTGACAAGGTTTAGGTCCTTAGAGCGTGTAGCTCGGAGGGATTGGGATTTCTTTACATGTAGCATGTCCAACAGCTCTGGGTTTGACATAGCTTTATATGTTAGGCAGAGATCACCTTGGAGCAGGCGATATGCTACGGAGTAAAGCTGGAGTTTTTTGAGGCGGTCTGCATAGCGCATCTGTTTGAGGCCAGTAAACCTCTTTGTGAGGTGTTTCTGTGGCCTTTCTAGTTGTTGTAGATGTCTTATGAGGTACATACCAAAATGGGCATTGTACTCTATAATAGGTCTATTGAGTGATGAGTAGAGGGGAACAATGACCTCTTTATTTTTCTGGATGAGAAACCTTTTGTGATGAGGTGTGCCATGTAGAAACATTTCCTGACCACTGTGGCGATGTGATTATCAAAAGAGAGACTACTTTCCACCTGTGTCCCAGGTCTCTTATTACACTTTCAATGTTAAGTAGACTACCGCCTATGTGGTAGTTCATGGGTACAGAGTTTTTACCCAAGGGGATGACAGTGCACTTTTTGGCATTGAGCTTGAGGCCATGGCTTTGACACCAGGCATCTGTCTCAGTGAGGCCCTTTTGTAGGATGTCCACATCATTAGGAGTTTCGATTATGGCTCCTAGTTTGTAGTCATCTGTGGACTTAGTTAGCAAAAGACCTTCTGTGTTAGCATGCACTTCAGAGAAGTAGATACCAAACAGGAGAGGACCCAGGACTGAACCCTGTTGTACTCCACTTGTTACTGGTCTGAAGTCTGATTTGGACTTTGCTACTTTCACAGTGGGGGTTTTGTCAGTAAGCCAGTTGGCAACCCATCTTGTGACATAGGGATTTATACCTAGTTTAGTGAGTTTATCTATAATTCCAGAGTGGGGGGATGGTGTCAAATGCCTTGGCGAGAACTAGATAGGCTCTGTAGATTGGCTGTGTGAACCACCTTACCCTCATCCTGTGTTAGCATTCTCCAAGTAAAAGTAGCTGATCCATTTCTTTGTGGATGACACAGATTTGTTATTACTGTTTTTGAATCTGAGACTTAGTTAGCAGACAGAGTTTCCTCTCCTCTGTCCTGGTATAAGTTTGTCATACTTGATACAACCTCCACCCCCCACCCCCCAAATATGACAGCCACTACTCCAATTCACAAATCCAGCAGTACTAAATGACTTATCTCCCACGTGACGCCAAACTTGTGTTAACTTTGACATGTCATCACATCACAGGTAGTTTGGTGTCACGTGGGAGATAAGCCACAATTATCCATTATTCAATAGCATTAGCATTTGCAGTTGTAACTCATCCATTTCCACAGACTTGTCAGTGTGGAACTTTTTAATCACCATAAAGACTTCCTCTCACACATTCCAACAAGTTGCAAATGGCAAAGCATTCTAAAAGGAGGCCATATCCACCAGGTTCAGGAGTTTGTAATTGCTTGACTTTTACTATCATTAAGCCACACCTTATTTTGCTGAATTATTTGTCAACATGGCTTTGGGGCCAGGTGAATGTCATTCTCCAGAGTCATAAACTGCACTCATACACAACATTAACTCTCGACTGCCAGCTGATGATCCTTGTCATACAGTTGCATCAGTTCTGTATATCAAGCTACTATCATACACATGTCTGTCCCAGCTAAACAATGATTAGTGATCAATTGACAGCTCAACACCTCTCTTATTTGTTTATTTAGTCACTCAGTTAGTTTGCTAGTTTTGCTTATTTGGTCGTTTGCGTGTTCATTTGTTTGTTTGTTTGTTTTTACCAGGCTAGATCATTGGCCAAAAATGACCATTTGCAGGCTTAGCCTGGATTGCATAGTGCAACAACATAAAATATAATATAGAATATAAATAGCACAAAATGACAAAACAGCAACAACAGATGCAGAATTGTACCTTTCAACTGTACTGATTTTCACACAATGTTCAGATTTTTTCCCTCATATTTTTAGTCTATTTCTCATAAAACTGTGGTTTTCTGGCAAATCGTTGAGGATTGAAGTCTAAAAATAATGACAGACATTTGAGATTCAGATCTCATACCCTTCAAAAAATTCATGCTAATGCAAAACCTGTTATTCTATCAGCTTTCTAAGTTTGTAAGAGTGATATTTAAAAAGTGTCCCTCCCTATTTTTGAACCTTTGTCTCCCCATTATTAATGGCTTTCTCCAGATTTCTTGCTCTAAGAGGTTGAGAGGTATGTACAGAATATA